>NC_141602.1:49850641-50174808 GCF_047967505.1 Dipteris shenzhenensis | reverse complement strand
GATGGAGATTGCTTGTAGGAAATGCTTGGATTAATGCTACAAATGCCATTTTTTTGTGTGTGTTTTGCAGCATGAAATTTTTATGGCATTTTTCTTTTAAAAAATACAACATTGTTGTGATTAATTGCGCTACAAACAACTCAAGCGGTAAAGCACCATGGATTAGTACAACAATATACATCACAAATGGATGCATACACTCATATACATCACCGATGGATGCATACACTTATACTCACATCAATTTCCAATATTGTATTAAATGGACCCTTAGCATATATGTGTGCATAGAAGACCATTTCCTACATTGATCCCTGATTTCATAGTTAAATTATTCCCTTTCTCACATTCTAACATGTGAAGATTTAATGTACATGCATTATGGGCACATTATATTGCAGTTTATGACTAACTTTTTTATGAATGCATGATACTTGTATATGGTCAAGGAAGGTATATTATCATTTTTGAATGACAAGATTACTCTATGCTCCATTTTATCCTATATTAGAAACTATGATCACTAGATATTACATAAATGTATTGCTCCATTATATCCTATACTAAAAACTATTTTGACCCAAAAACATAATGCCAATTGAGGTTAGTACTCATGACAAGTGATGAAAACAATCTAATGGTATGAATGAGATCTTATAAATTTTGGATATATAATATGGGTACTATGTTGATTGAGCTATTTTTCTAAGGGAATATTTTCAACTTAATTACTAAATACATACTTACAATGGTGACCTGATTCCCATCTATATGTATAATCAAGGTTTACTTTGTGTTTAAAAGAAAGCTTTTGCATAAGGTTAAAATTCGAATAGTATTTATATTTGTTTAAGACTACCCATTGAGCTGGCTCCTAGCCTTATATTGAACATGATAATGTTCATAAAGATTTTATGAATACAAATAGATAGCATTGGCTCTCTTTTTAGTGGTTGGGAATGAACCCTAAAAGTACCCTAAAACGACTATGTATTCCCTTATTTGTAGCATGGAAGTGATCATGGTAGAGTGGCATAATCCCTATTTTGCTTTTTTCATAGGTTTTTTTGCTACTCATGGTTGGCGGATACACCACGGCATAGATCTAAATAGATATTTGGTTTTTTGCTTCAACTTGCTTGACTAGACTTTCCTTGATGATTGTTCAATTGTGCATCATGAGTAGTCACTGGCTTAATTGATGCATTAAGTGCAATGTTTTCCTTAAAGTTTTTCATACTACAGGATACGAGTTTGCTTATAGGGGTGGAAATAGAAGCTTGTTAATGCCTGGTGCATATTTTTCGTTAGATGCAGCAAGATACTAGTTACAGAGTGTCGGCCAATTATTTCACTTGAATCATGCTCCTCTTATGCTTGAGTTTGTGGTCACGTATTGAGTTTAACATAATAGTCTACAGGATACTGGATGAGCACTCAACATAGTGGTTAGATGCATTCATTTCTAGTTCCGATAGAACTATCATTCAAACATTGGTCATAATAGAAGTATGGAGGGCTAAAATCCTTTTTTGGCTCCCTAAGTTTTTTAAAGCATGGTATTGTCCAGATTACATAGGTATTTTCACTAAGCAAAATTAATCGTTATGATGAAAATGTGTTTTTTTTCTTTTGACATAATTAGTTCTGTTTCCATGTTTTTGGATCGAATGTATGGATGATCTTCTACAAGCATAAAAGACATGATATGTATATGTAGCACATGATCATGTTTACATATTTTCAGTCATATATTCTACCTTGTGATCTATCATTATCTTGCTGTGTGGATGTTCAATCTGAGTAGTGTTTGCTTTTTTTATCGCAAATTTTATGTATTGTTATGTCTCTACCTCTCCACAACGACTCAAATTGATCGTATGGGGATGAAAGAGAAGTTAATTGTGAGTTTCAGGCATGCCTTCATGGTTGGAATATGTTTAATTTGCTTATGATCACATCAATTGTTCCAATGATATTGAGGGGAATAAGATGCTGGATGAGGTTCTCGCTCGCTTGAAACCTATTTAATCTTGCTCGCTTATTTGGGGCTGCTCGCTTTTCTCCGCTCACTTTTTGGTAATCCTCACGAAGGAGCAAGAAGTTTGAATTCTAGAGCGAGAAGTTTGAATTCTAGGGTTTAAATTCCTTGAGGGCTATATATTGACTCTCACCTCTCCTGTAACTCATTTTCAATCACGCCCTCCCTTCTACTCCTGCCCCCATCATGTTCCCCTCCTTTCCTCTGTCCCTCTCCCTCTCCCTCGCGTTGTGCTCCCTTCCCCTCTCCATCTCCCACTTCTTTCTCCTCCCTCTCCCTTCCTATTCTCCTCCCTTCTCTCCCTCTCTCTTCCCCTTCTCTGTCCCTCTCTTCCCCTCCCTCCCTCCCCCCCCCCTCTCTCTCTCTCTCTCTCTCTCTCTCTCTTCCCCTTCTCCCTCCCTCCCTCCCTTACTCCCCCACCCTATTCTACTCATCTCCCACACTTCCTCACCCTCATTGCATTGCCATGGCAATACAAGGGTCTGCAAAAAAAAGAGGTTGTAGCAGTAGCATGACCCCCTCCCCCCCCCTCCCTCTCCTATCTTTTTTAAATTTTTTTCCAAAAATCATCTCTCCCCTCCCCTTTCCCTCTCCCATCCCCCTTCCTCCTTTTGGGTGTTAAAATTATTGTTGTTGCTGCTGCAGTGGTGCAAGAGACCTCTCCTCCCCTTACCTCTCTTTCTCGCTTCTCTCTCTCTCTCTCTCTCTCTCTCTCTCTCTCTCTCTCTCTCTCTCTCTCTCTCTCTCTCTCTCTCTCTCTCTCTCTCTCTCTCTCTCTCCCCCTCGCTCTTCCCCTTTTCTTCTTTCCTTCCCCACAAATGCAAGGGGCTGCACATTTTTTTTGTTTTTTGCTACCGTGGCAACGTGAGAGCTACCCTACCCTCTCCTCTCCCTCTCCCTCTCCCCTCCCCTCTCTCTCTCTCTCTCTCACTCTCTCTCTCTCTCTCTCTCTCTCTCTCTCTCTCTCTCTCTCTCTCTCTCTCTCTCTCTCTCTCTCGCTCTCTCTCCTTACCTTCTTTCTTTGCTTGGGGCTTCCCCCTCCATTCCATCGCTCTCCCCCTTCCCTTGCCTTTTCCTTCTTTCCCTCTCTTTTGGACTCCATCAAGACTGATGCTGACTTGGGAGAATGCTCCCTCCATGCTCATACTTCATTAATGATCCAAGTCACTAGAGGTTTCCTAAGTGAAGTAAGATCTCCCTTTGTGTTCTTTGTATACACAATGAGCGGTCAAAGAGATAGCACTTTTGAAGACATTGGAAGAGAGAGCAATGGAAAAAGGGGAGACACACTCAAGAGAGAGAACCTGAAGTCAAGATGAGGCACTAAAGAAAGAAGTAACACAATTACTTGAGGTTGGATTCATCTTTCCTATTGATGATTTAGAATGGATATCTCCTGTAGTTGTCACACCAAAGAAAGGAAATAATTTGCGGGTTTTTGTATACTTTTGTCCTTTGAATGCATGCACTAAGAGGGGATCATTTTCCTTTTCCATCCCAAGATGAAATACTAGACCAAGTAGTAGGGCATGAGATGTATTTTGTATGTGATAGTTGTTCTGGGTACTTTCAAATTTGCATTTGGGAGGAAGATCAAAAGAAGATGTCATTTGTCACATCTTGGGTAGTATTTTCTTATAAAATGATGCCTTTTAGGTTAACTACTACTCCAGCTATGTTTCACAAGTTCATGCGTCAAGTGCTTGAACCTTTGCGAAAGTTCATAAGTGGATGATTTATGTCTTTATTCTTGGTGCATAGATCATATGCAGAAGTTAAAGATGGCCTTAGCTAGGATTGATGAAGCAAAAGGGTGTCTAAATCCTAGCATATGGTGTCTGAAGAAGGCTTGCAAATGGATCCTAACAAGGTTCAAGCAATCATGTCATTGCCAAGTCCTGACAGTGTGACTGGTGTTCACAGAATTCTAGGAAAGAGCAAGTATTATCAACTCTTTTGTGATGATTTCACAGAGATAGTGCATCCAATGAACTTGTTGACAAGAAAAGGAGTTTCTTTCCAATGGGGTGTGGAGCAACAGAAGTAAGCAACTTAAGGAGGCCATGAGTAAGGGCCCAATATTGAAGCCCCCTGATTGGTCCCAAGACTTTTAGATAAATCCAAGTGTATCTTTGCATTTAGTTGGTGTTGTATTGCTACAAAAAGGAGAGACAAGTAGAATGCAACCCATCTATTATGCCCGTCAACAGCTTACAGAGGTGGAAACAAGGTATGAAGAAATGGAGCAGCAAGTTTTTAATCAGAAAGTTTTGCTCTTATTTATTGCCTCGACCATTCTTCTTCCTTACCGCTCAGTATGTATTAGCATATCTAGTTTGCATGCCTAATCCTAGGGGGAGATTTGCAAAATGGTTGTCATATCTTCAAGAGTTCTCTTTCTCTTTTGTCACTAAAAATACCACTAGGTCCACTATGGCAGATTTGCTCACAGGATGGGAGGATCTAGGAGAAGAAAAGAAATGTAAGTAAACATTAAGGATGAAAGGGAGGCACAACCAGTAGCTTTTTTTGGGTATTTTGATGGGCTTTTAGTCCTTTACTCCAACAAGGAGCACGGGGATGGTCTTGATGAATTCTAAAGGTTGAGGTATGGGCAAGAGGACAAGAGCTTCCAAGTATCACAACTAATAATGCATCTGAGTATAATGCTTTGATTCTTGGTCTGAATGGTTGTCTTCAAAGTCAAGTTAAAGAATTGGAAGTAAGAGGAGATTCTCAACTTATTATAAAGAAAATGCAAGGGCATTACAAGACAATAAGTCCTCATTTGAAGGAGCTTGATCAAAAGGTTATGGCACTATGTAGTCAGTTTGATTTTTGAAGAAAAGAAAATCAAAGGGCAGATGAGTTAGCTACTCAAGACATTGTTGTAGTACAAGATGGGAGGGTGGTTTCTTTGGTAGACACTGGATGACTAGAACTGCAAGATGTTCAGCAATATGTGGAAGAAGGCATGTTTCCTCAGGGGTTAACTCCACAACAAAATCATAGATTGGTAAGGAAGGCTTCCCCCTATACTATTGTTGATGACATTCTTTATAAATTGGGAAAAGATAAGGTGCTTCATTGGGCGGTCCATCCCACAAAAACTAGGAGAATCCTAGAAATGTGTCATGAATGCTCCTGTCATTTTGCTTCAACAATGAGCACAGCTATGAGAATTCTTAATGCGCGTTACTTTTGGACATGCCTCCATAAGGATGTATACAAATGGTGTAGAAGTTGTGCAATATGCCAAAAGTTTCGAAGGCGATAGTTGATCCCTAGGCCCTTGAGGCCTATTCCAGCATATAAACCTTTTGAGAGGTGGAGATTGGACTTTGTGGTACCACTCCCTCACTCATCTCAGTGCAATCATTATTTATTGGTGGCCACATAATGCAGATTATAGAAACTTGGAAGCTTCTCAAAAAAGGCGCAAGGCCCGTTTTGACACCAAATTATGCAAGAAGAAGGATATTGCAGAAGGAGATTTGATCATGAGATTGGATAGCCATTTGGACGAGTGGCTAGACAAAAAGTTTATCGGTCGATGGTGGGAGGGACCATATTGAGTCAAGAAGAAGTTCATCAATTGAACCTATCAGCTTGATGATGTTGATGTCATGGTAATACCTGGATGCACCAATTAGTTTTGCCCTAAATTCTTCTATGTGTGACCACCTTGAGGGCTGGCGGACACTCTCTATTACTAGAGATGATCTACTCGGGGGGGGGGGGGGAGATGTCACGCCAAAATTTGATATCTTTTATTTGGCATTGGTGTTGTTTTTCTCTATGTTTGATGAGAGTGTGAGTATCAAGTGATAGCCTAGTGGCTCTTACTTATTTCTATTTTCTAAAATATCATATGGGATTGAGAGGATGAGTGGAATAAATCATTGTAAATGCCATGCGTATGAATGATAAATACCTTGGTATGGGGTGAGGGTTATCTGTATATGGGATATTATGGGGATTTTAGAAAATAGGAAGAGTGAGTCATATAAAGAGTGGATCTCATGTCCATGTGTTCCAATAATATAAGAGATATCACATGCCAAGCATGTGGAAGGCATGTGCGGGACTGTGGAGTCAAACAAAATCCTCCTAGAATTCCTATGTGGAATAAGGAGGACGTGGACATTTGGAAAAAAAAGTTTCCCTATAAGCTCCATATAGGGAGACTCTTTACTTTCTCAATATTTTAACAGTCTTGAGCATATTTTTATAAGACACATGTCAAAAGTAGCCAAAAAGGACATGGATGGTGACATACGAGCTTATGTGATTGATGGGGAAAGAAATCTCCAGGCAGCAATTGTAAATGGGTGTTGGAGGGTGATAAAATCTCAATAAAAGGAGCCCTCCTCTCCATTGTTCAACATCTCTTCCACCATTCAGCCTCCTTTTGTTGTAGCTCTAGTCCCCTAAAGCATGTTCTATGAGCCTTCTCTCTCCCTCTTGTAGATATCCTCTTATGTAGACTCCTGAGTCCATATCTCTCTAATCCATTCTCTTTCTATGAGTAGTCTTGGAGCTCCCACTCGCTCTTGTATGTATGAAACCTCTTCGCCTCCCTTGTGTTTGTAGTATTTTGAGTTGCATTTAAGTGGAGTCTCACTCTATTGGTAATGAAGGTCACTTCAGTTTCTCTCTCTTGAATGTCTCTCCCCCTTTTCCATTGCTCTCTCTTCCAAAGTCTTCAAAAGTGCTATCTATTTGGCTGCTCATTGTCCATACATGGTTTATCCATTCCCGAGCCACCAAGGGAGGTCTTCCTTCCCTCCTAGGCATCCTTTATGGGACTTGGATCGTTGATGAAGTATGAACATGGAGGGATTATTCTCCCAAGTCGGCATCAGTAGAAGGAATTAGTGTTTTTCATGATGGTTTGATCCCCTGTCAATATTTTTCTCATAACTTTCTACTTATTACTTTGATTTGACGTAACTTATATCAGTGAGAAGATCTTTTCAAGATGCATCATTCTACGTATAGAGTTTTTATATCAGATGTCAAACAAAAAAGTTATGAGTCTCTATGTGTGACTACTTATTTTTCAAACAGTTTTTACCCCCTTCCAGTAAAATGTCCATAACTTTTCAACCGCTTCTCTGTTTCTTCAAAACTTATATCATAGCAAAGCCCATTTCAAGGCACATGTCTACATGTATTTGAATCTTTGATATCATGTCTTTGCTAGAAGCTATAGTCCTCTGTGCCTGATGACAAATTGTAGAATATTTGGAGCTACTTGTAGAGGCATCTATGAAGGCGGTGCAATGTTTCCCCGAGACCTACCCATCTAACCCAATCATCCCATTAAAACCCCTCAATACATATTAGTTCATGTCATATTAAGCCACAAGATATTCTTTCAACAATGTATAGCTCTTCTCTTTGGTACAGACTGGCTTGATGAGATTATGGCCTCCGTTGATCCTTTCCTTCTCCCTATGCTAGAGTACAACACCACTTAGGATGTTACCATCTTCATTCTCATCAAAGGGAAGAAAGGAAGAATGTGAGCTGCAGTCTCTTAGCATGAAAGTTTCTATTTTATCCCCCCTTTCCCAATGGTGAAGGTCTTTGTCACTAAGTTTGGAAGCAGTAGGAAGCTAAGAGGTGTGTGATGTTTTATTACCCCCAACTTCATGTCATAGTACAAATTATTTTTCCTAATTTTTGAATTATTATTTCAAAATAATAGTGTGCGTAAATATACTTTTTATTGAGAAAGGATAGTGTCAAAAAGTAACCTTTTTATTTGGGAATGATATTTTCATAAAGTTAACAACCTAGAGAGAGGGGGGAATCAAAACTTGCCCAAGAGGGCCCACCTCCTCTTGAATGCCATATGAGGCCGATGTGGGGAAGGTGGACATGGGAGGAGGGTTAAGTATGGGTTAAGGGGTGGGGGTGGGGCGAAGGATGGTTTGGGTGGTCCCACTGGAAGGGAAACAACCAATAAGGGCTCTTTGCAGGCCTTCCCACTCTCCACTTCAACATACCATCATTCCACACCTCTGAGCACTCTCATTGGTACACCTCAAATCCCTCCCTAATATCCTTGAAATTAGGAAACACTAATTGTAGGCCCTTTTGAGACCCCATTTCTCCCCTAATGATTATAGAGAGATATTGTGAAACTTATTATGTGGAAATTATAGTGCCAAAAAGTAAACTTTTGATTCTCAAATGACATTTTCATAAAGTAAACTTTCCATTTGGGAAGGATTTTTAGAATGAGTCCAAATGTAGACATATGAGTCCAAAATTAATGAAATATGTGTTCCTCCTAGATTTTGGGATGTTCTATGCACACAAAACTACCAAAGAATAGTTTCAATCTTCTTCCTCTTTCTTTTTCACTTTCTCAACTTACTCTCTACACTAAACTCTACAACCAAGCTTCATGGCAATGGGAAATGACGAAAGAATCATGTGCAAGCAAAATCATACCTCAATCTCCTTGGCAACGGTGCCAAAAATATGTAGTCTCTAGTGGTGACTCACATGAAGAGGGGATCTTGGATTGATGCCGAGGGAACTCCACACCTCTCGCTACTCCTTGTGGAAGCAATACAAGCCCATGCAAGCCAAGGTGTCACTTTAATGGTTTTCAGAGTTGCAACAATGTGAATCCTCAAGAAGGAAATTGTGAGAAAGAGAGGGGGAAGAGAGAAGGAGGGGAAAAGAGAGCAAAAAGGAGATGGAATGCATGAATAAAGAAAAGGGTAAGGGGGGTGAGAGGCATTCACAAAGGCAAGAACATGAGAAACATATACAACCTCTCTTGGAAAGAAGGAAATCTTCTATTTCTCAAACTTGCATACTTACAATAATTGGAGACTAAGAGTCAAACTTCGTAGCTTTTATACAGAGCACCTTTTGAAGGGAGAGCCAACCCTACTCCTCCTCACCACTCTCCCTATTTCTCATGTTACAAGCGCTTGGTAATGAGATATGGGTAGAAGCATGTGGACTGGCTACATTTTTAGTGCTAGTCAACACTAAGTAGCACATGCCAAGGTGGGATTCCATTCTTATTTTAGCCTTTCTTCCACTCTACCTCTTGGGGTTCAGTAGGGGAGTTCCCATGTCCAAGCCCAAATCGGCACCAAGGATGGCTATGACAAGTGAGATATGGGTAGAAGCATGTTGACTGGCTACATTTTTAGTGCTAGTCAACACTAAGTGGCACTTCTAGAATCACTTGAAAATACAATAAGGGAACTCCATAGGTGAAGAAAGCAATGGGGTTTAATTCATTTTTCATATTGATATAATGCAAAACACTTCATTGACATTAGTTGTTGGATGTTGATATGCTAAAAACGTGGATCAAAGTTAACAATAGTTTGGCCCATGGACACAAAAAGTTTAACAAGTTAACATGCTTCTACAATGTTCTACCCGTATGTAGTTTGCACCCATCCCCCATGCAAGAAGGCTTTGGTTCATAGGGTTGAGACTCCCTATGGAGTTTTGAAAGCATTTCAACCATAATGAAAAAGCCAGTCATTTATCTAGGCCTTAGGTTGGACTAATGTGCAACTATTTTTTTTGCATTCCCTTGAATAATTCATTGTCTTACAAATAATTCCTTGTCTTAGAAATACCTTTGAAAATATACAATGTTGGAATGTCTTGGCCTTCTACACTGATCTAGCACATAATTATTATCCATTCACAAGCTCAAACCTTTCACACCCTAGCTACCCTTCCTGGCCAATACCTACATTCCTCTTACCCTTCCCTACTCTCATCACAATTTCAAGTACAATTAGGAGTGCAAGCTTGTTAGAAAACTTTCCTACTAGCTTTAGTAGGTCGATAGCTCAATCCCTATCTAAGACTTGAGAAACTCTTTGCACAAAGTCAAGGTTGAAAAATTAGAATACTCTCTACCATCCATTCAAAGAACTCCATCCAAAAATGGTGCATTTAGAACCACTGCACTTGATCAAGGGCTATTGTTCATGATGTGTCAATAATGGTCAAAAGAAAAGTCAAGTGTAGTCAAAATGAGACCATTGTGTGTGGTTACAAATCTCCTCTTGTAATTAGAAGCATATTTAATAGATCTAATAGGATAGGTATAGCCAAAACACTCCCTAGAAAATATATACTCTAGCATAAATGCTTCAAGTTATTAGAATCCTAATAATACCATAATCTTGCTCCAATCGATGTTTGAAGTTCAAGGTATGGGCATAAAACTGAAGATTCTTAAGTTTAGAGAAATTGTTCTTTTTACTATTTGCACTCTAACATAACCATCAAAATTTAGAGCAAGTTGATTTTAGGCTACAAATCCTTGACAACCCCCCCCCCCCCTATTTCTTACCACCCACCCTACAATTCCTTGGCATCTATGCTACAACTTCTTACCAGTCATTCTACAATTCCTTGACACCCACTCTACAATACCTTACCACCACCCCCCACAATTCATTAATACCAACTCTAGTATTTCTTTCCAACAACCTATAATTCTTTAACACCCACTGTAAAATTCCTTACCATTACCCTACCTTTCCTTACCATCACCCTACAATTCCTTGGATCCGTTCAAGAAACTTATGTAGTTCAATAGATCATGGAATTATTAGCTTGTTTATCACAATTTGGTCAAGACACAAAGGTCCCTGGTCCACCACTATTGGATTACAATGCTTGTATTTCATCAATAAATTAAACTATCCCCTAAGACAAAGACTAGACTAGAACAAAGAGTAAAATCTCACAATGGACCCCATTTGGGATACGATCAAATACATAGACATATATACCAGCAATACAATGGACCAATTGGATAATTCATTTCCTTTTTGAGAACATATGGTTAGGAGAAATTTCAAGGAAAAAGGAAGAATATTTGAGCGTTCTCCCACAAGCCCTCATAGGGGAATGAGATGAGTGGTACCTCAATGAATTTGGAATCACAACGCTCATGGCCCATGCTCTGACACTACATTACAATGCAATTTACAGCATCCAATCCAACAATATTGGATCTTAACCAAAGTGTATCATTCATAATATTGGGAAGTCCTAAAAGATCAAACAAATGTCTTATAAATTCAATAGTGTCAAAGGTAGTTCAATAGAATGGGATATCATGATCGGTTATTTCATGAAGCTACAAAGTACTATCATAGAAGGAAGTTTGTCAATATAACAAATATTGAAGGATTGGGGGGGGGGGGGCAAGAGAGAGAGAGAGAGAGAGAAAGAGAACATATGACTAACTATACACTACATGTTTTATGAACATGATGAAGAATATAATCCTCTCTAGAATAGTGCAATTCACACTATTCTTAACACACCCCTCAAATTGTGTAAAGAGAAAAAAATAAAAAATATCATAGTAGTGTGTACTCAATACAATGACTATATGGTGGAAGTCTATATAAGGACAACAACTTAAATCCTATACAGTAATCTTTACTTCCCCCTCTTATGTGGTAAATCATCCCTCACCTTTGGGAACAAAATATCAAAATGAGACCAAAGGGAAGATGGAACTATTTCAAAAAGAAAGAATGACATAAAGTAATGTTATATGGACAAATTGATACTCTTAGATGACATCACAAAACTACATAAAGTATGGACTATGCAATATAGTCACCAAGGCATGCTAGAACATTGTCATTCCCCAATTTTCTCTATGGAAAAAAATTATGATATCAACTACACTATGGAAAGATGGGAACTAATCCTCATGTTGAGCCTAGATTGCCAATCACAGTGGTGCTAAAAACTAAATCCAAGAATGACCAACTGTGTCATAAATCTCCAAAAGCTAATGGAGATGGAGGGCCTAATTCTCAGGCCTTACTTGCAAATCTAGATTATCATAAGGTGGATTGTGATCCATGCAAGCACTTTATGGCTATACATCACTAGAAAAATTATATTGTGTTGATGTAGAGGCTATTATAGTGGGTACTTGGCAATGGAGACTAAGTCAACATTTGCATAATGAACAATTCTATAGCCTTAATTGTGAAATTTTTACCACTATTGAGACTTCCCTTTGTGTATTTCTTTGATTTTCATGGCCAAAATATGAAATCAAAATGTAAATATCATGGTGGAGACTGTATGGGGCTATGGTAGAGGCTTCCTTTTCTTTCATCAATAGAGTTTACCCATGAGGGACACTGAGATGGTTCACTATGGAAGGCTATTGAATGTGGAAAGAATAAGAATGACGATCATGGAGCATTCATAAATTTGATTTAGAAAATCTATAGGGGTAATGTCAAAAGATGCAACTATCAAAACTGGCCAAAAGAATTCACTGTCACTTACATGATGAGCTTTTATTCTACCCATATTGAAGGTACTGAGATGTCAAATGTATGAGTGTTCTAAAAGCATATTGTGTGGCAAGCTATAAGTGAGACTGCTACATGGACAAAGCCCAAAGGAGATATCCCACATAAAAGATGGCTCATTGAGGAAGAAGCCATATAATGGCTTGAGGAGAGAGAAGGCCCATATCTTGGATCCATTTTTGGGAGTTGGGATCTTTCATGGGTGGCTAGGTAGTGGGATTGGGATCCCACACATGTCCCACTAACACATATCATGCATCTACATGCAATATTTCTACATGGTATCAGAACAAGATCTGATCTTGAATAGAAAACGAGTAGAGCAATCATGACCAACAAGGAAAAAAGAAGATTGCATACATAGCACACGCTCAAACACTAGGAAGTTGCATTAGGAGGAAACTACAAAATGCAAAAGATGCTACAAGGAAAGGACCCATTATGGTCAAGATAATAAGAAAGGCACAAGTCCTTAGGCAAGCCATGCATGCCAATTGTATAGTGGCTACCATGTAGACGAGGCAGTCGATAGAGCAAGCGAGGAAAAGCAAGCGGGCCCAAAAAAGCGAGCGAGCTTTTCTACAATCTCCTTATCGAGGTACTCAACATAGCTTTGTGGAAACCACTATTTGGGAAGATTCTCGAAAATAAAACTTATGTTACTATGTGTAACTATACCAATATTGCGAATTATAGTCTACCTTAACTTCCAATTGGAGCCATACTCACATTATGCAACAATAATATGTGGGTTTGAAAGAAACCGAATTTCCACTCCAAAGCGGATTCCATTACTGATGCAACAAATCTTTTGCATTTGAAATGGGTCTTATTATCAAACTCCTTCAATAATCAAAACAAATGTGTTGCTTGATATGCTGAACTTAGTAACGTAAACATCACTTCACCCATATGCGGGGAAAAAAAACTGTTTGTGGACTTCATAGCATGGGATTGCATCAACACTTATAACATTCAAAATGGTTCTTCTTATTAAAAGTGTTATCAAACATGAAAGAAAATGTTTAAAAATAGTTCACCCGTATGTTGAAAAACCCGTGTGTCATTTATGACATTCAAAATTGTTCTTGCAACCATCCTGTAGTTCCTAGAGATTTTGCCCATACTTCCAACCCCTTCCCTTCAACCACTAAGAGGTATCTAATAGTTTTATAGAACACTTGAGATATCATCACCTCCTAATACAAAACCATTATTACTATTTGTAGAACACTTGAGATATCATCACCTCTTAATACAAGACCATTCTTACTATTTGTAGAACACTTGAGATATCATCACTCCTTCCCTTCAGCCACTAAGAGGTACCTAATACTTTTGTAGAATACTTGAACCATTCTTACTATTTGTAGAACACTTGAGATATCATCACCTTTTAATACAAAACCATTCTTACGGTTTGTATAACACTTGAGATATCATCACCTCTTAATATAAGACATTCTTAGTATTTGTAGATCACTTTAGATATCATCGCCTCTTAATACAAGACCATTCTTACTATTTGAGAGATTAATGGATTAAAGGTTTGAAGCTCATAGGAGACGAAGGAAGAGAAAGTCAATTTCAACATGAGGACAAAAAAACTAATTGGAATATCTTGACTTATGTATTATACCTTTTTGAAGACTATGAATTTAAGTCAGTTTCAACATTAGGATGATAAAACTAATTAGAATATTTTGACTTATGTATTATATATTTTTGAAGACTATGAATTTTAATGAGGAGAGGCACGCACACTACTTAGTAAATACACTAGTACTACTACTAGCCTATGACTATTAAGCCTAGTAGCACCAGTGTGATTTTGAGCCTTGTATCAGCCTTTTGATAATTTTCTTTCATCGTTAGTGCAATAGAAATTATTCCTTCTATCAGAAGAATCTTGCCAAATTTATTCAAAGTGATGATTTTGTAGTCTACATCCACTATCCTCTGACTTTGAAAAATATATTAAATGTAAGCACCCATTTATCTTGTATGATCACTATGCTGCGATAGGACATTACTAGAACAAAAAAAATATGAATTGATATGGCGATGTTCGGTGTGAAATAACCAAATTAAGGATTTAATAAGAAAGAAAACAATCAAAATCAATAGGCTATTCAATGGCTCAAATCTGCACAGAAATTATAATGTGCCTCCCAACTCTTATGCATTCCAGCTCCTCATGTTTGACAAGAATGCAAACAATAATGAAATCACATTATCTTTAGTTTCAAAGTAAGCAAAGCACCAAAAATAAATGCAAACATATTGGATGAGGAATAAATAGGTATAGATATAGATAGACCTATATATATGCATTCATAGATATAATGATGATTAAAGTTGGATGGTCGTAATAATATTATGTGTACTATCATTGGGATTAGGACTACTATTGGTAATATTGTATGTAGTAGTAGGAGAACTACCATTAAGGAACACTCAAATAAAATTACTAATGGTGAGCTAATGGTGGTGATAAAACTACCACTAGTAGTTTGGTAATTACCCCTAACATCTACAACAAATATTTGATGGGTAGCTAGTATTAGGTCAAAAGGCCCCAATTGTGCTATAATAATGGACCAAAAAAGGGAGTGCTATAGCATCACCTAAGGGTCACTTTTTATCCATGAAAGAAACAAGTCGGTGCAACCTAGGTCATACAGATCTAGGTCATGTGGAGTGGTTCGCGTCTCTTTCCTTGACAAAAAAGTTACACTACCTTTGATAGTAACTACAAAGATTGCTGCCATAGTGCCGTAGAGTAGCCCCTAGGTTGCACCATCATCCTTTTTTGCTTTTGAGCCATTAAGTTTGATCCACTGATTTTACGTAGAATTATTCTACTATATGTTCACATGTCCTTAATAGGATCTTGATATAATCCCTTCCATTGTAAGTACTTTACTTTAAGTTTCACATATCCTTAACAAACCACTAGGCTTCAACACAGATTCATTCTTATGTTTCAAGCCTCAAACTCAAACAACCTTGTAAAAGGGATAATGTATTAAAGCTACATTCAATCCATCAAATCTTTGAATAACAGTTCTATTGAAAATTCATGTATCATCAATAGGATTTCATCCATTATATGTTCATTTGTCTTTAATAGTATGTCTAAAAATTCATGTATTTTCAATATTATTTCTCTCATGTGTTCCAATATCTTCAAAAGGATACCTTTATTTATGTCCAAACTTGAGCATTGATTTGTATTTATCAAACACAATTTCATTCCACCTATTCTTTAGAATGAAATTTTTTCGCCAAATGTAAGGTCTTTCCACATATTCTTAAGAATGAAAATTTTGGCCTTATGTTGGCAAGTCTATGGAATGAGGGTAAGGCCAAAGTCTCTGGTACGGTGCATTAGGTCTTGATTAATTCTTCTTTAGGCTTGAATATTTAATGCATTAACTTCACGACTATTATTTATGCTTGAACTTGTAATGTATTAATTTCATGACTTAGGATTTTATGAAGTTATATCTAACATGTCCCAAATTTAATGGAAATTAATATCCTACATAACACAACAAAGTATCATCATATCCTTTGCCAAAATCAATGCTACCTAGCAACTCTCCTGGCATTTTCACTGCCTTGCATTTGAGCTAGCTATGATGAAGAATGTTGCCTGCCTTTGGAACCTCTTAGAGTTACCGTTAGCATGATCTAATTTCATGTACCCCAAAACTTGAGACTTGGAGATTCCCATATCACACCAGCGGTAGCTATCTTGTCCACTCTCAATGCTAGTAAGAGCTAGGCCCCATAGACTGGTAAAAGAAGTCTTTTTGGAGGTTCAATTTTTTCCCTCCGTCTTCTGCAGGCCCCATGATAAAATAGGATATATTCATCACCCTACATTTAATGCAATAATTGACACAACTTTTTTGGACTTGACTATGTAGTTTACATCTCAAACTTGGTGCTAAAATTGTAGACTAGGAGATTCCCATATCACACCAACGGTAGCTGTCTTGTCCACTCTCAACACTAGTAAGAGCCGGTCCCCATAGACTGGTAAAAGAAGTCTTTTTGGAGGTTCAATTTTTTGCCTCCGTCTTCTCCGGCCCCATGACGGAATAGGATATATTCACCACCCTACATTTAATGCAAGAATTGACAACTTTTTTTCGACATGACTATGCAGCTTACATCCCAAAATTGGTGCTAAAATTGCATACCGGGCATCTCCATTTGCCGGGGGGGTGTCCCTAGCAACCCCTTGGACTTGCTCTATTTGTCTAGTTGTGTCTCTCCACAAAAATCGGAGTGGGGCCTATTTTCCCCATCTAGTAAAACTATATACATCAATATGTATGTATGTATGTATGTATGTATGTATGTATGCATGCATGCATGCATCCATGTATGTATGTACACACACACACATGTATGTATGTATGTGTACTAAAACTACTAAAACTATATGCATCAAATAATGTTGTTGATCAATTTTTGGCATACCCCACCAAAATCAAGACCCCCATTGCAAAGAAAGGTAAGGAACACAAGTGCTTGTTCTTATGCTCATGAGACAACAAAATGCATGACATAGGCAACCAATGGGGTCTTACTTTTGATGTTTGTATGTATGTATGTATATATGTATGTACATACATACATGCATACATATATATATATATGTGTGTGTATATATATATATATGTATGTATGTATGTATGTATGTATGTATGTGTGTGTGTGTATGTATGTATGTATGTATGTATGTATATATATATATATATGTGTGTGTGTGTATATGTATATGTTGATGCATATATGTATATATTGATGTATATATTGATGCATACAATTTTGATATATGGAGAAAATGGACATGAAAACCATCTAAATTGATTCTTGTCGTTCGATTTGATATATGACATGATCCTATTTGGATTTGTAAGTCCAAAGATACGGGGTCCTACTTTTAGGGCCTGAATGTCTAAAATAGGCAGCGCGTTAACGCGCTACATATTTCATGCATTTAGGCCTCAAAAGTAGGACCCCATTGGAAACACAATGGGGTCCTGGTTTTGAGGCCTAAATGCATGAAATAGACAGCGCGTTAACGCGCTGCCTATTTTAGGCATTCAGGCCCTAAAAGTAGTACCCCGTATCTTTGGACTTGCATATCCAAATGGGGTCATGTCATATATCAAATCGAACGGCAAGATCCAATTTAGATGGTTTTCATGTCCATTTTCTCCATCAACTAAAACTATATTCATCAAATAACGTTGTTGATCAATTTTTGGCATACCCCCCGAAAATCAAGACCCCCATTGCAAAGAAAGGTAAAGAACACAAGTGCTTGTTCTTATACTCATGAGACAACAAAATGCAAGACATGGGAAACCAATCGGGTCTTACTTTTGATATTTGTATGTATGTATGTATGTATATATATGCATGTACATACATACATACATCTATATATATATATATATATGTGTGTGTGTGTGTGTGTGTGTGTGTATGTATGTATATGTTGATGCATATATGTATATATTGATGTATATATTGATGCATACAATTTTGATATATGGAGAAAATGGACATGAAAATCATCTAAATTGGCTCTTGCCGTTTGATTTGATATATGACATGACCCCATTTGGATTTGTAAGTCCAAAGATACGGGGTCCTACTTTTAGGGCCTGAATGCTTGAAATAGGCAGCGCGTTAATGCGCTGCCTATTTCATGCATTTAGGCCTCAAAAGTAGGACCCCATTGGCAACACAATGGGGTCCTACTTTTGAGGCCTAAATGCATGAAATAGGGAGCGCGTTAACGCGCTGCCTATTTTAGGCATTTAGGCCTTAAAAGTAGCACCCCGCATATTTGGACTTACATACCCGAATGGGGTCATGTCATATATCAAATCGAATGGCAAGATCCAATTTAGATGGTTTTCATGTCCATTTTCTCCATCAACTAAAACTATATTCATTAAATAATGTTGTTTATCAATTTTTGGCATACCTCCCCCAAAATCAAGACCCCCATTGCAAAGAAAGGTAAGGAACACAAGTGCTTGTTCTTATGCTCATGAGACAACAAAATGCATGAAATAGGCAACCAATGGGGTCCTAATTTTGCTGTATGTATGTAATTATGTATATATGTATGTATATACATACATATATACCTATATGTGTATATATGTGTGTGTGTGTGTGTGTGTGTGTGTGTGTGTGTGTGTGTGTGTGTATGTATGTATGTATGTATATATATATATATATATATATATATGTATGTATATGTATATGTTGATGCATATATGTATATATTGATGTATATATTGATGCATACAATTTTGATATATGGAGAAAATGGACATGAAAACCATCTAAATTGGCTCTTGTCATTCGATTTGATATGTGACATGATCCCATTTGGATTTGTAAGTCCAAAGATATGGGCTCCTACTTTTAGGGCCTGAATGCCTAAATTAGGCAACGCATTGACACGCTACCTATTTCATGCATTTAGGCCTCAAAAGTAGGACCCCATTGGCAACACAATGGGGTCCTAGTTTTGAGGCCTAAATGCATGAAATAGACAGCGCGTTAACGCGCTGCCTATTTTAGGCATTCAAGCCCTAAAAGTAGTACCCCGTATCTTTGGACTTGCATATCCAAATGGGGTCATGTCATATATCAAATCGAACGGCAAGATCCAATTTAGATGGCTTGCATGTCCATTTTCTCCATCAACTAAAACTATATTTATCAAATAATGTTTTTGATCAATTTTTGGCATACCCCCCCAAAATCAAGACCCCCATTGCAAAGAAAGGTAAAGAACACAAGTGCTTGTTCTTATACTCATGAGACAACAAAATGCATGACATGGGAAACCAATGGGGTCTTACTTTTGATGTTTCTATGTATGTATGTATGTATATATATGCATGTACATACATACATACATCTATATATATATATATATGTATGTATGTATATGTTGATGCATATATGTATATATTGATGCATACAATTTTGATATATGGAGAAAATGGACATGAAAACCATCTAAACTAGCTCTTGCCGTTTGATTTGATATATGACATGACCCCATTTGGATATGCAAGTCCAAAGATACGGGGTACTACTTTTAGGGCCTGAATGCTTGAAATAGGCAGCGCGTTAACGCGCTGCCTATTTCAAGCATTCAGGCCCTAAAAGTAGTACCCCGTATCTTTGGACTTGCATATCCAAATGGGGTCATGTCATATATCAAATCAAACGGCAAGATCCACTTTAGATGGTTTTCATGTCCATTTTCTCCATCAACTAAAACTATATTCATCAAATAATGTTGGTGATCAATTTTTGGCATACCCCCCCAAAATCAAGACCCCCATTGCAAAGAAAGGTAAAGAATACAAGTGCTTGTTCTTATGTTCATGAGACAACAAAATGCATGACATGGGAAACCAATGGGGTCTTACTTTTGATGTTTGTATGTATGTATGTATGTATATATATGCATGTACATACATACATACATACATACATATATATATATATGTATGTATGTATGTATGTATGTATGTATATGTTGATGCATATATGTATATATTGATGTATATATTGATGCATACAATTTTGATATATGGAGAAAATGGTCATGAAAATCATCTAAATTGGCTCTTGTCGTTTGATTTGATATATGACATGACCCCATTTAGATTTGTAAGTCCAAAGATACGGGGTCCTACTTTTAGGGCCTGAATGCCTGAAATAGGCAGCGCGTTAACACGCTGCCTATTTCATGCATTTAGGCCTTAAAAGTAGGACCCCATTGTGTTGCCAATGGGGTCCTACTTTTGAGGCCTAAATGCATGAAATAGGCAGCGCGTTAACGCGTCGCCTATTTTAGGCATTCAGACCCTAAAAGTAGCACCCTATATCTTTGGACTTGTATATCCGAGTGGGGTCATGTCATATATCAAATCGAATGGCAAGATCCAATTTAGATGGTTTTCATGTCCATTTTCTCCATCAACTAAAACTATATTCATCAAATAATGTTGTTTATCAATTTTTGGCATACCCCCCCCCAAAATCAAGACCCCCATTTTGCTGTATGTATGTAAGTATGTATATATGTATGTATATACATACATATATGTATATATATATGTGTGTGTGTGTGTGTGTTTGTGTGTATACACACACACATGTATGTATGTATGTATGTATGTATCTATATATATATATATATATATATATACATACATACATATGTATATATTGATGCATATATTGATGCATATCTTGATGTATATATTTATGCATACAGTTTTGATTGATGGAGAAAATAGGCATGAAAACCATCTAAATTGGCTCTTGCTGTTCGATTTGATATAGGACATGATCCCATTGGGATTTGTAAGTCCAAAGTTACGGGGTCCTACTTTTAGGGCCTGAATTCCTAAAATAGGTAGCTTGTCAATGTGCTACCTATTTCATGCATTTAGGCCTCAAAAGTAGGACCTCATTTGGTCCTACATGGGGTCCTACTTTTGAGGCCTAATGTATGAAATAGGCAGCGCATTGACGCGCTGCCTATTTCAGGCATTCAAGCCCTAAAAGTAAGACCCCGTATCTTTGGAATTACAAATCCAAATGGGGTCATGTCATACATCAAATCAAATGGCAAGAGCCAATTTAGATGTTTTCATGCCTATTTTATCGATTTAATAAAACTATATGCATCAAATAATGTTGTTTATCAATTTTTGGCATACACCCCCAAAATCAAGACCCCCATTGGAAAGAAAGGTAAGGAACACAAGTGCTTGTTCTTATGTTCAGGAGACATTAAAAAAGAGGCCTGGTAGCCCAAAAATGGCACCGCATCAATGCGCTATCATTTTTGGGCTGCCAGGTCTCTTTTTGTTGTCTCACGAGCATACATATGGAGGTTATTATACAATATAACTAACAAGTAGTATTGAAGTAGTTCTACAATTTGGATGCATTAAGAGCATTCATATAGCAAGGAAGAATATAATAATTGAATACATTTTTTTTTCAATACATATTGCTAGTGAGACTACCAAAAAGAGGCTCTACCCCTCATGATGTCTCTGGATACAGAATATGAGATTGCTTGATGCTTGGATTGCAACTGGAAACGTTGCGTGGGCAAAGCCACTATATGCCTCAAGTGTTGGAAATTGATGTATGGCTCAAGTGCTAGAATGTGCAAATCATGGCCAAAATCAAGACCCCTTAGATATTCCATGAGGGCTATCCTTTTACTACTACACACGTCACCTTTAGTCGAGGGCAGAACCATTCGTCATCACAGGCAGCAAGTTCATGGGACCCCATCCCATGATCCAAGGCATTATTCAAAGACAAAGTATTTCTGACCATTCCCAAATTGAGTTTGCCAATTCCTAATCTGATTGATTTCATTTACTAGACTTGCAATGCTTGCAAAGCCCTTGCTTAAGCTTGAATGAGCCTCTTGATTTTGGGGGTATAATGGTCAAAAATGGCTTAACACACCCAAAATCAAGAGGCTCATTCAAGCTTAAGCAACGGATTTGCAGGTCTTGTTTTTGGGTGGCAAAAGCACAAAAAATGACAGCGCATTAAGGTGTTGCCATTCTTATGCGTCCCCCCTCCAAAAACAAGACCCCCAAGCTATTCATTGGAGACGCCAAAATGAGGAGAAGGATGACGTGAGGAGTAGAGGAGCTGGCCAATGAGGGGAGGGACAGCCTTGGAATTGGTAGCAACAAGCATGATGCAAGGAGGTGAGAAGGCAAAGAAGCAAGAAGGTGAGGAGGTGAGGAAGCAAGGAGGCGAGGAGGCAAGAGGCAGTCTTGAAGGGCAACAAGAGGGTGGAGGTGGCCGAAAGAGTAAGCAGGAAAGGGAGGGATGGAGATTGCTTGTAGGAAATGCTTGGATTAATGCTACAAATGCCATTTTTTTGTGTGTGTTTTGCAGCATGAAATTTTTATGGCATTTTTCTTTTAAAAAATACAACATTGTTGTGATTAATTGCGCTACAAACAACTCAAGCGGTAAAGCACCATGGATTAGTACAACAATATACATCACAAATGGATGCATACACTCATATACATCACCGATGGATGCATACACTTATACTCACATCAATTTCCAATATTGTATTAGATGGACCCTTAGCATATATGTGTGCATAGAAGACCATTTCCTACATTGATCCCTGATTTCATAGTTAAATTATTCCCTTTCTCACATTCTAACATGTGAAGATTTAATGTACATGCATTATGGGCACATTATATTGCAGTTTATGACTAACTTTTTTTATGAATGCATGATACTTGTATATGGTCAAGGAAGGTATATTATCATTTTTGAATGACAAGATTACTCTATGCTCCATTTTATCCTATATTAGAAACTATGATCACTAGATATTACATAAATGTATTGCTCCATTATATCCTATACTAAAAACTATTTTGACCCAAATACATAATGCCAATTGAGGTTAGTACTCATGACAAGTGATGAAAACAATCTAATGGTATGAATGAGATCTTATAAATTTTGGATATGTAATATGGGTACTATGTTGATTGAGCTATTTTTCTAAGGGAATATTTTCAACTTAATTACTAAATACATACTTACAATGGTGACCTGATTCCCATCTATATGTATAATCAAGTTTTACTTTGTGTTTAAAAAAAAGCTTTTGCATAAGGTTAAAATTCGAATAGTATTTATATTTGTTTAAGACTACCCATTGAGCTGGCTCCTATCCTTATATTGAACATGATAATGTTCATAAAGATTTTATGAATACAAATAGATAGCATTGGCTCTCTTTTTAGTGAATGAGAGAAGTCAATAGAACGAGTACAAAAGTTGAAGGGAACGCCCTTGGGACTGAAGGAGAGGAAAAGACAATTGCAATCTATGGATGCATTGTCAACCAATAGTGGTACCCGAAAGAGGAGAATACGAGCTGCAAGGTTAGTTCCCCAAATTTTCAATGAAATTTCTTACCGCAAAATATTTGTGGTGTTGCATTTTTTCCACTAAGACTCATTTGTACTCTACTTTAGGAATTTCATGGAGGATATGATGGGAACAATGGAAATGGATGATAGTGATCCTTCATATGTTCTAAGAAGTTTAATAAAGCCACGTGATGTCATGGAAGTGTTGAAGGACCCTACACAAAAAGGGCTATGTAAACAAGTTGCTAGATGGGTGATGAAGGATTTCAAGGGCCTCATCCAAGCAAAGGAGGTTCTTGGAGCTTGTGATGCTGCTTGTGTAAGTCGTGAAGCTTACAACTCTGTTTTTAAAATTTTCAAGTCTGCTATGGAGAAAAAGTATAAGATATCTACAATGCCATTGCCAACACCGTGGTCTGTAAGGCTTGCACGTCAAGAAACAAACCAATGTGCTAGAGAAAAGCTTGGAGGATACCATTGTAGTGGCACAATGACTTGGAAGAGTAAAAAGAAATCTAGCATCCAAACGTTTGAGATGAATGTTTTCAATGATGTTTACATGGATGTAGGTCCCTTTCGTCGCCGTGGTTAGGACACCGTCTTTTCATGTCGAAGACCCTTCCGAGTGAGATTTCCTTTCTGTAGGAGATAACTAAAAGGCAGGGCTGCTGCATCTTGAGAACGGCATGCATTGAAAAGAATTTGCAGAGAGCCATGGTCAAATTCTATGGGATGAGAGAAGAAGGTAAGAGAAATTCCCTCTTCACATTCAACTTTATTTCTTCTTATTTCTATATCCTTACTAAATTTCTCTTTCATTGTATAGATGGCAAGCTAGTTTGGATGAAGCTCAGTTGGTAAAAGAGCACAAGCTAGAGAGGGTGAGCATTTGTATTATGAACAACGCCTTGCGTTTTGTGCAAGGGGATGAGGAAGTTGAGTAGGGTTTCTCAGTCCAATCTGAGGACATATGGTGGCTTGTAGCCTTTGAGACCCCAAAGGAGTGCCACGAGACATTGAAGTGGGTTTTGGAGAGAACTGGCATCCCGTCGATTATTCGAAGACAAGAGGTAGGGCAAACATTAATTGTGGATGGGCATGGAATGTTTCAAGTTGAATGGCATCTAGCTGGTGATTTGAAGACCCTCAAGTGCTTGTATGGTGGTGACACAAGTGCAGATGCAAAATGGACATGCTTGTATTGCACCCACTCTCAAAAGATGCAAAAGGGAAGCCTACAGTGGGAAAATGGCATCCTTTCTTGCAACCAAAGTGCAGCCCCTGATTGTCACAAAAAGGATCCTAAGTGGGACCCCATTCTACCAATTCCATTGGAGTGGGTACACGTGTGTACTTTGCATGCTGAATTGTGTATACTTGATAAGTTACTCTATCTCCATCTCGTTTATGCTTGGAATTTGAGGCCACAGCAAGTATCTGCACAATGCATTGCAAAAGCTGAAGAACTACTCTCACTAAAGGACTTCACGAAGGCCATGTGAAGCTTAAGCAGGACAAGAAACAATCAGGAAAGACAAAATATTCCTGCTAAAGTGTCCATGGGTGGAGGGAAGGCAAGGAGGTTCTTGTCCAACCACAATGCTGATAAAGAAAAACATACATTGGCTCAAAGCATTCTAGGTTGGGAGTACTGGAAAGATTTGTGTGAGTGCACCACAGATCAAGCTTCACATCCACGAATTGCTACTTTGAGAGTAAAACTGTGGACAAAGCTTGATGCATTTATAAAGTTGCTTAGACAAGGTCAAACAAATGAGCTTTATTATGAGAGATTCAGGATAGCATTGGGAGAATTCATATCATTGATGGTAGAAGCATGGGCGGAGTCACATATTACACATTACATGGTAATCCTCCTTAGGTTGAAATTTTGTACTTTAAACTTGAGTCAGTAGTTTATGTTTCTAATACAATGTTTTTCTTTACAACATATTCTTTACGCACATGCACCATGGTTTTGGAGCAATGGGGCCCTCTATCCATTTGGAATACTCAAGGAATGGAGAAATCACACTACAGAGCAAAGGCAGCATACTTCAAGAATATAAGGCATGGGGGTGGTATCGTGCGAAGCAATGCACTACACGAAATGTTCGATTGGTTTTATAGATGTCTAGAGGCAAGGACTCTCAAGCGCGATAAGGTAGAGGTCTCAAGTCTCGCAAAAGCGGTTCAACATGTCAAGAAGACAAGGAGATGTGCTGCTTGGAAGTCCTCAACAAGGAGCCAAGGGGTTGCGCTTTGGTTGCAATGTAGAGTCAGATAGGGGAGGCGTTGGGTCCTAACAGAGCCCCAAATGTAAAATGTTTGATGAATAAAGTTAACACTATTTTGAGTCAATTATAGATTCCAAAATTCACAAATTTGTTTGGAAATTGTAGAATTGCATGTGCGACATGGCAGGGCAGAGGGGTGAGTGGGTTGGGAGGGAGGGTGGTGAAGATTAAGTATTATCGAACTGGCGACAAAACATTGGGGGAGGAGGAGGTGCACTCAAAAAACCCTAATTTAAAATAAAAACCCTAAAGTGCTTTAAAAAAGACTATATAAAGCACTTCAAAACCCTAAAATCCCTCATTTCTATGGCACGAGTTAAACAAACTGCTAGACCCACTGGACACCGTTTAGATGCTACCCCTTGTCCTCCTCAGAACGCCATGGCCTCCAAATACACTGCAAGCCCCAGTGGCCAAGAGGGCAATGATCACCAGGGATCTGAAGGTAGTTCTCATCATCAGGAGTCCAAGCAACGCAAGTCCCCACCATCCGACTCTCATGGGGGATCCTAGGGATCTTAGCACCATGAGGAATCCCAGCACGATGAAGGATCCAAGCACGATGAGGGTCCTCTCAGTCCTTCCACACAACTAACCGTGGAAGTAGAGAGGTCTCCCAAGAGGGGCAAAATAGTCCAGTCAATCCTAATCAACTGCCCCCTCCCTCCTCTGTGGGGTCCTGGCGTGGAGCATCTAAACGAACAAGGGGAGCAAGAAAGGCAAAGAGAGGAGATGGAGAGATTACAGGGGCCACAACAAGAGGAAGTATTTGGCGGGCTCGCAGATATAATGAACCTTGGCCCCAATCCTCCAATCAAGCAGACCGCACGGAAGAGCACCATCAACCCTCTGTGCCTCGAGATGATTAGATAAGAGGAGCCTCTAGTACAAGCTGAGCAAGAGCCTCAGCCTGCTGTCTCACAGCCTCGTGAAAAGGAAAAGATACCAAGGACAAAGCAGACCGCTAGGCACAAGAAGTCACCTCGAATGACCCACCAGACGTAGGAAGAGGAGTCTAAAGAGGTGGTTGCAAGGGAGGAGAGGCGAAAGAAGTTCAAAGCGGACAAGCGGCCATGGAGCCATGTCTAAAGGCCAGTGCAGGGTCCCCCAAAGATTAAGAGGCGCAAAAAATCAAGCGTGAAGGCACTTCAAGAGATCCACAAGTTCCAAACCACTATGGACAATCTCATTCCCCGTGCACCCTTCCAGCGTGTTGTACGTGAAATAGCACAGCATTACAAGAGTGATGTGCGTTTCACTTCAGGTGCTATGGGAGCAATTTAGGAGGCAACAGAGGAGATGACAAAAGGTCTTTTTGAAGATGCAAACTTATGTGCTATCCATGCCAAAAGAGTAACAATGATGGACAAGGACCTTGCACTCGCCAAGCGCATCCGCTCTGATCCCTCCCTTATGCCCTAGATGTTGTCTAGGTTCATTTGGTGTAACCTGAATCATTTTGTAAATCTCTGCCCTTTGAGGCCAATGAATAAAAGATATCTTTATGTTCTATTACTGTTCCCATGTTATTATACATGTTACGTGATGCTTTCCATCAGTTTATGCAAGTTTAGTGTGAATTTGAGTGGTCAAATGATGTTTTTTCACCGTGCGACAGAAGTCAAATGTGTTCGGCATCACGCGGGGAGCCCAAAAGTGGTAAAACCCGCTATGGCGCGTATGGGGCCTGTTTGACTTGGTCAAACAGGCCCCATACGCGCCATAGCGGGTTTTACCATTTGTCAAACAGGCCCCATATGCGCCATAGTGGGGTTTTACCATTTTTGGGCTCCCCGCGCGATGCCGAACATATTTGCCTTCTGTCGTGTGGTGAGATTCTTACTGGATTGCTCAGAAATGACCATTATAGCACAAATATTTATTTGATCGCATGCTTTTGAACAAAATAGTGAATGAAAACATTAATGCCAACAACAATTAAAGTTACAAAATACAATGACAGTATAAAATAAATTTTGTAAAAGAACACAAAATGGGATACTATATAAAAAGTATAGTTGTATTCATATAAAATAAAATTTCTTTACAGTAAGGCTTCAGAGCCTTTCTCTCTTCTCTAAAACACTGAGAACATCGGGCTTTGAATTCCCAAATACACTCCTAGCTCTAAACCTAGTCAATAGAGAGTCAACGCTATTGTCGTTGTTGTCCAGGGACATGGCTGCTGCCGTCAATGCCATACCTTGAAAATTGGTTCCAAAGGCATTGAGGGCAGCGATGCAGTTCACCAAAATGACCTTGTCAGCATGACCAATCACTCTTGACAAGGCCTTGCACTTCAGGTCATCCCTAGGAAATTCACCATAATGAGTTGCAAATATTTTGGCTTGGTGATTGCCGACTTAGGGCTCCTTAATTAGCCATGTGGAGAAAACTTTTTATGGATAACCACAAAGCGCCCTTTTGCTTGGCCAAGGTAATGTGCCAGTGAGTGATCTCGACCGAAGCTACTGCGAACAAGGCGTTGCCGAGATGAGAATAGGTCGACCTCAAATGCCTCCTATAACAGTCCAACATTACATTAGAATTCCATTAAAGCAAAAGTATACCAAGAGAGAAGAAATTCAAAGTTCATAGTTTCTTACCACTATGGAGTCATCATGCTCAATCCCTTCCTCTTTGTCAATGAGGATGGATCCAGAGGCCTTTTGCTGTCTGGACTGAGATGTGGAGAATTCTTCTGGAACATCAGGTAGGTCGGAGTAGATTGATGTCTCTGCATCTTTGATTTGGGCCAATGTTAAAGCAAGAACCTCTTCTATTGAATCATCTGCTCCCAAAAACCCAGGTTCTTGCATAGTTGTGTCCACCTCGTATCCACACAGGATACCAAGAGCTTCATCCTTTTAGAGACCAAACATAACCTCTATGTCATGGAGAAAGAGGTATTGTTCTCCATCGACAAGAAGGGGAGCAAGAAACCATATCATTGTTGCGGGGTCAACAGAGGTGGTGCCCGAGGTGGATGGAATTTGAGAAGTAGAATGGGGTTTAGGAGGTCGCTGGAACACTTCCAGGGCCAATGCAGCTTCCCGCTCCTCAGGTTCTTCATCTATGGGCTCTTCATTGTAGATGGGCTCATCTACAGAAATAAGAGGATCGGAAAGGGTCAAGGCTTCAGGTCGAGGCCCTTTCTTCCATTTGTCCCTCCTAGAGAAGGAAAATAAAGGTCATTTCCCAGGATAGGAACCTATTTCCTGTGTTTTCGATGACCCCACATGCTAGGTCATCAGTGTCTACCTCCCTAAACCCTAGGGATGTGAGCTGGGCTCGAAAGCGATCTAAACGCTTCATGAACCTAGGTTCTTGATTGAACAAGTACTTCAAATAATCAATTGGGACCCATCTTTTTGTAGACTCATCAAGTTGATATGCAAAACTCGCAATGTAGTCTTGCATGTACTTGATGAGGTCTTCAAAATTATCTCGGGCTCCCAAGTAGGTGCCTAGGACATTTATGCTCTTATCAAAGACTGGAAATAACTCCTCTCTATCAATTAATGGAGTACAGGAGATGAAATCATGGAAGGCAGACCTAGCAGAATCCATGGTAGTTTGGTAGCTAGGAGAACTATGGCTATGATAGTGAAACTTTAAAACTAAAGTAACTTTATAACCTATATATACCCAAATGTTCTAAATATAAAAAATAAAAAGAATTATAAATTTTTTGGGAAAAACTTGACACTTACATGAAACAAAACCATTCAAAACATCAAAATTAATTGCACCTCTATTAATTGGAAAATGTCAAAAAACACATTTGTTCCACCACACATTTTCTAGACAATCTTCAATATTGCAGGAGGGATAAAAGTGGCACTATGCGCGAGCTTCTCTGCATGCTTTCCTACCTTTTTACCACTTAAGGTAAAGTGAAAGGACTCAGACATGCCATCCTCCATGACCAATAGGTGTTTCCGCATGTCCCTGAGAGTCCACTGTGATGTGACAGTCACGTTCTTGACATCTCCTAAATAAGAACCAATACATAAACTTACCCCTGTATTATCATCATCGTTAGAGTCAAGGGGGAGCCAATTGCCACCTGTTTTCTTCCAGTGCCTATATTGGAAAGCAAAATATAATATTTGGCGGGAGATGTGGTACTTGACAACCACATTGTCCTTACATACATGGCATTGAAACAGATCACCCTTTTGTTCACCTGACCTGCTTCCCCAATTCACCCCAAGCAATTCCTCAAGGGCATTCTCATGTAGGCACTTGCATGTCCAACCACATGCATATGGTGTTGTGGCAAGTTTCTAGAGGCTCTATGCTATAGAAGATCATGCTATGTAGGAGATTATTCATGGGCTTTGAATAGAAGGATTAGCTATGTTGAATGCAAGGAGGAAAGAAGATTGTTATTGCATATCTATACCTATAGCCTATCATGGAAGCTACAATGAACAGCCATAGTGGCAACTAGAGGAGTGATTCAATGGAGAGGCTCACAATAAATGAGGCTTGAGTGACCTCAAAATTCCTCTCAACAATTGGAGCAAAGTTTCAAAGTAAATAGGGGGTTGGAGACCCTAGTTGGAATTGGATAAAGCAGTTGTACTTGCCTACTGAAACTATCAAGTTCTACCCATGAGGAAAGAAAACTGGCAAATAAAAGAAGCTGTCCAAGTTCTCCTCTACCCCAAAAAAAGGCAAAAGGTATCTCCCCAATCAAGGGTCCTCAAATCAAGGATGAGGAGTGGTCCCCAAGTATGGTACTACAACATTATTGGTTAATGACAATAAGCCAATTAGGCCACTTCAAAATTGGCCTATCATTGTGATAATTTGTATTTACATTTGGATTCATTTCTATTATTAATTTGGGTCTATTCATCTCTAGTATAAATTGGATTCAGTAATGAAAATATAGAGAGAATATGATTCATCTCCTTGTCATGTACTTTGGATGAGTTGTACCTTTTGAAGTTTTTGGAATTGTAAACTATGTTGCTCAATTTCATTACCCAGTTCTTCAAGCTAGTTGGGTTTTACTACAATCAACTCTATTGTTCAATTCAATGTTGTAGCCATATTTTTGGTCAATACAGCTGGCTAGGTGCTCCCGACATATGAAATTAAAATATAGGTATTATGTTGATAATTTAAAGTAGTATGAAAACCAAGCTAGTGGCTAATTTTTGGCTAGTTGGCTTGGAGGTTGGCTAAGATTGTAAACTTGTTGCTATATTTTGTTATGCAATGCCCAAGAATATAATTCTAGCTTATACAAAAGTATATAGGTTGGGATAAAAAGTGTCCAATTGGCAGAGTCATTATGCGTAGGAATATAATGCATAAGAATTTGAATAGTTTTCATGGGATTGTGACATGAATAACAACTATATGCAGGCATTGATGCCTGGCTTCCACAACTTAAGTGAATTGTTCTTTCACTTGGTTATGATGGCACTAGGTGAGTTGGCATACCTCTCTATCACTTTTGCATGGATAAATCTAAGGCATGGAGATACGGTGTTGGCAACTTCCAGGAGGACTCCATGGTAGATTATCTCCAACTACTGCTGCTGATAACTGGAGACTAGTCATGAGTATCATAGTACTTCTTACAATTTATTGATATGAATGTAAGTATGTAAATGAAGTGCTACTTTGACGATTTGTTAGAAGGGATGATATAGTAATGGATTATTCTCACTTGTGTTAGTTTAAGGGCAATGGTAAATGATTGTATTTGGTTTACTTGTAGATTGAAAATTGACCCAGTAATGTTGTTGATAGGACAAATACACACTGGTATATCCATTGTAAGAGCAAAAATATTAGGACAAATGGGTATACAAGTGGTTTGATTTTGTTTTGATTGGGTTTCAGGCCTAATTTACGCACTGAGACTAGAGCGCAGCTCTCTCCCTTGGTTGCTAGACCTTGATGTTTGGACTGACATCAATTGAATGGCTGTAAATTTTGTCCGTGGTACGTATAAGTTACAAGGGTGTTTATTTTTTCCACCCTTATGTTGTGAAGTTATCATGCTCATGATACCGATTTGATGGTGAAAAGTCTTACTCCTCCCCTTGATTTGTAAGTAAAAGTCTCCAATTACCACATATAATCTATTTGTATGCTCATAGTTTTGATTAAGTGGAAATCCCTCCATTGTTTACCATAAAGAAGGGACACATTATGCTTTCCCTCTTTATCCCATGGACATAGAAGGCAAAAAATATGATTGTGTAAATGGAAGTAATATACAAGAGTTCTAAACCCTATGGAGGCAAACTCTATGGAACTACTTATAGAGGAGTTCTAAACCCTTTGGATAGGGATTCATGTCTTTGATATCTCGAAAGGAATCTTCACGTGACCATGCATGACTTCCTTCGATATGGAGAGTGCTCAAGTGAGAGTCCCCTCCCCTTTTCATGCATGTGCATTGGTACATGGGTTCTCTCTCTCTCTCTCTCTCTCTCTCTCTCTCTCTCTCTCTCTCTCATCCTTCGCTATGGTAAAGTTCAGACATAGGGGTCACGGAATATGTATCGGCAAATTTTCAACCACAACGTCGATCTTCAGTTGGCAAATCGCTCATAGCTGGTAGATGTAATACATATTGATGTAGCAATCTCTCTCAACCTCTCTCTCTCTCTCTCTCTCGTCCTTCGCCATGGTAAAGTTCAAACATAGGGGTCACGGAAGATGCATTGGCAAATTTTCAACCAGTAACATCGATCTTCACTTGGCCAATTGCTCATAGCTGGTAGATGTAATACATATTGATGTAGCAAGAACTAATGTTGGCTGACAATCAATATCTTCAAGATATCATTCTACTATACTCTAAAGTGGCAATCTAAGGAGATTTGGATCAACAGGAAAGGAGTCGATGGTCATGATGACACCTTGTGTTGATAGCAACAGTGACAATCTACATCATTTGTGCCACTATATCCCCTTTGTCACCAACCAAAGTAAGGAGATACACATAGGGAGTTATCATTTAAGTATATGCTTTTCACTTTTTGACTTGTATTAAGTCATGTTGTATGGTTGTTGGGCAAGGCAATTTTCCTCCGAATATTATAAGTCTTGGATTTGGAATCATGCTCTTTGGAAAAGTAAAATGGAAGTTATTTATTGTTCAATTAAGTAGACCATTAAGAATACAAAGAGCTTCAATGTAAACCTCCGATAAGCAACAATTGCCCTAAACAATTATTAGCACCATGACTAAGGCTTGCATTGTGAAGGAGAGACTAACATGAGTTTACCTTTGATTCTCTATTGACTTGATTGTGTTAGCACCTGAAACTTCCATGTAAATCTTTACTAGCCCTAAAGTTCCTAGAGGAAATCCCTTGAGAATTTCTATAGGATTGCAATTTGTCTACCCCATGGTCAATCATCGAACATACACTTCTTCAATCTTAAAAAACCCACAACATAAGATAACCATCAAATCAATCTTGTAAAATACAATCTATATTCTTTTCTCTGCCCCTTCTTTTCCACTCCCTCAAACACTTCGTTGAGGCTTGTGACGAGTCCCAAAAGTCCAAAGTGAGCATCGAGACAATTTTACAAGCCTTTTCCTAGATCTCATAATTTTATTCTATATTAGGACTCGACAAGAAGAATTACATGGGGCTCCATGATAATGGAAGGCCATACTACCTATTAGTGCACTATCAATTTTATTAATAATGGGCCAAATGTGGTCCCTTAATCATACAAAGTGTATATATATGTACACATGCTATCGAAACCTTTCTGGATTATTTCACACAGTGTAATAAGGTTTGCCTTTCCCCTCAAGGGCTTTAAACTTAGCAACCGCCTCTGCATGCCCTTTAAGGTTATAAATTTCTGCCAACCTACAAGAAGAACACAAGCAAGGGAACAATTAATGTAATGAGATTCAGCCTCCATCTTGTTCAAGAGGTGAGCAACCTTGCTTTAAACAAATGGTGAATGCTCCACATGAACAAGTTCAAGGCAACAAGGAGTTAAACAAATGGTGAATGCTCCACATGAACAAGTTCAAGGCAACAAGGAGTTTACTCTTTTGTGATAAAAAGAATATCAAGTTCTAAATCAAACTCTCTCTCTCTCTCTCTCTCTCTCTCTAAACAAAACAAAAAGCTACTTTTAAAGCTGCAACACACACAAATTCTCTCCTCTCTCAAAACAAAACAAAAGGCTTATTTTATTTTTTGAGTCACCCACCCATGGTGCAACAAGGCGCACTCAGCCCAAGACAAACATTGCACGTAACAAGCGGGCAACCAGCACTGGTAGGCGGCTAGGCACCCTACAAATTACGTAGCGGCTCCGACCCAAAAAAAAGAAGCATGCATCACCTCTTGCAAGCAATGCTCTCATTACACTTTTTCTCAAAAGTGTACCTCTATGCCATGTCCTTGCCACTCATCACATGCCCATGCCCATTCTGATTTTCCTCTTGCGTGACACCCCTCTCTCTCTCTCTCTCTCTCTCTCTCTCTCTCTCCCCCAAAATGAACTCATTAGCATTTGCTCAACCATGCTCATCTAATGCAGGCCTTGTATTCTTCTCCTTTTTGTTAATATAAACCTTATTCCCAAAAAAAAAAGAACAAGATGAAATTCATTGATGTGGCCTGCCAAGAGAGACAGAAGAAGAAGAGAGAGATAGAGAGAGAGAGAGAGAAGGGGGAAGAAAAAGGTGAATAGTATTCTTCCCAAAGTTAGAGAAAGAGAGAAATGAAAGAGAGAGAGAGAGAGAGAGAGAGAGGTGAATAGTATTCTTCCCAAAGTCAAAGAAAGAGAGAAATGGAAGAGGAATGAAAGCACGTTCAAAAAAGCAAACCCAAATTTGAAAGAGATGCTCTAATGTCAACACACCAACCAATCACTGAATTTGAAAAAAAACAAGATTCATAAGGCCTGCCCGAGATCGAAAAAGAAGACGAATTGAATGTGCAGTATGGAAAAGGGGGCAGTAAGCTGAGAGAGAGAGAGAGAGAGAGAGAGAGAGAGAGAGAGAGGATTTGAAGGGAAGAAATTAGCAATGAGAGAGGGAGAAAGAGAGAGGATTTGAAGCGTTGGTGTGGCTCCACGCGTCAAGAATCCCCTTAAAAAATGAGCTTTTGAAATGCCCATTTAGACCTCCATATATGGCAGGCCAACAACACATCTTGAAAATGGTAGAAATTATTTTTGGCATCTCAAAGTTGAACCCTCACTCTTCCATCGATATACTCAAGATCGTCTATCGATATACTCCAACGTTTCATGCATTGCTATCAGCACGGTAAGAACTCCACACACACACACACACACACGAGAATTACCTGGCGATTTCAGCCCTCCTCTTGGCTCCTGTGGCAGCCTCAGGCCCTGGCGTCGAATTCAGTGGAACTGTATTTCCCACAAGAGCAGGAGACGTGGATCCATCTCCAGATCTGATAAGGTGCGCCCACTGGGCTTGCCGAGCTTCCCTGCCATAGTTCTTTTGTCGAGTAAATGCGATCTTCCCTTCCATAAAGAATTCCCATGGCTTTCCACTTTGCGTGTAGCGTGCAATGAACTTTATTATATCCAATGGAAAATATGTGATAAGGCTGCAAGATGAAAATATCACAAGCCTTCAGTCAGCACAGCACTCGTTTACAGGTGGTGCGCCCATAACTACCTACGTGAAGATAATACAGGAAAGTTAAGTGTTGCACAAATGCAAACTAACGAGGCGAGGGGTAGAATGCACTAGGCATGAATTATGGCAAAATCCATACTAGCCGACGAGTTCTTACTTGTATAACCACGTCACACCCGCCCAACCCCATCCACAGCCCCGCATGTTGGCAAATCCCCAATTGCCATAAACAGCAATGATCGTTGCTGTTAGTTGGGCTATGATAAATGCGAGAACAAGGAGTCCTCCCGGTCTTTCCATAAAAGAAAAACTCTGTGATCTGGTGACAAATATCAGAGCTTGGCTTATTATACTGATCTGAAGGTATATGACTGAGGTTTCTCGGGCAGCATCGCCAGAGATTCGGTCCACGTGGAAATAGTCCTCAAAAAAAGTGCTTTCATGCAAAATCCAGTAGAAGGCAACAGTAGCTACAGCAAGGTAGATGCCAAAGCAAATCCCCAAAGCAAAAAGCTCCGGAAGTCTCCAACTGTCTGGACTTTGAGAGGGCTTGACCTTATCCTGTAGCGCAGAGCCGATGAGCTGTTATAATCTTTCAACTGGAAAAACGAAATGCAAACCAACTGATGAGATCTGAAAGAATTATTTCAACTTTTAAATACGGTAGTGATGGAATTTAAACTGCATGCACGTTTCTGCGTTTCCAAGCACTAGACCTTACTGCAGAAACAACCGAGATATATACCCCGCAGCTGACAGTCAATCCAAACCAGTTGCTTGGTAAAGCACAAAATGTTTTCAACAGTTATTTTTAATATAGCTACAGGGGTCTAGAACTTGCACATTCAATGTTATCATACCCTAATCTTTGCAATGCCATAAAAGAAGTGCAGACTTGAAAGCCTTGTTATTCTTACCTTTGAAATTGTCATTATGGTGCCATCGTTCAATATGGCCATGACCAGCACCATGAATGGTGAGAAATTATATCTCCAGATAAACAGCAACAGGAAAAACCCTAGTACTATTCGAACTGTTATAGATAGAGCATATATTGTATAGTTCTTCATTCGTTGGAATATTTGACGGCTTGTAAGAATGGCAAGTATTATTACACTCAATCCTGCCAAAACCAGAGAGCCGAAGCTGTGATTCATAGATGAAATAGTTTTGCAGAAGAAGATGGTCACAGATTGAGTGGGCCCGTTACTGGATATATCAATGCATTAATTGGCAGGTGCATAAAAGCTGTGTGTAAACATTGTTGGATACGTCAAACGGTTTTTCTCTGTGTCAAACTACTATGAGTGTGTCTGTTAAATCCTTAACAAATATGCATCACGCATTATGATGCATAAATAGCGTCCTTATAACAAGCCTCTAAGGTGCATATATATTATTGAAGATGGGGATAAAAGCCCCCTGGATATACGTCCTCACCCTTGGGCTCAGAACCACAAGAAGACAGTACCTACAAATATTTTTCTTCTTAGATCTCTTCCAATCCAGGTACCATATAGCAAACCCATCCCTTTTTGACATAGACGCTAACCAGTGTGATTAAACAGACTTCAGAGTATGGGCCTGGGCATGATTATGGATGTGTGTACATTGAATGCCCATGTTGTGTGCATCCATGCAGTGTCTTTTCATGTTACATATATAATCCCTTTTTCCTTAGAATCCAAATAAGGCAGCATAATCTACCTGCAGCATTCAGCACAATATCTGCAGCACTCCGAGCAGCTTCAGTGCAGTTGTGAACAGCAATGCCAATGTCTGCTTTCTTCAAAGCCGGCGCATCATTCACACCATCTCCTGTCATACCACAAATGTGCTTTCTCTCTTGGAGCTGGCTGACAATTGCGTGTTTGTGTTCAGGAAGGACACCTGCAAATCCATCAGCACTTTCCACAAGCTCTCCTTCATCCACTCCAGACTGCCTTTTTCCGTCATGGCCCCCAAACAATGCAGAGGATGGGTATATATTGGTGCCCATTCCAAGACGCCGTGCAGTTTCTTTAGCTATAGCTAATTGATCTCCCGTTATCATCTTCACGGCTACTCCAAGCTCCAAGGCACGAGTTACAGTCTCTCTGGTATCCAAGCGAGGAGGGTCAAAGAGAGAGAGCAGGCCATAAAATTCCCAAGGTCCTCCTTCACTTTCCTTAGTACCCTCGGGAACTTCCTGAAGCATGTAAGGTATATATAAGATCAATTGTTGCATGCTTGATTGGTCCCTGTGGCAGCTGTATGGCAGTCATGCCTATTTTGAGGCGGAAGACAATGTCAACATAATAAAACTCTACTGCTTCAGATAATGGAAACAAACATAGGCCACTGTATCTGCAGTCTGTCGTTTCAAATTGCAAATATGCAATTTACCTGGTAAGCAACTGCAAGGGCACGCAAACCTCTTTCGGCATACTGATTAATAATGTCATGAACCTTATTCTTTATTTGCTCCTTATTGTGTGCCAATGCCAAAATGTGTTCCGGAGCTCCCTTTGTAGCACGGTGCATTTTCCCATCGGGTGTTAAATAAGTTATGGCTGTTCTTTTGTCTGTGGGATTGAAGGGAAGGAAGTGGACTTCTTGGATGCCTTCCCTGGCTTCCTTTGGATCGGCAAGCATGCTTACAATAGCTTTATCTATTGCATCCTGTTTACAACAACATGATCAAGTTAAACAGTGATATGCCAAGTCTCTCTCTCTCTCTCTCTCTCTCTCTCTCTCCTCCCCCCCAAAAAAAAGATTATCCGTATTTAGGAAGGATTCTAGTGAATTCTATCCAATTAAAAATATAGTTGCTTGGAAAACCCTTTCGACTTTCCCTCTATGCAGAAATTGCCCCTTATATATCATTACTTCATTTTCACATCTTGTCGATCATTTACTTGGCGCATGTACCATTCCTTAATCCTGTGGATTGTCCAGTAGTTTAAAATATGCTGTCCAGTAGTTTAAAATATGCTGTAATGTGGCTACGTTTAGCACAGCAGACCTGATTCTCCAGACGAGAAGCTTGAGCTGCAGTAAGAAGAATGAGCTGCTTGTCCACTTTTGGTGAGACAACCTCTATAAGATTTTGGTCCACAGTCAGCTCATTGAGGGTGAGGGTGCCGGTCTTGTCTGAGCAGAGAATGTCCATGCCAGCGAGCTCCTCAATTGCGGTCATGCGCTTTACAACAGCCTGTTTCAGGTATCACAGTTATATTCAATGGCAGTAAGTTACATTTCAAAGTTCAGCAGGAAAAACTCAAATTACTCAAAGTTTTACTAAGATCATCGTTCCCATCCTCCCCTTTGAAACCTACAAATTCAAAGCTTTTGAAACGTAACAGGCTTCTACTTAGACCATCTGCCTAGGTAGTGCCAGCTGTGTAAGATTAATGCTGTAATTCTGTGTACTGAGGGTATAGACCAACTTTATACGGAACACTCTCGAGTAAGAAAGTATAGGAATGCTTCAGGATAGAGCTATGAGCAGGTGCCTACTTCAAACCATCTCGCACTAACTTGTGGCCTTGTGTGTAAGTTTGGTGCATTATCTATGTGCTGAGGAGGGTAAAACCACGTATTTGGAGAATATGGAAATGCTCAGAACAGAGATGTGTTACCCCTAACAGCAGAATTAATACTGCACTTCAGAAAACAGAGCTGCCACAATTCTCCTTATCTCGTATATGAGAAAAAACCCATGATGCCCAAATAAAAACGCCAATAGCAGCAGTTTTCTGTTGTGAGATGGAAGCCATGAACTTGCCATGTCCACATGGAGAATGTGCTCTAATAAGTACTTCGACAATATAACTGGGTGCATAACAGAATGATGATGATGATGATGATGATGATTGAAAATACAGGGATGGAGGAAACAATAAATGGGTACTTAGGGAATGATTAGGAATAGATTTAAATTAAAGCTTGAATGGTGCTAAGGACTCGCCTGTTTCTTGCTGAGGGCGTGGGAGCCGATGGCCATGGTGACGGAGAGGACGGTGGGCATGGCGATGGGGATGCCACCAATGAGCAGGATGACAAGATTCTCGACGCCAGTGCGGTAGGGCGTGTGCTGGGTGAACATGACGATGGACTCACCCAGAATGCCCACACAGATGATCAAGAAGCAGAAGTTGCCGATCTTGCGGAGGACCTCCTGAAAGTGGCCGGGATTCTGAGTGGTGTCGGTAAGGTGAACAGAATGCCCCATGAGGGTATATTTTCCGGTGGCGATTACAAGGGCCTCTATCTCACCCTGTTTGACAACACTGCCGGAAAAAGCCTCCTGCCCGGGATGCTTGGTTGCTGGCAAGCTCTCTCCAGTCATGGCGGACTCGTCTAAGAGAAGTGGGTCGCCTTCGAGCAATCGGCAATCGGCAGGGACGATGTCACCGAGCTTTATGGCGATGATATCGCCGGGGACGACCACTACGGCATCTACGTTAATCCAGTTTCCGTCCCTGAGCACGTTGGCGCGTGCTGCGAGCTGCTTCATGATCTCCTCCGCTGCCTGGCCGGCGTGGCGCTCCTCCAGATAAGAAATGGTGGCGTTAACGACGAGCAGAAAGATGATCCCGACGAAGTCCTGCCAATCCGGGGGCTTGTGGTCGCCATTGTCGAGCAGGATCGCAACCAGGGCTGCCATCTCCATTACCCACGACAGCGGGTTCCACATGAAGAGCAGGAATTTGCGGAGTTCGCTCTCTTTGATTTCTTCGAGCTTGTTCGGTCCCATTTGCTGGAGACGCCGGGCCGCGTCCTGAGAGGTGAGGCCGCTTTTGCTGCAATCCAAGACATGGAAGACCTCCTCCATCGCCACGCTCTTGAGGTCGATGTTGGGATCGATGCTGTCGAAGTGCCCGACCACGTCCCCGCCATTGCTGGACGCCCCCGAACCCCGCATTGTCGGACGGGTCCTCCCCTTGTGCTACTCCACAGAAATGCAGAATTCTGATGAGACACAGCAACCTTTCGACGCGTCTCTCTCGCTCATCGTCTCCTCCTCCATCGCGCAACTGGAATTTCCCCCCGCCCTGCTCTTTGGTTATCTCCTTGTCTCTGCTATTTCTCCGTCGACTTCCCTCTCTCTTCTTCCCGCCCTCTCTCTGCTATTGCTCCGTCGCCTTCCCTCTGCTATTGCTCCGTCGCCTTCCCTCGCTGGCCACTGGCCTGCTCTTTCGCCGTCGCCTTCTGCTCGCTCCCTCTTTCGCCGTCGCCTTCTTCTCGTTCCCTGTGTCTGCCGCGTCTCTCTGTTTAGTGTGTGTGATCGCGTTGCCTCCACTGTTGTCATTGTTTGTTTGCGTGGTTGGCCGCGCCCCTTGTTCGCCGCCTCTCGCTCACGCCCCTTCGCTTCAATTTTCGTCTTTTTACGTTGAGTTAATAAAATACCGGCAAATAGGTGTCATAGCCAATAGGCCTCCAAAGAGAGGAGTGCCCCCACTGGCAGAGATTGAGCGTTGAGGTGCCCTACGGGCTTGAACTCCACGGCTGTAATGGTGGCTGTTGGAGCATTAAAAGAGCCCAACAACATCCATTTCACCACCCAAGAGTTGATTGTGATATTTAGCCAATGGGTGGCCCTCGAGCCTCCTGTCACTTTGTTTTCCCAATCTGCTGACTCTACTTATGCAAGCTCTCCTCCATGGAAACTAGAAGGCCAATGGCCATTCCGCTACACCTTCCCTTGACCGCAATCGCATCTGATTAGTGTGGAAACAGGCCTCAATCAGGCCCTCCGAGACGGAAAGTGGAGAGACGGCCATGCGGATGAAAATGGCGATGTTTGCCCGTTTGTTGGCATTCGAGAATGAATTTTCACTGTTAACCAAGTCAGCGGAGCAGCGAAATTGTGACGAAGAGGCACGCGTGGTAGCACCAACGCAATGCATGGCGGTAGAGATGATCACACCACAAGGCAAGGTCCAAGTTGCAAGTGGTGGTATCAGTTATAGGGGTTTCACAAGTAATGTAAGCGATTATCCTTAGCTTGGATCATTACGACTAGGATTCACATTGCAACGATCAGCACCATTGATAATGTTGGAGGAAAATTCGAGTGGAGTGTTTATTATGCACAATCGTCGGTCTAGTATGTGTAGGGAATCCAGTATGTTAGTCCATATGTGATCAAGGATGCTTCCATAAATTGTTGCGGGGTGGTTAACAGTCAAATGGCAATTGTATTTGTTCATAATTGTTTGTAGGTTTGTTGAGGCCGGTGTGGTTTCCCATGTAGATGTTGAAATCACCAAGCACAATTTTGTTCTTTCAAGATCTTCCAAGAGATTGAAGAAAGTTTTTAAATTGATTGTGGGTGGTTTGTAGATTCCCAAAATTATGTAGTGAATTTCAAACTTTTAGCTAATTTTGAGGTGCTAGATAAGCTATAGTAATTAAAGTAGAGCTATGAATTGGTAAACATTGTTCTATTATCTTTATCCCATGCAACTCATATATGTGGGAGTGATGGAGGAGGACCCTCCAATTTAATAGAATACATCATCCACATGTTTTATTGTACGAAAATTAGTAGGCATAACTAGTCCATCTTGGTAGTTAATCATTCCCTCTTTTAATTCTTTTGTTGCTCTGAGCCTGTAAGTTGCTTTAGGGTCATACAAGATTTTTTTTTATGTTACAGGGGGTCTTTGTGTAGTGGTCTACTGCTTTCTATACATAGTTTTTCCCTTACTCTGTTTCAAGGACGGACTCATTGTGGTTGTTCATTTCCTTGTTTGTGTAGAAGAGATGTGGAAGGCTGAGATGACTAGATTGTGTGAAGTAACAGATGCAAGACTATAATGCGAGACATGTGAGATGGTAGATTTTGGGTACATTGAAATCTATAAAATAAAGTGATGGAACACAAGAATGATATAATTTATTAGAACATCATCATGAGATATTTATTTTATATAATAAGTTAGATTTGCAGATGCAAGACCATAATGCGAGACATCTGAGATGATAGATTTTGAGTACATTGAAATCTATAAAATAAAGTGATGGAACACAAAAATGATATAATTATTAGATTCTCATCATGAGATATTTATTATATATAATAAGTTAGACTTTGGAAAAAGTAAAACTGATTTAATAAATTTAGAAAGGTGAGTTGTCCATTGAGTGCAGTAAAAGATGAAAGACCGTAAATGTAAGAGACACATGAGATGATAGATTTTGAATCGGTTTAAATCTATGAAATAATGCGATTGAAGACAATAATAATATAATTATCAGGCTCCCCCTCCTCATTTGGTTTGAACACCCACACATCTTTTAGTGGGTTTGCCTAATAGAAGTCGCCACATAAAATGGCACCTACTTCACCAAAGTGTTCTTCAAATTCCTTTTCAAAGAGCGCATTCAAAGGCCACAAAGTTAAGACTCCTTCGTCCCACAAGTGAAATCTCATCGAAGACAAGTAATAGAACTTGTTTGTAGAGTGCGCTCAATGTATCTAGTTTCTCTTGAGAAATTGCTATGGATGGTGGGTAAGTGCAAGGCTAAATGGATAGTTGTCCTGTAGATGTTGGAAGCAGCCTTGCCAGATAGGCAAGCAAAAGCACCTTGGCAAGGTGATGTCATTACATATTAGTCTTTGATTGTAATATCTGACCAGCCCTTGCACCAGAAGGAATAGAAGATATGCTTTCCCTATACCTGCTCCACCAGTTAGGAAAAGGTGGATTTTATCATGTGGGAGAATTCTCTTGCGAAGGAGAATACTATCAAATATTCCTCTATGCTCTTTGTTAAGGCTTCTAATTTGCTCAAAATACTCTTCATGGGGCAATAGTATGTGTTTATTTGTGGATATGATAAAATTATCTTTTTTAGCAAGCTTTCGAAGAATTGGCAATCTAAAATAGTATCATATGAAATCTCAATTTCATTTGAGTCCCTTGCATTATCTGTGTCTTCACATCATGTGTGGTATTGAAGGTGTCAATGCAAACCTCTTTTGGCACCAATTCATCATAATTGAAATTGAACATGCTTCTGTTACATAGTATAACTTCCTCTTGTGCAATGTAAGCATCCTTCCATGTGCCAAATTGTTTTAAGGGTTGGAATTCATCATTTTTAAATGGTGAGAATATAATAGTAGTTATTGTCTGTAGTAGTTGCTTGGATCTCTGACCTTGTTGAACTTCACAAATCTTATTATCTTTTTGTTTCGTCTTCTTTTGCAAGTGCCATTTAAATTATTACAATGTGAAGCAAAGGAAGCAAGGCAAATGTTGTCTATCCCTTGTCGCTTCATGTACTTGTCAATGATAGTGTTGTTAAGATTAGTATCAAGATGTTTAGAGGGGTCTAAAATCCACCTTTGATAGCGGAAGTGAGAGAGGGAGAGAGAGGAGTACACACGATATAGCTACCTGTACACTAAGTTGTATTGAACATGAACATGAAGATATACATGTGAATCCCTTAGGGTTAGGGTTAGGGTTAGGGTTAGGGTTAGGGTTTGCCCCTCTGCCCTATGTAAATGATGCAATTTACACCATCCTCAATCTCGAGGGGTTCACTATATATAAACCCTCTATATCACGTGTGTTCAAGGCCTATTTCTAAAATCCCTTATCTGTAAATTTTTCATTAATAAAATATACCCCTTTTCTATACAAAACTGAAAATTTTTTCCAAAACTATTTTAAATAGTCCCTTATGTATATTTATTTCTATAAATTTTAGAAATAAAAAATATCCTTCTGTTGAACTCACGTGATAGGGTTACATATGATGAGTGACCCCCCCGAGTCCTCAATACCCCCTCTTAAATTGCACAAGGTAAGTAGAGGATGCTTGTAAAAGATATTTTTGTGTTTCATTTGGCGCATATGATAGCATCCAAAAGTGATGTGCGTACGTGAGCATAGTGACTATGTAGCGGAAGCCTCTACAATGAGTACAACTTATGTGGTCTTGTACATATCATGCATTTTTCTTGAGTCTTAAGTTGTGGGTAATCCTTCGCCTTTGGGAATAAAACCCAAAAGATAGGCCGAAGGGGAGAGGATGGAAATATGCAGAAAGTGAAGTCCTCCTGGATTAAAGAGTGGTCGATCAAAAGATGACTACGTGTAGAATTATGTGTATGGTTGCATGTTGAACATGAACATGTCATGTGTCATCGTGGACTATGCAGTTGCTCTATAGAAGAGGCATCCAAATGTGAGGCTAGTCGATGTAGCCGTGAAGAAAGAATCCGGAAGGTTATGGCATACGAGAGTGTCACCAACCAAGAACTGGTAGCAATTTGCAAGGTATGCTGCAATAGAGCTATGATCTCTGTTGAATGATGCGGGGTCGAAGAAGACTGCATAGTCAATGTGGACAGAGTGATCTAGGGGCTGAAAATATGGGGCTACATTCCTTATTTACTTCTAAGGTCTCTTTAAAAATGACGCATGGCCATACTTCATAACCTTATCACAAGGTTTTATTCAATGTTCAGAATCAATAGTCAACCAAAGAGTTGACTCCATTTTTAGAGACCTTGGAACATTTTCTTGAGGGAATTTCTTAGGCTAGATATTGGTTTGTTGGTACTCTAAGAAAAAATAAGAGTTCATTATTCATTATTTCTTTCACATCTTGGGCACCTATGGTTCCAGATAATTTATTTGGCAAGGAGATTTACATATGGGAAAAAAAATCTTGTTATTTAAGAGCACATTGTTTCCATCCTTTCATGGGAGAAGAATGATCTGTAGAGTGCACTTTGTTACTTATGCTTTCATTTTTTTGCTCTATAGACTCGTTCGTGTTGCTGATGAGATCTCAATATCAAATCATTCATGGGATTGGAGAAGTCACTTTTATAGTGACATGTAATTTTACGACTCTACTTATGCTTGTATCTTCATTTTTTGTCTCATCATGCGACATGCCTTTTTATTTCTCTACACTTTGTTAAAGGAGTAGACACTACTCTTGACCTTCGTAAAAGGCAAGGGGTAAGACCCTCCTATATGCAGAGCAATATCATGCATTTTCATAGTAGCTGTTCATATCCTTGTGCACATTACTTCAAAGGGTCGCATTGGTCGTTGTGTGAGAATGACCAAGGTGCAATGCATACGGATGTTGAGGAGATCAAGCAACACTGTAGAGTCATATCGTAATCAATGCACTACTTGCATTATGTAGTGTGTTGCTAGTTAACACCATGTCTTCATTATATCCAAAACCTTGTAAAAGCTTGTTATTGATAAAGGCTATCCCGTTTTATCACCTTGTGTTAGCGCAATACTCTACCCAACTCCTATTGAGGGGGAGTGATGAGATACGTACATCAGGATGTTTAGAGGGGTCTAAAATCCACCTTCACATGATTGGTGGAAGTGGATACTGGATGGGATTTGGATAGGGATGTGGTTATATTAAGTGGGTGCTATCCTCCCTTATATTATGTGGATCACCTTAGCCTCCTTGTGATATGGTTGATAGTCAATATGATGTGATATGTTGATTTTACTTGTTGAGAATACATATATATCGTATTCTCAACAAGTCACATGCTATGCTAGTGGATTTGTCATTTTGCATTTAGAGTTTGTTCTTTCTTTTCAAAATTAATGCTCTTTTGTTGGGTTCATTTGTATTAATAAATTGGAATTCTCTTGATATTTTGTGTAATGATAATGATAGTGTAATAAAAGATGCAAGTTGGGCACTCATTTGTTGGGCATGCAAGAATGCATTTCCTATTTTCCTTAATCTATTTTGTGTGTTTGTATTCTCCCTCATACACTCTTTCGTAGTTTGTTGCAAATTTGTGTTTATGGTGTTATCCATCTTCGTGATGTGTGAAGTACAATACAAAGTTGCACCGTATGGATCCATAATGAATTGAATTTTCATATTAGATTTCCACAAGAAGGATATTTTTCTATTAAAAGCATTTGTAAACATGTCTTTTGGTTGCTTTTTAAAAACAATGTTGGCTTCTTTAGTTGTGACCTTATGGAAAAAACATATGCTGCTATAACCAGATGTAGTGCTTGTATCTATTCCTTGATTGTAGTTGTATAGGAAGTGGAAGAGGAGCTCATCATTTTCTATAATTTCCTATAAATTTCCGTGTAGTGTTGCCTTTGGTCTCTTTCCAAAGGGGTCAGTATCATAGTTTGATGAAGGGGCAGCTTCAGGTAATTGAAACAACGGCTTTTCCTGTTGTTCTTAATGCATGTGGATGTGTGTTTGTATGTTTGTGTGCTATGTGTTTGTGTGTTTGTATGTCTTGGATATTTTCACTTAGAAGGTATTTATCACACATTATTTACTTGTCAATGAAGGTTGATACCTCAATGCCATTTTTGCCTTTGAAAGTAGGGGCTCCCTCCACCCAAAGGAGGCCATGCTCATGCTACTGGCTACCTCTACTTTGAAATTCTGTTACGGAGAAGTCATCCTTTGTGGTCCGCAACATAGCCTTTGTGAGAAGGATTGGTAATGTTTGGGACGATGGCATGCTCTGATTAGAGAAGACACTTAGATAGATTTGATTGGTTGACTAGCGTCCTTATCCTCCTGAGTGATCGAACAGTTGCATGGACTCCACTTGGCAGTGTTGGGCGGTAATTGGCGGTGCAGTCTCTCTACATAGTTCCTCTAAGAAGCATTCAGTCCCTCTCTTTGTCATAATCACATGCCTGCCTGTCGTGAGGTCGTAGTCGGTTGTAGGCTAGGTGATAGCGCACCTGCTAGGGTTCTTAGTAGAGTCGAATACTTTCTTTTGTATTAGCCAAAAAACTCAGTAGAGTTGAGGCAGAAACTTGATGAATAATCAACGTTCTTCTTGAGCCAATCTCATCATCTTTGATTGTGAGTGATACATTCAATTACTAGAAGCTTTAATCAATGCTTATGTGAAGAGTGGATCTTACAAAATTGAGCTATCTGTTAAACTGATATCCAATAGCCTTGTCACCTTTTAGCATGGTAATCATGTTTTGGAGCTTGTCGTTGTAATATCTTGCACAAATTGAGGGGTTTTTCCTAGTAAGCTTCCTCACAACATTGCGCACAAGAAAATGTAATGAAGAATGTTGGTAGTCCTATTTGGCGCATCATGGCGAATGCCACCTTTCTTAATGTTGATGGTATTCCAATTGGCATAAATAAAAATTGGATTACAAATTGGAATCTTGATATTTATTTCCAATTATTTTTATTAATTCCAATTTTTCCTTTATGCCAATGATGATATTGGCCTCATCATCCATGAAATGTGGTAGGATGTTTTGTACTTTTGTTGTGTATGCCATAACTTAACAATGCTTGCCTTTACACTATATTTATATTTCCAATGATTTTTATTTATTCCAATCTTGATTGTATTTGAATTTTTCCTTTATGCCAATGATGATATTGGCCTCACCATCCATGAAATGTGGTAAGATGTTTTGTACTTTTGTTGTGTCTGCCATAAGATTAACAATGCTTCTCTCTTCACTATATTTTCCATCAAAAGTGAGCTCTTTTATTTGTATGAAAGCTATTCTTGGAGACACTAATCTTTCCTCAATTTCATTTAACATGGAAACATCTTTGATTGGTTGATTTATATGAACTTGCTTTGGTGTGAAGTACTTAGGCTCCTTTCCTTTTTCTACATCCTTTCAACATTCCTTGCATATACGATAAGATCTCGTGTGGAATACATCATGGCAATTCCCTCGCCTTTTAATAATCGATCTGTGGTTTTCTTTGTTCAAGAAAAAGGAGAGAAAGTGAACATAATGTCATTTCAAGGGGTGCACTACTAAGAAACCTTATGTATCACGTGCGCTCAAGGGATATTAGAAAAACACCTCTATTAAAATTGAGCGTAATCCTGTTAAATTTTTTCGAAAAGTTCAATTAAAATACCCCTCCTTTTGTCTAGTAATGTTAAATAGCTCTATATGTTCTTGATTTCAAGCTACAATTTTGGAATTGTTATGTGCAACCATTTTTTATATATTCCTTTTCATTTTATGAACTATTATTTCCCTAATCACATCCCTTACATCATTGAAATTTAGAGAGTATGCCAAATAATTAAGAATGCACCTATTCTGTGCAAACATTTTATAAAGGAATAATGCAAATCGAGAGTTGGCTTTATTAAGATCCAATTCTTACAAATGCTTCAAGGTCATATAAAAGTTTTGGCTTTGTACAAAAGCATAATGTTTTGTTAACATAACACTCCTATTTTAGGACGTCTCAAACAAGGTGAAGATCACCTTTTTGAGAATTTCAGAAGGAGAATATAATTTCAAAAGTTTGTTGCAATTAGAGTTGAGTACTTAACAATTTCAAATCCAACCTATTATTTCTTAGTAGCAAAAGACTTGAAGCAGTAATTTATCTAAGCAAATCTCTTTGGGAAGAACATTTGCTATTCTGAAATAAAGTAAGCCAATTTTTTAATGCTTCAAGACTAAAACAATGTCAATGTTATTTTTAGACAGCAAGAAAAATAATTCTGAGATAGTCTCTTCAATGTGGACGTATAGAAATGTTAAGGTAAAAATATGATATTTAAAAGTGTGCTATTGTGAAAGATAGAACCAGATTTGCTAAAGACAAGACACATGATGAAATTGTTCTGCAAATATCATTACAATTATTTTGGCTTGGATAAGGGAATATGAAATCCATCAAGGAGATTATGCCATGTGGACTTCTCTATAATAAAGGCTCCCCAAATCTAGGAGAAGTTCTACTTTTTTCCCAAAATACATACAAAAACTTCATTGGTGCTTCACATTAAAGTATTAAATTTGGCAGGCCTGGCCTGACCATGTCAGGCCTACTTGTTTATCTCCCTATCATCTATCCCCTATCTAGAACTATACTCACATTTTTCTTCTGGTTCAACTATTTGGCTCCTATCTTCATTCCAATATTGATTAGTCATTTTTCCTCTTCTCTATTCACATTTTTCATCCACCTGCGAAATTCTGTCAGAGAACCCTTCTATCCAAGCTCTGCTTGTCCCTCTTCTCTCTTACTCAATTATCTCTTCCATTCCTTCTACACTTGCTCCTATCTCTATTCGAAATAAAAGATTCGACCTACTTTGCTTGGAAGGAGGAAGAAAAATGGGAGTTTTATCATTTTTGACCCTTTCTCTGTCTTAATGAAGCTTAAAGAATCAATAATAGAAGAAAAGACACATATTTTCAAGGTAATGAAGTGATTTTGCTTTCAAAAATGTATTTTTACTAAGTACGTAAGCTCCATGTGACAGTCTACCTATATGTTTGTTGTAAAAGGCAGAGACGAGGGATAGGTAAAGTGCCATAGCACTATTTTCAAAGTGAGCTGAGAGGGCATTTGTAATTTCCCGATGTACAATAGGATGAGGGCTTCTTTGTGGGTATGCTCCTCTAACGTGTGGATAGATCAATGTAGGATAGGAGGGATGGGCAACTGCCTTGTGCTTTGCTAGGTACTACGCAGGAGGTTGGGCCAAGAGATGGCCATCTTCATGGTTGGTTCGAGGCTATTTTGGGTTGGTTGACTTGGACAAGATGCCTTAGGTGCACAGCCTATGATAGGGCTGGGTTGGGACTAACCAGGCCCTCAATCTGGTCAACTTACCTGACCCGCCTGGTCGAGTTAGATTGGGTTAGGTTGACTTGTGGGTCGACCCAAGTCAGGCCGACATAAGTAGACTAACTACACATTGGGGTCCTATTTATTAGCACCTTCATTTCTAATCTTCTACTAGGGTTTTAGCATACCTCACTAGGTTGCAACTCCCAAGAGCTACTAAACTCAAGGTTTGTAGATGGCGTGGTGCTCTTTGTAGAGGGCACGACATAGAGTTTAGAGGGGGACCGAGGAGGAGCCCTAAAGGCATAGTGTTTGGCCTCTAAGGCCAGACCAAATCAATCGGGTTCCTCACAATGGTGGTTGAGGAGGTTCAAGAGATCCTTGATTGGGGTTGAACTCTGATTTCCAATGGAGGAATATATTGAAGCACTTATGTTGTCAAATGGGCATTAATATTTGAGAAGAGTAGCAAATTTCCCTTGTCCTTAATAGTGTGACGCATGAGGTTTGTATTGGAGCTTGGCCAAAGAGCTTGGCCAAACTCTCTTGAGCAGGCAGGGCCCTTGTGGCCATAGCATGATTAGCTTTCTCAAGTATGAAATAACTTCAATTAAACATACTTACCTTTCTCAAGTATGAAATAAATTCAAACTTGTCATTGTGATGCATGAATTTAATTTGCACAAGTTGTGTGAAATAGCTTAAATTTGTGGCAAGATCAAATTCTTGAATTCATCATTGTTGTTGACCTATGCATGGAGGAATTCCCCAAAGAGATCCTATTTCTTCCATGCTTCCTTTAAGTAATTAGTTTGTAAATTGCCTTCAAGGATAATGAGCACCTTCTTAATCATGCTTACATTGATGTAGACTTTCTTATACTGACAAATAATGTATACTTGCTTCACGTTCACTTTTGTCATAGCTTAGATAAGGTGAGTAAGGGAGAAAGGAGTAGACCAAGGATGACATGATATAAAGATTGGTGGAGGACCAAGTTTTGGAGCTTGGACTATGGAGAGATATCAAACATGGCTCTATATGGAGTAGAAGTAGCAAGGAGTGACCCAAGAGGGTTTTGTACAAGTCTTGCAAGGAAGTTTGTACAAGTCTTTATGGGAAGAAAGATGATGGTTTTTTAGAAGTCTTGCAAAGGTTATGTACAAGCTTGTAGTTTTGTGTACAAGGCTTGTAGGGAGTAAGAAGGATGCTCAAAAAACTATGTGCAAGTCTTGCAGGAAAGAAGAACGAAGTGCAAGTGTTGTTGGAATGAATATGGAGGTGCATAATTGCATGGAAAGATTGATGACACTAGGATTGCATGTGAGGGTACACAAAGTGATGGCTATACGGCTTACATGCAAGTGCAAAAGGGGTCCTCCTTGAATTAGATTTAGAGTTCTAGTATCATCATCATCAAGATTGGTCCATCTAATTCGAACCACAATGCTTAACAATTTTAAACATGATGATGCGGCTCTAAATAACGTAACAAGTCTGTTCAAGATTATAACATCTATATCTACCCATTGTGGTGGCTGGCATGGAGCCATAATAGTGGAGGGCATGGTCCACTTTACAGGAGGACAATCTAATTTCAGCCATTGTGGTGGAGGATGTGGGCCATGGTGATGGGTTGAATTACACACGTTGGCATGAATGTGATGAATGAATCAAAATCTAGCCAAGATTGCATGTGATGCATGCATTTACATTAGAGGCTAATATACAAGTCCCCTGGTCCATAAGGATTCTAAATAATGAAACTTAAGGCTATTGTAGTGCCTCACTTGGGCATGCCATTGTGCTAGTTTGAGTTACATGTTGGCATGAATGTGATGATGAATCAAAATCCATCTAGCCATGAGAGACCTAACTTGTTGACACAAAAATTAATTAGCGATGGGCAGTTAAATTCTAGCTAGGCACCATGGTGGCCGCTAGGCTACTTCAAACTATGTGTGCCTAAACACATGCTTGGATGTGAAATGACGTGGCTCAAAATATGATAATAATAAGGATTCCATATTGATCATGTGTAGTGTATGGCATTTATAATAGAGGCTAATGTGCAAGTTCCGTGTTCCACAAGGATTTTGGATACTACAACCTAAGACCATGGTGCCTCACTTGTGCAATAGGCGACCATGATGGGTTGAATTACACATCAGCATGAATGTGATTAATCAAAATCTAGCTAGGAATGGGAGATCTACGCTGGTTTACCGAGTACTTGAGTGGGACTTTGAATGCAATTTGGATACCTTTTTTGTCACCCTCATCCTCTGGCTTCACCTTCTTTCCACCTTCATCTTCAAGCTCCACCCTCATCTTTAGCTCATCCCCATCTTCTAAGCTCTAGCCCTACTCTTCCAAGCTCTCATCATAGTAATGTGAATAAATGTTTACGCTCTTGAATTTATATGAATGCTATGATTTGTATGTATTATGATTTTTTTTATTTTGATAGTTTAAAGGACTTTGAAATCTTTGACTACTATATTATTAAAATTTATTTATTTGTCATTGGAATCTTTGTGTAATGTTCTAGTTATATTTTAGCACGTATGAGGTAGAAAGCTAAGATTAAGCTATATCAATTAATTGTATGATGCAAAAAGAACAAGGATATAGGCTGAGAGAGAGAGAGAGAGAGAGAGAGAGAGAGAGAGAGAGAGAGAGAGAACGCTTTCAAAGATGGTGGCATGGTGCATTATAGGTGGGGTTAAGAGAGATAGAAAGGGAGAGAGAGCCCTTATAGCCCATCCCTCTACCATGGACTTTTTGTTTAGTAGGGGCTATATAGAGCTTTAGGCTAATATGAGACTGATGTTTGTGATCGATTGTCATGGGCTAGTCCAAGGGCTAGTGCACACATACATGAGACTACACAATCAAAGTGACATAATATATTAACTTGCATAAACAAGTGTTATGCTTCCTTGGGAGAAATACTCCACTAGGAACCAACGTAGTACATACATGAACTTGCACTAGAGCCACGTTGTCCAAGAACACGATAGTGTTGTTGTGCCAAACACGTGTGTAATAGGATCACCATGTGGTTGAGTTGGGGCATTAGGCTAGTTGATGTGTTCAAATGGCTTGCATGAAAACGTATGTCATGTAATTCCACCAATGCCCATTATGGTGAACCCTTAAATTTTGTTTTTTGATTGATTACACCCTATTAAGATTCGACCCTTCATATCAGTTTTAGAACCCTTTTTGAATCAAAATTACTAGTCATGTAGAATTATGTGGTTTTTATAATTTGTATTCATACATATATAAATTTAAAGGTAAATGTATCACATTTTTTATTCCAAACTTTGGCAAATATGAAAATTTGTAACGTTTTGACCAAAAAAAAACAAAATTTCACTATAACATAAACTATATTTGCGAGTTCAACATATGACTCTAACGTTAAAGTGCCTCTTTTAAAATGTAATTTTACTTTTTCCATTATGTACACATAAATCCTATAGCCATTTTACATGTAGTTTGTTGTATTTCAATCATAATTTTGCACCTGATTTGTATGAGCAATTAGGATTTGCATTTGATTCACATAACTCATGTACTTTGGAAACAAATGTGTAAAAAATCCATTACTAGAGGGTCCAAATGTGCAATTTGCACTATCTATGCAAGGGCTTCATTCTTTGCAATTGGACCCTGATTTGGAGGATAACCAAAAAGTGAGCGAGCAAAAGTGAGCGAACCAAAAAAAGCAAGCAAGAAAAAGTGAGTGAGCCAAAAAAACAATCAAAACAAAACAATAATACATTGACAAATCCCTTTTAGCAACTGTCTAAGTTCTTCAAAAGTCCATGAGAGAGTTGGACCTATGTCATTGCCAAGGCATCATTAGTAAAGACGCACCCTATCTTCACTCACTTTTACTCATTCAATTTTTTGTAGCCCTCAACAATCAAGTTCTCTCTCTCCACTACCAACATAAGTGAGAGGGAGAGGTAGGGAGGAAGGGAGAGAAAGATAGAAAGAGAGGGAGGTAGAGAGCAAGGGAGAGAGGGAAGGGGCATGGGGGAGAGAGCAAGGGGCAGGGGGGAGATAGGGGAGGGAGTATAATTTCATTTTTATTGTTTTTATTTTTATTTTTAGGGAAATGGTCCCTTACATATAAAGTGCATTACTAAAATGTCATTTTCACATGGGTCACACTCCTACTTCTTACAACCCTCTTTGTCATCCCAAGCATCCTTCTTTTTCGTCTTCCTAACCATCCTCCCACACTCATGGCTTCCCGTAGAGAAGCCTTTGACCGTTGGATTTCATCTACTCATTCTCATGCCTTAGCAAACTAGATTTACCCTACAAGCCACTCAATCTTGAATCACACTTGAGATCTTTCCTTAATGCACGTAATCCCTCTCTTTATTTTATTGATAGACTTCTCCATGGGAAATCTATCATGATTTCTAACTGCCCTCCCCAATGGGTCCCATTGCATATTTTTAGCTCTATTGACCAGCATGCTAACTTCAAGGAGACTCTTGGTAGGGCCATGGAAAATGCCCATCTATCTCTCTGTGGGCACACTACTCTCCTTGAGGATGCTGCATCTCCTCCCATTAATTTGATAGAGAGAGATGTAGCCCTTTTTGTGTGGCACTGCATCCTTGATGAGTTTGTGGGCTTTGTCTTTCTTGAGGGCTTGAACCCGTTGGCCAGCCAAGAAGATCATACGAAACCAGGATGTGGTCTTCAATGAGAAGAATATGCAGAAGACACCCATGAGGGATGTGGAAATCAGGAGAATCACTTTCTAGGATGTGAATCCACTCGAATAAGTTGATATATAGCAAGCTACCCATGCACCAAATGTGCAAGAAATGGTGCCACCAGGTACTCCCACAGGTACACAATCAAGTGCAGATGATGGATCATCTATTGGTGGAAATGATGAGCCAAATGTGGCTGATATGCAGGCGGGACAACAAGCTAAAATGCCCTTGAGAAGATCATCTAGGGTGTCTAGACCACCTGAGAGATTTGTTCCAGGGGCAAACTATGTGATACTTAATTACTAATTATGGGAAGCCTTCTTGCTACAGAGAGGCTATGATGCGTGAGGATCAATGCAAGTGGGAGTATGCTATGCAATCAGAGATGAATTAACTCATGAAAAATAAGACTTGGGACTTGGTTTCTTTGCCACATGGAACGAAAGCATTGCCATGTAAATGGGTCTACAAGATGAAGGTCATAGGTGATGATGTGCCTAAATACAAGGCATGTTTGGTTGCTAAAGGGTTCAAGCAAGAAAAGGGTGTGGACTTTGATGAGATCTTCTCTCTGGTTGTGAAGATGACCACACTTAGATGCGTACTTGGACTTGTGGCAGCAAAGGATATGGAGCTTAAGTAGATGGATGTCAAGATAGCTTTCTTTGCATGGGGATCTGTATGAGGAAATCAACATGAAGAAAAGGGCAAAGAACATTTGGTTTACAAGCTAAAAAATAGTCTCTATGGCCTTAAGCAAGCACCTAGAGAATGGTATCATAAGTTTGATGCTTTCATCAGGTTTCAAAAGAAGTGAGATTAATCATTGCCTCTACACTAAAAGGGCTAGGGATAATAATTGGACATTGCATGTGTAGTGAGAGTTATTAGCCGGTATATGGCTAATTTAGGAAAGAGGCATTAGGAAGCAGTTAAGTGCATCACAAGGTACATGAAGGGTACCAAAGAGATGTGTATCTGCTTTGGCAGAGGAGAGATGTGTGTACTTGGGCACACAAATTCAGACTATGCAAGGCATGTGGATAGCAGGAGATCCACTTCTGGTTATGTGTTCACCTTTGCAGGTGGTGCAGTGTCCTTGTGCACAGAAGTGAGTTGCTTTATCTACCATATAGGCCGAGTATGTTGCAGCCATAAAGGATTGCAAGGAGGCTATATGACTTGATTGGCTAGTGGGAGATTTGGGGATTCATACAGGTGTACCGAGATTGCATAGTGATTCCATGAGTGCTATTCAGCTAGCACAGAATCCGCTCTTTCATGCAAAGACCAAACACATTGATGTTAGGTACCATTTCATTAGGGAGGTACTTGAGGACAAGCGCATAGAGCTTGTCAAGGTTCATACAGATGATAACTCTACAAATATGCTGATGAAGAGTCTACCTAGTCAACAATTTGAGTATTGTCATGTATTGATGGGCATAGGATAGTATGTCCACTGGTTATTCTCCCTTAAAGGCACATTGTCCTTTAAGTGTGAGGTTATGGGGGTTAAAGTCCACTGTACCTTAACCCCAGTTATGTACAATACTCAAGCACATTTATACATGGATGACATAGAAGATTATGGTGTTTTGAACCCACTAAAACTTGTGTGGCTCTCTCTTCTGGCTCTCCCTTTCTCTCACCTTCTTCCGTGCCATTTTTGTTGTTGAGATCTCTCAGCTTGAAGCACTCCTAAAGGACCAACGTTGGTAGGGAAAGCTGTGACTACACCTAGAGAAGAACGGGAGGTCCATTTTAACATGTTATATGCACAAGAAAACAATAGTGCTCTATGTTCATTAGCACTCACACTCCATTGATTGCACCACTAATATCTTAAAGCTCCTCGCTCTAACATCAAAGTCGTTTGGCTTTGTTATCATGTAGCTCAAGACTCCCACGTAGACCCAAGGAAAGCTAATGAGAATAACTCTATGGTTATTTAGATGTGAAGCCAAAGGCTCAAAGTCCCTAACTCCATTCGAAAACGAAGACTGCTCACGTGAAAATAGAGCGATAGATGAGGATCGACACCACTGTGCCAAGAGCACTAATTAAGAATTTGAATTTAGAGAGTCATGATGCTAGTATATAGAGAAAGGACACTATAGATACCTCCATGAGCTCAACCTTTTTCTTACTCATGCATGTTTCCAATAGTAGTAGTAGTTTGAACATTAATCAGAAACACACATTCCTACCACAAGAAAACTATTCATACACAATAGAGAGGTTATTGTTCTCCACGATGAACGACTATGTTGGTATGCAAATATAATTTAATGTTGTTGAGATATTCCATCAACAATAGAACGAGTCTTTATACTTACCCAGTGTGGAGGTGTATGCAAGCTTTAGACTATTGAATTGTTGAGCTGCTTTTGGATGCCCTGGCAATTGATCATTAAGCACGCAGAGTTGGACTATCTCTTGCTTTTGAGTGTCCAATTCTGCTTTGGTGTTCACAAGTATCTCCCTTAGTGATTGAATTTGATGTTTACCTTCTTTGAGGCTATTCTGCAACTCCTTGTTTGTGTCTATTGTGGCATGGAGTTGATCCTCTTAAAGTAGTAATCTTTCATTTAAGTGCACCATTTCCTTCATGATATCATCACAAGTGACTTGCATTTGGGAGAGGGATAACTCAACCTATTCCTTTCTATTCAAAGCATCAGATAGCAGTAGGTGTTTTTCTTGGAGAGAAACCATGGCTTCTACGGCATCCTTTCTACTTTTTGCTAGAGCATTTTGTGCAAGGAGCTATTGTTGCATTTGTTCTGCCATGCTTTCCTTGAGCTTGATAATTTTAGACTCGGCACTTTGCAACTTGGTTTGGAGTGATGGGAGCATCTGCCTTTCCATTTCTCCTTCCTACTCATCTAATGCCATGGTAGCAAACAATTGTGACCATTGTTGTAACTATTGACTGTGATGTATGATCTGGAATGTGCTATGGCCTTGCTTATATTGGACATACAGTTGACTCCCATGTGCCCATGTGGAATTTTGATTTATTCCTTGAACAGCAGTCTGTTGTATGGTGCCACTAGAGACATTTGGGGATTGTGACTCTAGAGTCGTGGAGTCGTCACCAACCATTAGGGGAGAAATGGGGTCTGAAAAGGGCCTCATAAGGAATGGATTAAGAAATGGATTAGTCCACATTAAGGTGGGTATGGATCCCCAAAAGATGCATTAAGAAAGTTGAGAATCCCCCTACTCCAACAAAACTCACAACTATTTTGATAAACCATGCAATGAGGTAATAGAAATATGAGCACCTCAATGAAAGTGTGTAGAATCTACCAAAAAGTGACTCTAGGTTGGGAAAAATGAGACACAGTACACCAAGCATGAAGTCATCAATTACAAGTGTTCCTCAACAAAAAGGGCTACATCCCATCCCAGCCACAAACAAAATACTTTCAATGCACAAAAAGAATCAATATATGAGATCCAAAGTATAAAAGTTACAGAGCTACATGCATCAACAAAGATAGATAACACCTCTTACACAACTCTTACTCGTAGGTGGGAACAAGCAAATTCAAAATTCAGAATTCAAATTTTGAATTCCCTCCCTCCTCTCTCCTCCCTCCCTCCCTCCCCCTCCCTCCTCCTCCCCCTCCCCCTCCCCCTCCTCACTCCCTCCTCCCCCTTCCTCCTCCTCCCCCTCCCTCCGTCCTCCATGCCTGCTCCTCCTCCCCTCGTCCTCCCTCCCTCCTCCATGCCTACTGCCTCCCTCCCTCCTCCATGCTTGCTCCTCCTTCCCTCCCCCTCCCTCATCCACCATGCCTCACCCACATGTGCATGAGATCTTCTTTCCACGCTTTAGCCTACACCTCTCATCGAAATACGACCCAAGGACCTATGCTACACTTGTGAGCACCTGTGCTACAACGAGCGATGAAATGACTATAGGTGACCAACACCCTCAAAACCTACACTTAGGAGAAACATAGATAACAAATGCATATGATATAGAAAGTCCTTACTTGCTTACAATGCATGGGTTGAACAAATTCTTGTAGGATCATCCCAAAATTTGGTTGAGTCAATGAAAAAAAAAACTAGTCAAATTTTGAACCTCATTGTACCATAAGCCTCTCTACATATGACCTTGAACCATTTGACATCAAGGATGAAAACTTTGGATTCTCTAAAATTCACCGGGAGAATCTCTTGTCTGACTCCAAATATAATCCATCTCACTTGAAATGAGATGTATATCCTTGACACTAGCTCTGCTTGTGAAAAATCTATCATGATGTATATTTTTTAATTCATGCATGATTCATGTAAAAACAAGGAAAAATGCATGCCCAACCATGAATATTATATCTAATCCATGAAAAATGCATGATGCTGAACCATGAATATTATATCTAATCCACATCAAAATTTGAAAGCACATGGAAATTACTCCCAAATGTCAAATACTTTTTAAAGTTTCATACCCATTGTATAACACATATGCTAGAAGCACACCAATGAATGCCTTTTTACACTCATGCATGATGCATGGTTCAAAACAAGGAAATACGCATGCCCAAACATGCAAATGATATATAATCCACATCATAATTTGTGAGCACATGACTCCTACTCACACTAAGGCCTGTGAAAAGTAGCATACCCATTAAAAGACATACTCATAAATCCTACTCACACTAAGGCTTGTGAAAAGTATTATACCCATAAAAAAACACATGTATATGCACACCCATGCATTTGTTTCAACACTCATGCATGATGCATGGTAAAAGGAAAGGAAATAGGCATGCCCAACCATGCAAATGATATTCAATCCACATCAAAATTTGCAAGGACATGGATAAGGACCATGGAAATTATTAGGACACATGCACGTATGCTAGAAGCATGCCACTGCATATTTTTTAATGATGCATGGTAAAAGCCAAGGAAATACCAAGCAAATGATATCTAATTCACATAAAACTTTGCAAGCTCATGGTTCTATGAGTGCATGAATCTTATATCCATCACACATGCTAGAAGCACACCGATGCATATTTTCTAACACTCATGCATGATGGATGGTAAAAAATGAGGAAACACACATGCCTAGCCATATAAATGATATCCAATCCACATAAAAAATTGTGCGTATATAGATCTTACTCACATTAAGGCTTGTGCAAAGTATCATACCCATTAGACACACTTTTTTTTTAATGAAATCCCCTTAGAGACACACACACATGTTAGCTTTAGCATTTGTGAGATGTGTGTGGTAAACCTCTTATAGGTGGTGGAGAGTTCTAAGAGTCATGGAGGGGTAAAATCTGGTCCATGGTTTAATGGATTTATTATTAGAAGATGAATTTTTAACCCTTTTTTCACCCCACTCACAGGGCCAACAATTGATTGCTAACACTATTACAGTAGAGGAGCATCCCAAGGGACTTGAATGTGGGCAACCACCTCAAGTGGGTAAATGCCCAAACTGCCTGAGCACTATTAGTAGATGGTCTTAGTGCATGGATATTTATGGGGTGAGAACTGTTTCACATGCTTTTTGAGCCATGTCACATGTTTGGAGGTATATTATTTGTTATGATATCAAACATAGCTTGCAAGGTAGTATTTTGTTCATTCATTATCGATTACTATCGGGATGCTTGCTAGATGCTTGTAGAATGGCATTTGCTTCATATATTTATAGATAGGGGTTGCATGCTTGCACCTATGCCATTTTCCCTGACTCAACATATAGTTAATGTGGATGCAATTTGTTTGTTTTACTCCCATTTGTTCACTCTTTCCCTTTTGTAAAATGATAGTTTTTTAAAAATTGGTCTTAGTTGTTTATAGTTGTCACTGGTGATGTGCTCTAATTTCACTCATAGGGAGGTAAGTGAAAGTCATCAAGCTTCATTATTTACGGCCGCTACATGTTAGACATGCAAGTAAGTTGGACAAATGTAGACTACTTTAAATATTTGTAGATGGATCATGGATGTGTAGGACTCCACCAATTCACTCTCTTGGCTTTGCCATGGGTTTCCAAGATCAAATTGGTTCACACAATGACCACACCTCCATGTCTCAACCAGTATTCATAGAAAATATTTGTCTCAACAAATCACAAAACTTGGTGTTTCAAATTTCCCAAGGTTTTCCTTGAGAATTTGTAGATTTTAAAGTAAAATGTAACTATATCGGCTAAAAATTTCACATTTTATAAAATTGAGAAAATATTTTTTACAAGTGAAAATGAAATGTTGCAAGTTCATTGCATATACTAGGGTTTTTTTAATTGTGAAAAAAAAGCTTTGTTTGAAAAGAGTATCACAAAAATTTGAAAAAGCCTACTCTCAAGGAGCAGTTCACAAGGCCTTCCCAACAAGGCAAAAACACCATTCCTTTCAGAGAAATAGTCCAAAGTATCTAAACACCATGTTGCACCTACCTGAAAAGTTGGATGGGATCAATATATGATGGAATACAACATGATTTTGAATAAGCCAAATCCTATGTATAACCACTGCCTGAATTAGCTGCCATACCGACCATTGAGTATCATTCATCTTAGCCTTGTCGCCCAAGATCACAACTTTCCAAGTGAGCAAAATATAGGGATTAGCAGAATTCAACCGACGTATGCGTTGTGAAAAGACATCCTACCTTGCTTGTGAAAAGACATCCTACATTCCTTGTGGAAAATAGATTTGCCAAAGCCTTCATGTGAAAAGACATCCTACCTCCCTTATGAAAAGACATCTTCCCTTCCTTGTGAAATAAATTTATTGATAGGGGGTTTTGAGTAATTGTATATATAGTTTGCATTGTATAGTAATTGTATATATAGTTTGAAGGATTTCTTGTGACAGTGGAATCTCAACTCTTTAAAGGACATTCCAACAATACTGAACTGTACAATGAAGATTTTCAAGCCTACAAAATTGGCATCGTTGTGAGAACAGCACAAGAGAAGAGCTTCTTATTTTCATTTAATTTCACAATGTTAGCGCTCCCTCCTATGTTCAAGGTTGAAATGATGGAGATAACCAAATAGTAAAGATCTGAATCATCCACTCTAGTACATGAAATGACATTGTGGTACCTCTATGGGAAATGGAAAATTCTATGCCGGGGTGGTACCTTTTCTTCCCACTTTTTCCCCCAGGGGCTCAATAGTTTCGTAGGAAAAAGAGTTTGTGAAGCATGTAAGGGCTGAAAATGACCCTAAAATTCTTTTTTTTATTAATCATTATGACATTCAAGCTGGGAAAATTGTTTATCCTACGAAAACCCTTTGCATTTACCCCTTAAGTCATGCGAACTTTCCATCTCTAAAAATTAAATCAGTTTTTGGAATTCTTTACGGTAAGCAACCTAGAGGGATGTTTGCATTAGGGGGTCTCAAAAGGGCCTCATAAGGAATGGATTAGGGAATGCATAGTGGGCTAATGTAAGGGGCTTGGAGGGTCCCAAAGAGGCCTAACCATCCCAACCTAGGTGGGTTAAGCCCACATTTGGGCCCACCTCTCCCCCCATCAATGAGGGGAGGGGGCCACTTTTTGAAATTTGAATTTCAAATTTCTAATCTCCCTCCCTCCCTCCCTCCCTCTCTCCCTCCCTCCCTCTCTCTCCGTCCCTCCCTCCCTCCCTCCCTCCCTCCTCCTCCTCCCTCTCCCTCTCCCTCTCCCTCCCTCCCCCTCCCTCCTCCTCTCCCCTCCTACGTCTTGCTCCTCCTCCTCCCTCCTCCCTCTCCCCTCCTCCTCCTCCTTCTGGCTCCTCCTCCTCCTTCTGGCTCCTCCTCCCTCCTTCCTCTCCCCTCCTTCTCGAGCCGCCCAGGATCCCTCTCCTCTACTCCTCCCTCCTGTAGAATCTCTCCCCTCCTCCTCCCTCCTATAGCATCTCTCTCCTCCTTTTCCCTTCTACAGCAGCTCCTTCCCTCCCTTCTACACCTGTCGCCCTACTCTTCTCCTCCTCTTCCTCTTGCCCTCATCTGCTTCTCCTCCTCCCTCTTCCTTGCTACTCTCTCCCTTGCACTACTCCATCTTTGCCAGTTCTCTCCTACATTTTAGCCTACATCACTAATACCTCTCTTTGAGTACTGATGGAACCATTTGAGGACATATCCAACAAGTACCATACGAACCTATAACTAGATGCAGAATATGCAAGCACACGCTCTTTGGGATATAGTGGAACTCCTCAAAGTGTGCTCCACAGTCTTTGATTGCAAGGGAAGAAGCATCTTGACCTTTGGGTGGATGGAAACTTGTATCCTTTAGACCCTGCAACCCAAAAGAGTCCTCCTTTTCATACAGTGCATGATGTTGTTCCATTTGTTGGAAAGGGACATGGTGGATTGCTCGGTTATTGCAATCGATTAAACCATTCTCAAACATTGGCTATGCAAGCAAGCGAGGTACAGAAAGCCCAAGCAGGAGAACTTACACATTTGGGAAATATTACTATTCTGGCAATGCATAATAGTATGCAAGATCATAATTGCAAAGCAAAGAACTCAGTGACAAAGCACATGCACTGGACTTGGAGCGACATGAATTGGAAGAATCAATCCAGAAGCTTGCTAAAAGCAAACAAGATTTGGAAAGGTCTATCTATGGCCAAGTTCAATGTGATGTGGAGAAGGAATGAGAGAAGTCGATAGAACGAGTACAAAAGTTGAAGGGAACACCTTTGGGACTGAAGGAGAGGAAAAGACAATTCTATGGATGCATTGTCAACCAATAGTGGTGCCCAAAAGAGGAGAATACGGGCTGCAAGGTTAGTTCCACAAATTTTCAATGAAATTTCTTACCCCAAAATATTTGTGGTGTTGCATTCTTTCCACTAAGACTCATTTGTACTCTACTTTAGGAATTTCATGGAGGATGAGATGGGAACAATGGAAATGGATGATAGTGATCCTTCATATGTTTTAAGAAGTTTAATAAAGCCAAGTGATGTTATGGAAGTGTTGAAGGACCCTAGACAAAAAGGGCTACGTAAAGAAGTTTCTAGAGACATAATGAAGGATTTCAAGGGCCTCGTCTAAGCAAAGGAGGTGCTTGGAGCTTGTGATGCTGCTGGCGTAAGTCGTGAAGCTTACAACTCTATTTTTAAAATTTTCAAGTTTGCTATGGAGGAAAAGTATAAGATATCTACAATGCCATTGCCAACACTGTGGTCTGTAAGGCTTGCACGTCAAGAAACAAACCAATGTGCTAGAGAAAAGCTTGGAGGATACCATTGTGTAAGTGGCATAATGACTTGGAAGAGTAAAAAGAAATCTGGCATCCAAACATTTGAGATGAATGCTTTTAATAATGTTTACGTGGATGTAGAGAATTTGTAGAGAGCCATGGTCAAATTCTATGGGGTGAGAGAAGAAGATAAGAGAAATTCCCTCTTCACATTCAACTTTATTTCTTCTGATTTCTATATCCTTACTGAATTTCTCTTTCATTGTACAGATGGCAAGCTAGTATTTGTTATAAAAATGGATGAAGCTCAGTTGGTAAAAGAGCACAAGCTAGAGAGGGTGAGCATTTGTATTATGAATGACACCTTGCATTTTGCTCAAGGGGATGAGGAAGTTGAGCAGGGTTTCTCAGTCCAATCTGAGAAGGACATATGGTGTGGGAGAATTCATATCATTGATGGTAGAAGCATGGGGGGAGTCACATATCACACATTACATGGTAATCCTCCTTAGGTTGAAATTTTGTGCTTTAAACTTGACTCAGTTTATGTTTCTAATATAATGTTTTTCTTTACATCATATTCTTTACGCACATGCACCATGGTTTGTGGAGCAATGGGGCCCTCTGTCCATTTGGAATACTCAAGGAATGGAGAAATCACACTACAGAGCAAAGGCAGCATACTTCAAGAATACAAGGCATGGGGGTGGTATCGCGCGAAGCAATGCACTACACGAAATGTTCGATTGGTTTTATAGATGTCTAGAGGCCAGGACTCTCAAGCATGATAAGGATCTCAAGTCTCACAAAAGCGGTTCAACATGTCAAGAAGACAAGGAGATGTGCTGCTTGGAAGTCCTCAACAGGGAGGCAAGGGGTTGTGCTTTGGTTGCAACGTAGAGTTAAACAGGGGAGGCGTTGGGTCCTAAGGGAGCCCCAAATGTAAAATGTTTGATGAATAAAGTTAACATTATTTTGAGTCAATTATAGATTCCAAAATTCACAGATTTGTTTGGAAATTGCAGAATTGCATGTGCGACATGGCAGGGTGGAGGGGTGAGTGGGTTGGGAGGGAGGGTGGTGAAGATTAAGTATTACCAAACTAGCAACAAAACACTAAGGGGGAGGAGGTGCACTCAAAAAACCGTAATTTAAAAGAAAAACCCTAAAGTGCTTTAAAAAAGACTATATAAAGCACTTCAAAACCCTAAAATCTCTCATTTCTATGGCACGAGTTAAACAAACTGCTAGACCCACTGGACACCGTTTAGATGCTACCCGTTGTCCTCCTTAGAATGCCATGGCCTCCAAACACACTGCAAGCCCCAGTGGCCAAGAGGGCAATGATCACCAGGGATCTGAAGGCAGTTCTCATCATCAAGAGTCCAAGCAACGTGAGTCCCCACCATCCGACTCTCATGGGGGATCCCAGGGATATTAGCACCATGAGGAATCCCAGCACCATGAAGGATCCAAGTACGATCAGGGGTCCTCTCAGTCCTTCTACACAACTCACCGTGGAAGTAGAGAGGTCTCCCAAGAGGCGCAAAATAGTCTAGTCAATCCTGATCAACTGCCCCTCCCTCCTCCATGGGGTCCTGGCATGGAGCATCTAGACGAACAAGGGGAGCAAGAAAGGCACAACAAGAGGAAGTATTTGGTTGGTAGGCTTGCAGATATAACGAACCTTGGCCCCAATCCTCCAACCAAGTAGACCGCACGGAAGAGCACCATCAACCCTCTATGCCTCGAGATGATCAGATATGAGGAGCCTGTACTACGAGCTGAGCAAGAGCCTCAGCCTGCTGTCTCATAGCCTCGTGAAAAGGAAAAGTGACCAAGGGCAAAGCAGACCCCTAGGCACGAGAAGCCACCTTGAATGACCCACCACACACAAGAAGAGGAGTCTGAAGAGGTGGTTGCAAGGGAGGAGAGTCGAAAGAAGTTCAAAGCGGACAAGCAGCCATGGAGCCATGTCCAAAGGCCAGTGTAGGGTCCCCCAAAGATTAAGAGGCACAATAAATTAGGCGTGAAGGCACTTCAGGAGATCCGCAACTTCCAAACCACTGATTCCCCGTGCACCCTTCCAGTGTGTTGTACGTGAAATAGCACAGCATTACAAGATGGATGTGCATTTCACTTTAGGTGCTATGGAAGCAATTCAGGAGGCAATGGAGTAGATGATAGTAGGTCTTTTTGAAGATGCGAACTTATGTTCTATCCATGACAAAAGAGAAACAGTGATGGACAAGGACCTTGCACTCGCCAAGCGCATCTACTCCGATCCCTCCCTTAGGCCCTAGATGTTATTTAGGTTCATTTGGTGTAACCTGAATCATTTTGTAAATCTCTACCCTTTGAGGCCAATGAATAAAAGATATCTTTATGTTCTATTATTGTTCCCATGTTATTACACATGTTACGTGATGCTTTCCATCAGTTTATGCAAGTTCAGTGTGAATTTGAGTGGTCAAATGATGTTTTTTCACCATGCGACAGAAGGCAAATGTGTTCGGCATCACACGGGGAGCCCAAAAATGGTAAAACCTACTATGGCGCATAGGGGGGTCCAAGTCAAATAGGCCCCATATGTGCCATAGTGGGTTTTACCATTTTTGGGCTCCCCACGTGAAGCCGAACACATTTTCCTTCTGTCGCGCGGTGAGATTCTTTCTGGATTGCTAAAAAATGACCACTATAGCACAGATATTTATCTGATCGCATGCTTTTGAACAGAATAGTGAATGAAAATATTAATGCCAACAACAATTAAAGTTAAAAATACAATGACATGCCCCTGTATAAAAATTATAGCTGTATTCATATAAAATAAAATTTTTGTACAATAAGGCTTCAAAGCCTTTCTCTCTTTTCTAAAACATTGAGAACATCGGGCTTTAAATTCCCAAATACATTCCTAGCTCTAAACCGAGTTAATAGAGTCAATACTATTGTCGTTGCTGGCCAAGGACATGGCTGCTGTCGTCAATGCCATACCTTGAAAATTGGTTCCAAAGGCATTGAGGGCAGGCATGTGGTTCACCAAAATGACCTTGTCAGCATTGCAATTGATGTCAGCATGACCAATCACTCTTGACAAGGCCTTGCACTTCAGGAGGTCATCAGTGCCATGTGGAGAAAACTTTTTGTGGATAACCACAAAGCGCCCTTTTGCTTGGCCAAGGTAATGTGCCATTGAGGTGGTCGTGGCAGCTAGGCCCATCGTGCATCCTTGGCTCGCTCCCCGTGCAATGTAAGGTGCATAACATTACATTAGAATTCCATTAAAGCAAAAGTATACCAAGAGAGAAGAAATTCAAAGCTCATAGTTTCTTACCACTATGGAGTCATCATGCTCAATCCCTTCCTCTTTGTCAATGAGGATGCATCCTGCTGTCTGGAGTGAGATGTGGAGGCTTCTTCTGGAACATCAGGTAGGTCGGAGTATATTGATATCTCTGCATCTTTGATTTGGGCCAGTGTTAAAGCAAGAACCTCTTCTATTGAATCATCTGCTCCCAAAAACCCAGGTTTTTGCATAGTCATGTCCACCTCATATCCACATAGGATACCAAGAGCTTCATCCTCGCGGAGACCAAACATAACGTCTATGTCATGGAGAAAGAAGTATTGTTCTCCATCGACAAGAAGGGGAGCAAGAAACTATATGATTGTTGCAGGGTCTGTTAGATATGCTCAATGCCCCACCCTCTTGGTAACCACCAGTGGTCCAAGGTGCTCAAGTTGTAAGGCCCCCATATGAGGAGAAGCCATGTGTGAGCCCGGCACACTGGATGGTGCATGTCAGATGAGGTCTATCAATGAGATTGTTGATGGTAGAAACGTGATTGTGTGGGGGCCCCTTGTTCTTGCTGGGGGCTTGGGGGCCAGCTAGCCCCTAGCTGGGGGGTCCCAGGGGGGCCAGTGGCTCCCTTGGTGGGGGTTCGGGGGCGGGAGCCCCTGAGGCAATGGTATAGGGAATATTCCCTGAATATTCCATGGACGACTATTCGGTTCCACTGACTAAGTTGACTGGTCGGCTCTATCGACTAGGTCAACTGGTCGACTCCACCGACTATGTTGATCCGACTACTACCCTCATAGCTATAAAGAGGCGACCTCCCCAGTCCATTGTATTAGATTAGTTCAGATAAGATCAGATCTTCCAGCTAGTAGCTCTTCACCTAGTATCTGTCTAAATCGACATCTAAGCTCCACTATGGGAGTGCACGGGTGGATGGAGCCATCATCTGTACTACATCAGTATTGAAGGAAAAGTTTGTTCCTCTCCAGTTTGCTGTGTACTCTCTATTCTTTGTTCAGTTTCTGTTCCACTGCGCCGTGTAATTTAATATGGTATTAGAGCCCAGGCGGCTCTAAGGATCGAAGAATAGAAGAGAGGCGAGGGCTTCAATAGCATACAGAGTGATGGCAACAAGAAGCAGCTCCATAAGAAGCGGCTCGAGTTCAGCAGCTGCTGCTACACCAACAATCCAGGTGTTGAGGATTTGCCCACTAGCCTTCACTGAAGGCAAGCTAGATGGTAGGAACTACACTCTATGGAAGTTTAAAATTACTACTATTATAGATTCATATGAGCTTCTAGAGACAGTACTGGGGACTAACCCAGAACCATAAGGAACCCCCGACCCAGCAAATTCGGGGAGTATGATACCTCCTAATGCTGACCTTCTACGAGCTTGGAAATGCAGGAATGCAGATGCTTTGTGTGCCCTGGTTACAAGTACTACTAATAGTGTTTTGACCTTGATTCAACATACATCTAAGGCAACTATGGCCTGGAACATATTGAAGAGTCAGTATGAGACACAGAATCAGACACTGGTAGACTCCACCGACTATGTTGATCCAACTATCGCCCTCATAGCTATAAAGAAGCAACCTCCCCAGTCCATTGTATCATATCAGTTCAGATCAGATCAGATCTTTCAACTAGTAGCTCTTCACCTAGTATCTATCTAGATCGCCATCTAAGCTCCACTGTGGGAGTGCACGGGTGGACAGAGCCATCATTTGTACTACATCAGTATTGAAGGAAAAGTTTGTTCCTCTCTAGTTTGTTGTGTACTCTCTATTCTTTGTTCAATTTCTGTTCTGCTGCCCCGTGTAATTTAATAGGGTCAACAAAGGTGGTTCCCGAGGTGGATGGAATTTGAAAAGTAGAATGGGGTTCAGGAGGTCACTGGAGCACTTCTAGGGCTAATGCAGCTTCCCGCTCCTCAGCTTCTTCATCTATGGGCTCTTCATTGTAGATGTTGGGCTCATCTATAGAAATAAGAGGATCAGAAAGCGCAGGGGTAGGGTCAGGGCTTGAGGTTGAGGCCTCCTCTTCCATTTGTCCCTCCTGGAGAAGGAAAATAAAGGTCATTTCCCAGGATAGGAACCTATTTTCTGTGTTTTCGATGACTCCACATGCTAGGAGTCATCAGTGTCCACCTCTCTAAACCTTAGGGGTGTGAGTTGGGCTCGAAAGCAATCTAAATGCTTCACGAACCTGGGTTCTTGATTGAACAAGTACTTCAAATAATCAATTGGGACCCATCTTTTTGTAGACTCATCAAGTTGATATGCAAAACTCGTGATGTAGTCTTGCATGTACTTGATGAGGTCTTCAAAATCGTCTCGCGCTCCCAAGTAGGTGCCTAGGACATCTATGCTCTTATCAAAGATTGGAAATAACTCCTCCTCTCTATCAATTAATGGAGTACAGGAGATGAAATCGTGGAAGGCAGACTTAGCAGAATCCATGGTAGTTTGGTAGCTAGGAGAACTATGGCTATGATAGTGAAACTTTGAAACTAAAGTAACTTTATAACCTATATATACCCAATGTCCTAAATATAAAAAATAAAAAGAATTATAAAATTTTTGGGAAAAACTTGATATTGACATGAAACAAAACCATTCAAAACATCAAAATTGAATTGCACCACTATTAATTGGAAAATGTCAAAATCCACAATTGTTCCACCCCACATTTTCTAGACAATCTTCAATATTGCAAGAGGGATAAAGGTGGCACTATGCACGAGCTTCTCTGCATGCTTCCCTACCTTTTCACCATTTAAGGTAAAGTGAAAGGACTCAGACATGCCATCCTCCATGACCAATAGGTGTTCCCCCACGTCCCTGAGAGTCCACTGTGACATGATAGTCACATTCTTGACATCTCCTAAATGAGAACCAATACATAAACTTACCCCTGTATTATCATCATCGTTAAAGTCAAGGGGGAGCCAATTGCCACCTGTTTTCTTCCAGCGCCTATATTGGAAAGCAAAATATACATTCGGCGGGAGATGTGGTACTTGACAACCACATTGCCTTACATACATGGCATTGAAACAAATCACCCTTTTGTTCACCTGACCTGCTTCCCCAATTCACCCCAAGCAATTCCTCGAGGGCATTCTCATGTAGGCACTTGGATGACCACATGGTTTTTGTTCTGCCCATCTGGATATTATGAAAACAAGAAGCAAAAATGTGCAGAGGCATAAACCAAGACAACCTTACCCATTTAGAGCCAAATGTAAACTTCATGGCCATGTCCACATCCTTTGCAATCTTTTCCTTGAATGATTGCATTGTTCTTGTGTCCACCATGCTGCAATCCATATCTTCAAGTTGTGGTGTTGCAATGCATTGAAGATGGCCATAGTCTGATGCCATCCTTGGAGTAATGTACTTGGCATTATACCAATAGATATTTCTCTGTTTCAAAGCAGAGGACTTCTCTCCAGCATGCATTTGCCTTCCTAAATCCTCATGAATGGCAGTAAACTTACCTAAGAAGCACTTGACTGGTTCCCACTCCTCAAAGTCTGAAGGAAATACATCTGCTATGCATAAGTGCTATTTCAAAATACAATTTCAAACTGATTCATTACACTGGTTCTATTTCAAAAATACAATTTCAAGCTGACTCATTACAGTTCAAAATCTTACACAAAATGCAGACTTACAATGAGATGGTATTGTCGATTGATTGCTTGACGGAGGAAGGCGCATGTCCTTCCCCATGTAGATGTGTTGCACCTTTGCAAGCAATCCTTTCTTCCCAAGCTTGAACTTCATGATGTGGCCCCTCCAATCATGCGAAAGATCACCTCTTTTACTCTTGGGAAACTTATGTGGACCCTTGGTAGATCCTCTCATGACTATCCCCAATCATTCAAGCTGTAGGTGCAAGGCACCCATTCACCCAGTGCATTTTTGCTCCTGTGGTACATAGAGTACATGTATGGTCTCCTCACCATGCTTATACAGAGGTCACAATAGCAATAGTGGACTAGAAAGTACAGCTTGGAGGGAGAGAGTAGCTCTGATAGAGGGAGAGAGAAGGTATAGAGGGTGTAACTAAAGGTTGAGAGAAGCTCCAAGAGGTTGTAGCTAGGAATGGAGGGAGAAAGAGTAGAGGGGGATGAGCAACTGCTCCAAGAGGTGTTGTAGCTAGGAATGGAGGGAGAAAGAGCAGAGGGAGATGAGTAGCCACTATAGGAGGTACTGTAGCTAGGAATGGAGGAAGAAAGAGTAGAGGGGGATGAGCAGCTACTACTGTAGGAGGTGCTATAGCTAGGAATGGAGAGAGAATGAGCAGCTGCTACAAGAGGTGTTGGAGAGGGAGAAACACAGTCGACCAAAGTAGGAGGGGGTAGAGAAGATGCCAAATGAGTTCCCACGTTTGAAAAATGGAGGGAGAATGGAGCTAGACTAGAGAAGAGGAGGGGGCATTCCTGTAATAAGCTGAGAGGGGGGAAAAACTTACCCAGAAGGGCCCACCGCCTCTTGAATGACTTGTAGGTTTGTTTCGGGGAGGTGGATATGGGAGAAGGGTCAAGCATGGGTTGAGGGGGGGGATGGTTTGAGTGGTCCCTAGTGTAAGAGGAGTAGCCAATAGGGGCTGTTTGCAGGTCTACCCACCCTCCACCTCAACATGGCATTGCCCCACAAAAAGGAGCACTCCCATTGGTACACCTCAAATACCTCACTAATCCCTTGAATTAGGAAACACTAATTGGGGGCCCTTTGGAGACCCCAATTCTCCCCTAATGAGCTTTTTGTGCCCTCATGAAGCCACGTGTTGCAATTGTAAACGTTTGCCTTCATGAAAATCTAAGGGAGTGAATCTTATGGATTTTTAAAAGCTATTTTTTGTCTTAGATTTTGGATTTCGAGGTCTATCATCTTTTGCTTCCAATCCTCCCGCACCACTCCAATTCTTTTGGCCTAAGCTCCAGAAAACTTTCTGCTCGTTAGTGCTAATTCCATTGTGTTGCCATAACTAATTAGTCGGGGCAGATGTTGCAAAGTCCCCAAATCAGCTACAATGGCTAAGTCCACCTTCATCGAAAAATATGCATCCTCATTGCATATATCGAAAGTCGCAAGTGGTAATCAGGTTAACACCTACACCGATGCAAGCTCCATGTACAGAAGCTATAACTAGCTTCCTACAATTCTCCAAGGTGGTGAAGGCTACTTGCATTTGCTTGATGGTTCTTCATTCCCTCTCTCTCACCCGTGCTCCATCAACACCTGTCTCTTGTATGTCACCACGCTGCACAGAAGAGACATTAGCCAAGGTGGAAAGATCGATGCCCGAGCAAAAATCTTTTCCAGAACCTTTGATCATGATTACACGAACAGAGGGTTGAGAGTCAAGGTCTGTGATGACAAGCAGACGCTCTTTGAAAAGTTGGGAGTTGAGGGCGTTGTGGCGAGAAGGGCGGTTGAGAAAGACGTGAACCATTGTCATCAGCCACCTTCACCTTCAAACTCTTCCAACACCCCCCCATCAATCTATGTTTGCACTTGGGTTCCTTCCTTCAAAGAAGGATCACCTATAGTTAGCCGAGAAGGAATTGAATAGAAAAAGCCCAAATTGAGGGGTGAAAATGTCAAAAGTTGGGAGGACTCTGCAGCATTCCTCTAGCTACTAAAATTGGCCTTCATAACTGCAAATTTCGTGATTAGACTATTGTGAGGATGCAATCAGTGTAGCAACACTAGATTCAAGGCTCAATGAGATGTGATATGCCTTTCGAATCGGTTGAATGGGAAGTCTGAGAAAGAGACCCTGGAAAACCTGAGGAAAAATCAATTTCCTATCCCTCTCTCCTTCTAGGTAGGCAGCACTTCTCAGGGAGCTCCTGCTGAACAGCAAGCTCTTTTGCAAGTTGAAGATACTGCACAACAACTCAGACGAGAGAAAGAAACTCTCAGGAATATGCTCAACTATTTGAGTGCAGCACCAGTAGTTAAAGATGTATTTCCATCCTCTGATTAGGTCACAGGTGTGCTCGACAAGCTTCATCACGTCTCTCTGAACATCAGGGAAAAAGCAAGTGGATGGACGCCCTGATTATCTACTTCCTGTGTTCATTTATAGTGTTGTCAACTGCGACTATGATAACCTTTGCAGGCCTCTCACTTCGGTGGATCTACAGATTGCAAACATCTAGAATGAGGAAAGCAAAAAATTTTGAGAAGAATGGAGGCATTAGACTACAAGAATACCTCGCTGCAAGAAAAGCGAGTGACACACTGAGTCTGTACTCTGAGGTTGAGCTAAAAGCCACCCAGGACTTCGTACAACATCTTCAACTTGGAAGGAGGCTACGGAACCATGTAAAAGGGCATCCTTGCAGATGTCGCCCAGGTTGTGGCTATCTAGAAATCTCACCACATCAAGCAACATGATGTTGATCAGTTCCTCAATGAAGTGATCATCCTGTCTCAAATCAACCATTGCGACATTATGAACTGCTGCCTCGAGACCCCTGTTCCTGTGCTTGTCTACAAGTATGTCTCAAACGGGACACTCTTAGAGCATTTACAAGCAAAAGATGGGCGATTTCTCAGCTAGGAAACACGCTTAGTAATCGCCCTTGAAAGTTCTCAGGCCTTGGCATACCTTCATTCAAGTGTCTCTACACCAATCTTTCACAGGGACATCAAATCGTCCAACATCCTTCTGGATAAATTACTGACACCTAAAGTTTCCGATTTTGGCTTATCATGCCTTTTGCCAATGGGTCAAACCCACATATCCACCGTATTACACAGCACCTTGGGATACTTAGATCCAGAATACGTGTAGACATTCCGGTTAACCGATAAGAGTGTTGTTTATAGTTTCAGTATCATCTTGCTAGAGTTGAGAGCTTCGTTTAAGCCTCTTGCAATGGGAGAAGATGAGGTAGAAAGCAATCTGGCCATGCTCTGTATTTCAAGGTGGACAGCAGGCACATTTCCTACACTCATTGATCTGGGCCTGGGAGCTTCTGAGAATCCTCACATGATGCAATCCATCAATCAAGTCGTGAAGCTAGCGATGGCTTGTGCTTTTCCAATACAACCACTACTTGCACGCTCTCTCTAAAGCAAACGGTAAATGCAACACGGCAAAGCTACCCTTGTGGTAACTCTCACTTGCTTGTAATCTATCCTTACAATACTAATGATTTGTTGTTCACTAATATCATATTTTAATATTGTTTCCATTTTAGACGTGTTTTTTGTATCTTTTCAGAAAGTGAAGCAGACATACATACTTGGTGTCTACACGAATTTGGATGCTTAACTTGGAATACAAACACGCCCATTGAGATTTAGGTAATATGTCAGTCTCTTATATATTCATGATACTCAATCTCGACGCTATTATTCTCAATGATTCCAATCTCGGTGCACGGGGAAGGGCTCGTTCCTCGGATTATAACTCTTTGGGGAAGGAAGTGCGCCGCCTCCCTGCCCACACTATGTGTGGTTATATAAAGTATATTTTATATATATATATGTATATGTGTGTATGTGTGTGTGTATGTATGTATGTATATGTATACATATGTTTTGAATTTCAACTTGTTTGTTGACTTTTGCTTTTGCATATTCTAAATTATTATATGTTTCTCTATTGAGGTACTCGCAAGAAGAAAATGCTTAAACACACACGAAATTTGCTCGGATCGACTATTGCCTGCCTAGTTTATAGTCAGGTATTTCCCTTTCTTGACTTTGAAAACTTACAGAAATCATATTTTTTGGTTTTCTTCCATCTCCATGAGCCAAGTGTTATGAATATAAACCCCTAGATTGATTTTAGCCCTTACGAATATGAGCCCTTAGATTGATTTTAATTAATGTAAATCATGAAGGTTTTATTCAAATAGCATAAAAACTAGTGGATGAAAGAGTATCTTTACTTTTTAAGCGCAAAAAGTCAAAAAGCATACAATTTTGATATTCTCAATTTACTTTTTTCATTTTAATTTAAAACATTGTTAATTTAAATCGACTTATTATAGATTTTGAAATTCATTTCCCTTTCCCCTTAGGCGGCCTACCACACCTTAGTTTTTTTTAAAATAAACTTCCCAGCTGCAGCAATACAGACTCACTTTCCAACATCAATCAAAGAGGCAGCTGTTGCCACTTCCTATCGAAGCTATCTATGGCCTTTAGAACTTACGAGTGACCTGACCCATCTACGACGGGCTAGCGACCTGCTCCGCGAGGTCTCAAGATGCTAAAATGTCTAAAACCAACAATATAACAAAAGAAACATTTAAATGCAAGCAACATACTCTAACCAAAAAAAATCTCTATGACATAGTACTTCAAAATATTACATCCGAAAGTGAAGCCACAGAACTCATTGATATGTCCAAATACACATCTGCAAACAAAGTCATAACTGGACATACAAAATCCACAATAGACACACAAACATCCCTAAAGGGGAAAGTCTATGGCCATGTACTATAGGGAAAAGCCTGCGCCAGCCATGTACTCCACATCCGCCACGTCCAAAAAAAATTCTCTATGACAGAGTACTTCAAAATATCACATCCAAAAGTGCAGTCACATGTCTGAACATGCAATAGCTACATCAAAGAACTGATTGATATATCCAAATACACAGCCGCAAATAAAGTCATAACTGAACATACAAAATCTACAATAGACACACAAACATCCCTAAGGGAAAAGTCTGCGGCCATGTACTGCAGGGAAAAGCTTGCATGGCCATTCACTCCACGTCCACCACGTCCGCCGCATCCACTGCGGCTACAAACATACAACGGAGTACCAACAATCATATCTAGACCAGCATCACATAGAAAGATAATTTAGGAACTATAATTATTGAGCCATAAAACTTTTATACATGTATGTTGGTAAAACCCAACTCATTCTTTAGAGTACTTACTCAGACACAAAGGGCTATCAATAATGCTCACAAAGGTGTACGTGTAGTCCCCATTTTGCCCTCGATAGAAAATTTGTCTACACACATTCATACTGTCCCAGCCAGTGAACAGTGATGGTCTATGGTCCATCATCCCTATGAAGCCGGCAAGCCAGGACAACGTAATATCCCAAATGGACTCGTCCATCCAAAGGATTGTGGACGTCGAGATTCATTAGAAACCTTGAATCAGGAACAGTCCAAAAAGACAAACAATAGCATGTTTTCCCACTCTCATATAATCCAAAAATAAAGCAACAAACAATGTACACGGTTCTTACCCAAGGTAGCTCTCCAGCTCAAGCAAATCCAACAACAGTGGCATGCTCTCCAGAGATCCCCAGCACACAGGATTTGCAATTTTCTAAAAGTGAGTGACTATACTATTAAACATGTCAACATAAAACGTGGTTATCAAGCAACTATGTACCTTGCACCTGCGCTCTTGTTTCGGTGACAAATGTGAACTGCCTAGACATCCTATCGCATTGCAAAAAAAAGAATGCACATGTCAATCTACATATACTGGAAAAAACAAGAGGCTTTGAAGAGAAAATAGCCTGTAGTGTATTGCAAACCCATAACTCAAATGAAGAATGAAATCCAAACATTATCAAGGACACAGTCATGAAATATTACATCTCACTTCATATTTGTATAAATAGCCAACATTCCCAAAGACCTATGATAGTTGGAATATTGAAAGAACTTAAAAAAAGCTATACAAAGATTACCGAAATGAAGATTTGCCACCGAAGAAAGTTTGAGGAGGGCCTGAAAGAGCAATGTCATACTCCTAGGCTCTTGCTATTGCCAATTGCAAAACTTCCTTGTACACAACATTTGTGGTAGAAGTATTATCCATCTCCTCACCCCTGGCATCAGATGCACTCTGCGAAATGAAAACCTTAATAGTGTTTGATGCTCGGATACGTGAAAATGCCACGTATAGTTGGCCATGACTGAACACTGGATTGATTGTTTTATTGACAATCAATGTTTGGCCTTGTGACTTATTGATTGTCATGCCAAATGCCAATCGGATAGGAAATTGCTGTCTCCTCATGTCAAATGGAAGTTTAAGGTTGGTCGGAATGAATGTTATTCTTCGAATAAACGTTCTATCACCAGCATTGGTACCAGTAATGATTTCAGCTTCTAACACTTTCGTGTGAAACTCTTTCCAAATACACATCCGCAAACAAAGTCATAACTGAGCATACAAAATCTACAATAGACACACAAACATCCCTAATGGGAAAAGTCTGTGGCCATGTACTATAGGGAAAAGCCTACGCCGGCCATGTACTCCACATCTGCCATGTCCAAAAAGAAATTTCTCTATGACAGAGCTTCAAAATATCACATCCAAAAGTGCAGTCACATGTTTGAACATACAATAGCTACATTAAAGAACTGATTGATATATCCAAATACACAACCATAAATAAAGTCATAACTGAACATACAAAATCTACAATACACACACAAACATCCCTAAGGGAAAAGTTTGCGGCCATGTACTGCAGGGAAAAGCCTGCGACGGCCATTCACTCCACATCCACCGCATCCGCCGCATCCACCACGGCTACGACATACAACGGAGTACCAACAATCGTATCTGGACCAGCATCATATAGAAAGATAATTTAGGAACTATAATTATTGAGCCATAAAACTTTTATACATGTTTGTTTGTAAAACCCAACTCATTTTTTAGAATACTTACTCAGACGCAAAGGGCTGTCAACAACGCTGACAAAGGTGTATGTGTAGTCCCCATTTTGCCCTCGATAGAAAATTTGTGTCCGCACACATTCATAGTATCCCAGCCGGTGAACAGTGATGGTCTATGGTCCATCATCCCTATGAAGCCAGCAAGCCAGGACAGTGTAATATCCCAAATGGACTCGTCCATCCAAAGGATTGTGGACGTGGAGATTCATTAGAAACCTTGAATCAGGAACACTCCTAAAAGACAAACAATAGCATGTTCTCCCACTCACATATAATCCAAAAAAACCTTTTGTTTTAACAAAAATAAAGCAACAAACAATGTACACGATTCCTACCTAAGGTAGCTCTCCAGCTCAAGCAAATCCAACAACAGTTGCACACTCTCCAGAGATCCCCAGCCCGTAGGATCTGCAATTTTCTAAAAGTGAGTGACTATACTATTAAACATGTCAACATAAAACGTGGTTGTCAAGCAACTATGTACTATTAAACATGTCAACATAAAAGTGAGTGAGTGACTATACTATTAAACATGTCAACATAAAACGTGGTTGTCAAGCAACTATGTACCTTGCACTTGCGCTCTTGTTTCGGTGACAAACGTGAATTGCCTAGACATCCTATCGCATTGCAAAAAAATAATGCACGTGTCAATCTACATATATTGGAAAAAACAATAGGCTTTGAAGAGAAAATAGCCTGTAGTGTATTGCGAACCCATAACTCAAATGAAAAATGAAATCCAAACATTATCAAGGACATAGTCATGAAATATTACATCTCACTTCATATTTGTATAAATAGCCAACATTCCCAAAGTCCTATGATAGTTGGAATATTGAAAGAACTTAAAAAAAGCTATACAAAGATTACCGAAATGAAGATTTGCCACCCAAGAAAGTTTGAGGAGCGCTTGAAAGAGCAATGTCATACTCCTAGGCTCTTGCTATTGCCAATTGCAAAACTTCCTTGTACACAACATTTGTGGTAGAAGTATTATCCATCTCCTCGCCCCGGCATCAGACACACTCTGTGAAATGAAAAACCTTAACAGCGTTTGATGCTCGGATACGTGAAAAGGCCATGTATAGTTGGCCATGATTGAATACCGGTGTCACCAAGTATAGCCCCAAAACAGACAATGTTTGGCCCTATGACTTATTGATTGTCATGCCAAATGCCAATCGGATAGGAAATTGCCGTCTCCTCATGTCGAATGGAAGTTTAAGGTTGGTCGGAATGAATGTTATCCTTGGAATAAACGTTCTATCACCAGCATTGGTACCAGTAATGATTTTAGCTTCTAACACTTTCGTGTGAAACTCTTTGCATATCAACCATGTCCCATTGCACAAACCCCGGCGAGGATTCAAATTGTGCAACAAAATTATAGGGATGCGCATTCCTTTTCAAAACCAATCGATGCGGGGGATATCCACCACCAAGATCAAGACTATTCAAATACTCGACTACAAACAAAAAGAAATCTCCCCCTAAGTTGTCCACTGAGTCTGCACTTAGGTACTCCCTTTCCTCACCGGGCATTGCCTTCAATGCCGTAGCATTAATTGCATCAACCTCGATGTTTCAAGGTGCAAGAATAGCGTGGTCTCGAAAGTATGGTGCACAGTCCAAAATAGTTGCAAGCCCTTGATACACCCATCCAATGAGGCCTTCCATGGACTTTGTCTCTAAAAGCATATGCGATGGAATCACAACAGTATCTTCTTTTGTACATCTATTTATCCCATTGCCAATGTCCAGAACCCATTGCATGAACTCTTGCTCAGCACAATTATCACCATTCCGAAGGACCCGCATATTCTCCGTCAACTTCAATACTGTAGTGCGACCCCAAATCCTTGAGTGGCATAAGGTAGCATTGACAATGTCCTCTCGTCCTGCCTTTGAAAGAACTGGCAAGACTTGTCTAAAATCCCCCCCCAACAATACCACCTTCCCACCAAAAAGTTGCTCATTGGACATGATATCTCGCAATGTTCTGTCTAGTGCCTTGAAAGCAAACCGGTGAGTCATGGGTGCCTCATCCCATATTATCAGCCTAGCCATCTTCAAAACATCTGCGAGTTGACTACTAACCTTAATATTGCAACTGCTAGTACCATCCAGCTCCAATGGTATCTTGAATTGTGAGTGTGCCGTGCGTCCATTGGCTAGTAGCAATGCAGCAATCCCAGAAGATGCACATGCCAAAGCGATGAGCCCCTCCCCATGCAATTGAGAGAGCAAGCAATTGTAGAGAAAGGTCTTTCCAGACCCTCCTATACCATCGAGAAAAAAGACCTCACCACCATCTCCATAGACGCTTGCCAAAATCTGATCGAATGTAGCACGTTGACAGTGATTCAAGGACATTTCCATTTGCTGGGCGGTCTGTGCTTCTTTCACACAATCAAACATTCTTTCTTCTTGCAATAAGCCATTTCCAGCTTCTGACAAAGATGTTCTATCTACAACAGGCATTCCGTCAAACTCAGCCAACCTTCACCCATGTTGTTGAAGAATGTGCTCCAAGTGCAATATAGCCTTCTTTATAGCTAGTTCACGACGACCAATTAAATTCCCCATACTTGATTCCAATATATAAAAAAAATCATCCGAAAGCTCAGCGGAAAATTTTTCCCACAAAAGTCGAGGAGCCGTTGGCTCACGGAAAACCAATATTGTGACAAATAGGTGTCTCAGTTGTGCACTATTTTGATAAAACACAGCCTCTTGCATACACACAAACCATTCATCATCACTCTCCAACAATCCTCGTGCTATGCATGTTGCCTTGAAAGTAGGGTACACTTGACTATCAAAAGTACGTAGGTCATCAAAGGACTTGCATCCCGTGCACACATTAAGAAGCATACGCATGAAGTAGAGCTCACCAATTGAGGGGGAAATATTGTACATCCGACCGATGGTATTCCCCTTTTGTCTTCTAGTCCACCGCTTACTGGTTTTGTTCCAAACGAACTTGTCTGGCAAGTCACCATACAGCAAGTTGCTTGCGTCATATTGCAACTGATTGTAAGTGAACCATTCTTTGAGATGGTCTTTTGATTTTGTTCCCTGCCTACAACATTTTGCAAATCATCATCATCTCGAAAGATGACGTTATTGCACATCGGAAGATGAACCTGCAATCTTTGCACATCGGGTTTTTCATCGTGCATGGCATACTCATAAATCCGCCAACGTGCTTCTGATGCTAACACGTAACGTGCATCTAAGTAACTACTAATCTCATCAATGCCACCATTAACTGTGTTGTGCAAATGCCCTTGCTGTCCTGCATTATTTAGCTGCATCTTGATAATGGCTCTGTCATGACCTTTGTACACATATTTATACAAATACTTAATTGCAGTGATTGTGGAGCATATTTCAACATTTATGTGTGCCTTGTACTTCACGGAGAGAAAAGGATTAAATGGCACAATCCAACGATTATCAATCACACCCCCTTTCACTTGTATCTTTCTACCATCATCACGACGCATGTAAACTGGATAGCCATCGTTCCCAACAACAGTAGTCTGCAAGAATCCACGTGGATAATGACGAATGCATTTTCCATCAACCATGCAAGCTGCAGATGGATTTAGTGCACCACACAGACCATGGACATTACATTGCCCAATAATATCATGCAACTTCGGGAACATTGCCTTATCTGGCAACTCTACACACACTAATCAGTCATAGTGACCGGTCTCCATGGGTTTGAAACCACCTTCTAATATCAACAATATGTGTGAGTGTGGTAGACCTCTCTTTTGAAACTCTATCACACTCACATATCCAGCCACCTTCCCAAACAAATTATGTTTTGTAATTGACTGCATCATGTCCTTATGCTTTTGGAAAAACACATGGGCTGTCAAATCTGAATGGTCTTGCGCAATTTGCCCCGGAAACAATGCTATAGATATTTCAGGCCATTTTGGATTACAGGTGAATGTTATGAATAAATCAGGTTTGCCCCTTTTCCTGACAATTGCCATAGCATCTTGGTATAGCTGGCACATATACCGAGGCCCTTCTGTAAAAGAAGAAGGCAAACCACCCTACGCCCTGTAGCATTGCCAAGCACATTACGTGTCCCATTAGCTATATTCACCATGTCCATCAACCCTTGATAGACTTCAACGTGTAGGGAAGCTTGGTTGTTTCGTATCCACACCAACCTGGACTCTTCCATGCTACTGTAGGCATCAACCATGTATTGCTGCAGCAATCTGCCCCCATGCAAAAGACATGCATTTGTATCATATCTCACTTGCAAATGATATGCGTAGTATTGTCTCTGGGTGACACAACTCTGTCCATGTATCTCGTGCAATGCTATGCGATTAGGAACATCACTATATGGGATATATGGATGCCAACCATCTTCCCCCCGAGGGAACAAAATAACATACATGAGAGGCATGTATGATCGGTGCAAATTAGATATTCTACGCACAAACCCATTGTGGCTAAAAATCTGAATGTCTCGATTTCCAATATCGAAGTCATCCCCTTGTCCTGGCATGATTGCAGCAACCTCGCTAGCCATAGGAGCCAAGTACTGCCTTGAGGTGGAGCGGCTCTCACAAATAACCATCCTCAGGTTTGTATGTGGATTTGTTCTTAGCACTTGCCCGATAGCCATCAATGCACTGGCATATGGATTGCACTCGTGCATCATCCTCTGCAACAACTCCAAAATGCCTGGATCCAAACCAGGCATCCCATGCAAACGGTGTTCTAGTTCATGATCAGTGTCATACATGTACAACTGTGCAAAACGTGGCATCTCTTGCCTAGCCTCATCGGGCAACAAATTTCCAACTCGATGATACACACTACCATGACCCGAAAGTTTTGTATACCCCCATTCCCACAGAACATTTGATCAACATGGGCTCCCAATGAAACAAATGCCATGGCACTATTATAAGCCCTAATGTTTTTCTTAAACAGTCTGCTTCTAGCATCATGTCTGTGCAGTAGAACTCTCAAAATCTCTGGTGGTTCTTCTAACGGCAACAATGACACACGACCAACTTGGCAACAGTGCTTGCCCACAACTTGATGCATATGCATTCGCATCTCTTGTTTCCACAGTTGAGCCTGGCAAAAGCTACATGTATGATCCATGGATCCGAGTGCATGAAGAGAAGGAGCATTGAAGACCAGTGGATACAAAGATGGGTGCTCTACATTTTCCCTTAATGGAAAAGTATGCAAGATAGAGAGGCTCCCCCCTGCACCCAAAATCACAGCCCTGTTGTGAACAACATGCCTTCGGGCTCTTAAATGAGTAGCATCCCTGGTGGCATCCATTTGAGTAGTTGTACATACTACTGGAGCAGGTTCATGCTCATTACCTACTATTGGTGAAGTATTGGAGTCCATTGTATTTTCAGCAATGCACGCTACATTACTGTGCCCATGCATTTGATTCTGTTGTCTGCATAGGCCAACCTCTACATCCATAGATTCCACTGCCACCCTCACGCTTCTAGCAACTTGTGTTCTCGACCTTGTTCTTTGTATAGCATAAACATGACGGGCTGCCCACATTGAATCCATTTGAGTAGTTGTACCTATTATTGGAGTATGTTCATGCTCATTATCTACAGCTGGTAAAGTCTTGACATCCATTGTATTTTCAGCAATGCACGCTACATTACTGTGCCCATGCATTTGATTCTGTTGTCTGCGAAGGCCGTCTTCTACATCCATAGATTCCACAGCCACCCTCACGCTTCTAACTCCTTGTGTTTTCAACCTTGTTCTTTGTATAGCATAACTACGATGGGCTGCTCGCATTGAATCCATTTGAGTAGGTGTACCTATCACTGAAGCATGTTGATGCACTCTACCTACTGTTACTTAAGTATTGAGGTCCATTGTATTTTCAGCCACAATGCACGCTACATTACTGCATCCATGTATTTGATTATGTTGACTGCAAAGTCCTACTTCTACACCCATAGATTCCATAGCCACCCTCATGCTTCTAGCACCTTGTGTTTTAGACCTTGTTCTTTGTATAGCATAAGCGCACGGGCCGCCCGCGTTGAATCCAAGAATTTCTCGTATGAGAACGTATTGAATGTAGCCTCTCTTCTATTTATCTTGCCATCTTCTGTATCCACTCAACCAACTACGTAAATATCTATTCCTCAAAGGGAAAAATAGCTTAATTAAATAACTTATGCATCATCCCTCACCATGACAAAATTGATGTATCTCAACCAATGTGCCCTAAGGAAGAAAATAATTTAGAAAAGCAAGAAGCGAGGTCAATTAGCAAAGCCATCCTTTTCCCATCTATCTAAAATTGAGAGCGGACCATCTATGCATTAAACTCATAGTGTCCCATGACCAAGTTTCAATGTGTCACTATCTTTGGTATGAGTAATGCTCATATTTTTTCAACATATGAGCAAAATACAATACCATATGTGCAACCATCATTTGATACATAAAAACCAAAGCTAACATATCTAAAACCTCAAAGTTGACCATCTCAAGAAACGATGTGTGCATGAATGAATATTTTCAAATAAAAAAGTATAAGCATTGCATCAGCATTTATGCAAATACATGATGCAAAAAATTACAAATATTTGAGTATATCTTAAATAAAATGAAAATGGGAAGGAACAATAGGCAATTGAAATATTGAATTAAATTAGCTTCCATTGCCATATATACGTCAAATGAAAGTAAATATAATCATTTGCAAAAAACTTGTCTTGCCAAATAACATAAGGGCAACCCAAGTATAGGAATCCCATAGAAGCATTTGGGGTTCCAGTATAAAAAGTGAGATAAAAGTCTCAGGAGTCTCTTAATTGTCACGGGTTGTGACCTGCTCTAGTTTACGGCTCATCCTGGTCATCAAAGCAGTTAGCCTATTTAAACCAACTTTGAACATTGACACCTCAGTGGACAGTAGTTGAACTTGTTCTTTCAACTTATCAACTTGTAGCCTACACCCATTCTCACATACAACTGCCCCTTCTCCACCTCTCCCCAAAATCTGCTGCATCCATTGATTAGAGTCCTTAACGCTATTCTCAATTTGAGAAATCCTTGCAATGAGAGTTCCAGGGAATTCTCCCATGCCCTGCACTATTATTGCACCACCATCTGAATGGATTTCTCCCCATAAAGAGGCCAAATATCGTGTGTTCATGGCACATGCATCCTTACTATCCTCGCACATGGCTTGAATGGACTTTAAAAGATGGTAATGACTTGAATGCTCAGTTGCATGGGTTGAAGCTCTCCCCCTTCTAAGTCGTTTCATTATATCAGCAGTGCGACATTCGCGGCTAGACTTAAAATGCTTTGAAGGCAACTTGGGACCCTGATTTGCTCGATGGGATGAAGTCTCCGCCCTTGCAAAAACTTGATTTGTCACATGAACGCTATGTGGCTCACGAAAAGATGACAACACAATGTCAAAAATTGCAGAGCCCTCCACCCTTGCAGCTCGCTTCATTGCCCGAAGGCTTTGTCGCCCATGGAGACCCAACTCCCCAAGATTCGCAACAATGGTAGAAGCCATTTCTGGAGCTACATCCAAAAACAAAATACAAAAACCTTTTCAGGTATGTATTGGCTCACCTCTGGAGGTTAGTTCTCATGGCTATAGTACACATGCCATGAAACATACATAATCCTTTACTCTCGTTGAGAGGTTGATTAGATCACTGGTCCAAGCACATCATGGCCTTGTCTCTAACTAATACACTAACTTATTTCACTTCTAGCTTGCCAGCTCATCAAGATGCTCTTAGGAAAGATACAATTACGTTTAATGATTACTAGTCCAAGCACATCATGGCCTTGTCTCTAACTAATACACTAACTTATTTCACTTCTGGCCTACCCAGTCCCCCCCCCCCTCTGTGTGTGTGTGTGTGTCTATGTAGCCCCTGTTGGGAATATCAAGGAACTGCCTCTTATATGAGCACTAGAGTGCTAGTTTTGTAGTGGTTTATGTGTGAGCTGCCATGTGGCACTCTTTCTATTATCCCATATAGTTGGGTGACATTGTATCACTTGTACTTCACTTCTATATAAGTGAGGTCTCTATCATGAATATATCATCCAGCAAGCTCTCAAGTCTTTTCATGAACACAAGTCTCAATCTTGTGGCCTAATTGAACTTGAGTCTATGTCTAAGTAGTTAGCTTCTTCATCATGCTTGTCTTTGTGTTCTTTCCGCCTTAGCTTAGCCTTGCTCAGTTCTTCCTGCTTTCTGTCTAGCTTCCTAGCTTAGCAATAGCTTCCATGTTCCTTCATGGTATCAGAGCCACCACCCGCATCGTCACGTTGCCTCATCTTCCTCCTAGCCTTGATGCTGCCCTGATTCTCTTCTCCTTGCCTCGCCATTAGCCTCGTCATCTTTGCCTCAAATCTGCCCGCCATTGCCTGCATTCTACTTGCCATAAGCTGCCCCAAATCTGTGCCATTTTCTTCTCCAGATCTGTGCCATTCTCCACTAGAAATCTGCCCCACATCTGCACCACATTTCCAGCCATCTGCCTCAGCATTTACCCACGATTCAGCTCATCATTCTCTGCTGCAAATATGTGCCAACTTCTGCCCAAAACTGCTGAAATCTCTACGCCATTGCTCTACCAAGTTTGCCCTGAATCTGCCTCAGCATCTGCCCACAATTTCTGCCCCAAAATTAGTGCAACACTTCCAGCTATATCTATCCCAAATGTGCGCCCCATTCTCCTGCATCTTCCCATGAATCAGCCTGCCATTTTCAGTTAACTATCTGCGTGTATGGGAGCTGTGTGTTGCTAATCTTCATTTTGAGTTGAGATATCTCTCAGATTGATTCATCATGATGAATACTCACGCTGCCATTGAGAAGTTCCCTTGACCAAATTCCACAGATTGTGATTCATCAAGTGGAACTTGATCTTCATTTGCCAGGTGTGGAATCCTTGGCAAAAACAATCATGATATGAAAGATTGTTTTCGCATCAAGCCATGTGGGATTTGTGGCAAGAATGGCCACTCTGAAAGTAACTGTTTCTCAAAGAAAAATTCAGCAAATATGGTGAACGACACAAGTGATGAAAAAGCATATATGGTAGATGATAAAGATTTATGTTTCTAGGGTTCCCTGCCTGGATCATGTTTCCAAAAAAAGGATTTTGTAGACCTGTTGCAACCGCTATGAGTATGCAAAGGTATCTTGTCTTATCTGTTTGAACCTCTCAGAGGTATCTATTATGTTTTGTGTGTTTGTCTTGGTATATCCCATATTCTGTTCCTACCCAAGGATGTCCTACTAGCATGAGAGACTAGAGCCTTGGATTTATCCTTGTCCAGAAAAACTGGCATGAGAGACCATGAGCCTATGATTTATCCTTGCAGTATGAGGCATTTCCTTGAGGGGGGATTTGTTGGGAATATCAAGGAACTGCCTCTTATATGAGCACTAGAGTGCTATTTTTTGTCCTGGTATATCCCATATTCTGTTCTACCCAAGGATGTCCTACTAGCATGAGAGACTAGAGCCTTGGATTTATTATCCTTGTCCAGAAAAACTGGCATGAGAGACCATGAGCCTATGATTTATCCTTGCAGTATGAGGCATTTCCTTGAGGGGGGATTTGTTGGGAATATCAAGGAACTGCCTCTTATATGAGCACTAGAGTGCTAGTTTTGTAGTGGTTTATGTGTGAGCTGCCATGTGGCACTCTTTCTATTATCCCATATAGTTGGGTGACATTGTATCACTTGTACTTCACTTCTATATAAGTGAGGTCTCTATCATGAATATATCATCCAGCAAGCTCTCAAGTCTTTTCATGAACACAAGTCTCAATCTTGTGGCCTAACTGAACTTGAGTCTATGTCTGAGTAGTTAGCTTCTTCATCATGCTTGTCTTTGTGTTCTTTCCACGTTAGCTTAGCCTTGCTCAGTTCTTCCTGCTTTCTGTCTAGCTTCCTAGCTTAGCAATAGCTTCCATGTTCCTTCAGCCCCACTATCATCCAATCGCCTCACGTCTCGAGCTTAGTTCTCATGGCTGTAGTCCACATGACATGAAACATACTTGATGCTTTACTCTCGTTGAGAAGCAAGGCTAGCTTCTCAAAACGAAGGTTAGATTAGATCACTTAGGGTAGACGGTGCAAGCTTATCTCTAGACATATTGCCAGGTCATCAAGATTCTCCTAGGAAAGATACAATTACATTTAATGATTACTGGTCCAAGCACATCATGGCCTTGTCTCTAACTAATACACTTCCTTATTTCACTTCTGGCTTGCTAGATCATCAAGATGCTCTTAGGAAAGATACAATTACATTTAATGATTACTGGTCCAAGCACATCATGGCCTTGTCTCTAACTAATACACTAACTTATTTCACTTCTGGCCTACCATTATATTTTTCCACCTGCCCCCCCCCCCCCTCTCTCTCTCTCTCTCTCTCTCTCTCTTTCTCTAAGTGTCTATGTAGTCCCACCTATCATCCAATCGCCTCACGTCTCGAGCTTAGTTCTCATGGCTATAGTCCACATGACATGAAACATACTTGATGCTTTACTCTCATTGAGAAGCAAGGCTAGCTTCTCAAATATGAGGTTAGATTAGATCACTTAGGGTAGACAGTGCAAGGTTGTCTCTAGACATACTACCAGGTCATCAAGATGCTCCTAGGAAAGATACAATTAACTTCGGTGATTATTGGTTCAACCACATCATCACCTTGTCTCTAACTAATACACTAACTTAATTCACTTCTATCCACCATTATATTTTCCCTCTCTCTCTCTCTCCCTCTCTCTCTCTCTCTCTCGCCTCCATTATTTTTTAGTTCTTCCATCTCAATAATATAATCATCTACAAACTATAAGATCATAATGGTTTGGATGATTTTAAAAATGTAGCTTGTCTTAAACGTTTCAAATATAGCTTTAACTCACACACACACACACAATGTGTCCTAAGGAAGCAAAGAATTCATGAATTATCAGATCGGAATGGTTTCAATGATTTTTAAAAATGTAGCTTGTCTTAAACGATGCAACACACACACACACACACACACACACACAATGTGTCCTAAGGAAGCAACGAATTCGCGAATTATAAAATTTGAATGGTTTCAATGATTTTGAAAATGTAGCTTGTCTTAAACGATGCAAACACACACACACACACACACACACACACACACACACAATGTGTCCTAAGGAAGCAAAGAATTCCAAATAGAAAGCAAAGTCAATTGGAAAAAAGGTAATCACCTACCTGGATAAACAAAAGTTGTGGAGAGAAGCTAGTGCTAGTCCAACAATAAAATGAAGCACCTGCAAGAAAAACAACCCAAAAAAAAAAGTAAAGCTAAGCAAACTGTACATCTCTCTCTCTCTCTCTCTCTCTCTCTCTCTCTCTCTCTCTCTCTCTCTCTCTCGCCTCCATTATCATTTCAAAATATGGTTGTGAAATCAGTTTCCCCCTCCCAAAACAGTAGCAGCGTCCACGAATTATAAGATCAAAATGGTTTCGATGATCATCACAAAGAAATATGTTTAATGGCTTTAGATTCTTGAATGAAGCTAAGCCAACCTATTAAAACACAATGCTTAGATGCCTTCTAAAGTTCACAGATGGTAGGTTCATCATCATCCAATTGGCTTAGAGTTCCTAAGGATGTGGCAGAAGGAGGTAGACATCATGGGGTGTGTCAGAATGAAAAATCCAATTGCAAAGCAAAGTATAGGAAACCCTCTCGAGATGTAGCTTCACCTAATATCCAATCGCCTCACCTCTCGAGGTTAGTTCTCATGGCTATAGTGCACATGACATGAAACATACATAATCCTTTACTCTCGTTAAGAGGTTGATTACATCACTTAGGGCAAGGGTGTAGGCTTGTCTCTAGACATACTATTTTCTCATCAAGGTGCTCCTGGGAAAGATACAATTAACTTTGGAGCTTACTTATCCAACCACATCATGGACTTGTCTCTAACTAAAACACTAACATATTTCAATTCCTCTCTCTCTCTCTCTCTCTCTCGGTCTAGACCCACCTATCATCCAATCGCCTCATGTCTCGAGCTTAGTTCAGCTTAGTTCTCAAGGCTAGCTTCTCAAATATGAGGTTAGATTAGATCACTTAGGGTAGAGGGTGCAAGCTTGTCTCTAGACATACTGCAAGCTCATCAAGATGCTCCTAGGAAAGATACAATTAACTTCGGTGATTACTGGTCCAACCACATCATGGCCTTGTCTCTAACTAATACACTAACTTAATTCACTTTCCCCTCTCTCTCTCTCTCTCTCTCTCTCTCTCTCTCTCTCCTCCACTATCTTTTAGTTCTTCTGTCTCAATAATATAATCGTCTACAAAAATGCGCGTAAGACTGGCACGTAAGACTGTGTGTGTGCGTGTATGTGTGTGTGTGTGTGTTGTGTATGTGTATGTGTGTGTCTGTATGTATGTGTTAACACCTCTAGGTACGGGTTTTTCTGTGTGTCTGTATTGAGATGTGCATTTCGACAGATAGTGTCGAAAGTCATTTGCAATAGATAGAGGGTAGAGGTACAAAAGTGCGTGCTTTTCTACCCAAGTAAGAGAAACACACACAAAAGGGGGGGGGGAGAATCTCTCTCTCTCTCTCTCTCTCTCACAAACACACACACATAATCTCTCTCTCTCTCTCTCTCTCTCTCTCTCTCTCTCTCTCTCTCTCTCTCCCCCCCCTCTCTCTCTCTCTCTATACACACACACACATACACATACACAACACACACACACACATACACGCACACACACAGTCTTACGTGCATTTTGGGAGATAGTGGCATTTGAAGTTTTGTATTTTTGTGCCTCTAGCCTCTATCTATAGCATCCATAGAAGTGTACATGCCATTTTTAGAGAGAGAGAGAGAGATTATGTGTGTGTATGTGTTAACACCTCTAGGTACAGGTTTTTCTGTGTGTTTGTATTGAGATGTGCATTTCGACAGATAGTGTCAAAAGTCATTTGCAATAGATAGAGGGTAGAGGTACAAAAGTGCGTGCTTTTCTACCCAAGTAAGAGAAAGAAAAAAGAATACAATGCGTAAAAAACCTCTTGACGTATGACTTAAAAAAACAATACATTGTAAAAAAACAATACATTGTTGAAACAATACATTGAAACAATACATTGGACCGCCACCTGTCGTGAGGGGAGAGCAAAACGACGATGACGGAGAGAGCCTTCAAAGAGATCTATCGAAGAGCAGGAGAGAGCCTTCAAAGAGCATAAAGCATGGAGGACCACCTGACGATCTGCGTGCCTCGTGCAGCCTGACGGTGACGCAAGTGACGCGACGGAGCTGGAGGGAGCAGCAGCAGAACGGAACAGGAGGGAGCAGTAGCAGAATGGAGCGGGGATGATGCAGATGACGCGACAGAGTTGGAGGGAGCAGCAGCAGAACAGAGCGGGAGGGAGCAGCAGTAGAACGGAGCAGGGAACGCGTAGAACGGAGCGGGGAACGCACAGAGCGGGAGACGGTGAGGGTGTGAGGAGGGAGCCATGAGGATGGAGGGTACATAGCTTGTGGCAGCTGATGGAGCTTGGTGGCTGATGCTGATTGCATTCATTGCATTGCATTGCATTTTTCAATTCAAAATTCCCTCCTCCCTCCCCTCATCGTCGTTTTGCTCTCCCTCCCCTCGCCACATGTGGCGAAACGTCACTCCCTCCCCTCGCGACACATGGTGGTCCTCTCCCGTCCTCTCCCTCCTTAAGATATAGAATATAAGAATAGAAGAATAGAATAGAAGAATAGATGCAAGCTTAGATCAAAGCGGGTCAACCCTGGTCCCTCATCATACTTGCAAAGCACTCTTTGCTAACAACTCCATCAGACTACAACAAAACGTTACTGCAGCACTACGACATGTCTTGTTGGACTTTCAGCTTGCTTCTTCTACTTGCCCTACTGCTAGTGGATGCCTTCGGGCATTTTGATATATTAGCACCTCCTATGCAAAATGGACTATCTTTGGATTTCTACGACAAATCCTGCCCAAAACTGGATTTCGTGCATGATACACTCAAAAGTTTTTTGGATGCCGATATCACTCAAGCAGTTGGGGTTCTTCGACTACACTTTCACTATTGCTTTGTTTTGGTAATCGTTTGTTCTAGCTTTGTCTCTTCTTTTATTAACTTTCCGATTTAGATCTAACCTATGAATGTTGAGAGCCCACGTTTGTCTTTTACTGTGCACAGGGCTGTGACTTCACTATCCCGCAAGTGTCTCCACCGATCCTAGCTTCCCTCGATCCTCGATTTGCCCAGTAACAACTTGCTATGATGCTCTCGCAACAATCTCTCAATCCCTTTGCTAACCACACAGATTGCGAATGCATGAAGCTACAACCAAAAATGACCCACGCCGCCTCTGCGCCGACTTTGCACCGCTCACTCTCCACCCATTTCTCCTCTTCCGCTCTCTTTCCTCCACCCTTCCCTCTTTCCGCCTATGGGCGCTTCTTCTCGCGATTTCTCTCAACCTTCTTGGAACCTTTCCAGCTCGCCCCAGCCTAGATCTTTGCAACATGGACCACGATCTTGCCTCACCTTAGTGCCCTTCCGAGTCGCAATCAAAACATTCGGGAAGAACACTTCTTCTATGCAACTCCGCCCTATTTGATGCAGATTGCAACCTTCGGATTGGAGCCATCCTATATTCTATTTTGGTGTGCATTTTTTATTTCTGTCGCTCATCGATCGGACATTCTATCGAATTTTTGGACTATAGATTGTTTATTTCTTTCAGTTTCTAGATTGCAGTCGATCATTGATTGTACATTTTGTGGATCTCTTCGTCGATCACTGATCAAATACTCTCTTAACAGATTGGCAATCTGCTCCCCAATAGCCAAAATCGATGTCCCTGAAGGTGCAGCGTCAGCCAAGAGAGCGCGAGAGGTGACTGTGCGTTGTGCCCCACTCAAAGCAAAGGAGCTCTTTCTCCCATTCTCGCGCTAGAGGATTGCACTCAAGAGATTTTTTACTTGATTCTCACCGGCCTCACATCTCTAGACATCTCAGATCAGAATAGCTTCAATGGGAGCCTACCTTCTTCCCTGGCTTACATCACCAACATCACCTCCTTCAATTGCTCTTCACCTTATGCACGCGACCTTTTACTGCACATCTGTGTGGGCAACTAAACTTCTTCATCCACGAGGCTGCTATCAGCATCCGCTATCTGGGAGTCTTGATCGGATTAATCTGAGATGCACTGGGGTACAAAAAGAGAATGGATATTCTAGCCAAGCAGCTGGACACATTTTTAAAAGAGAGTCAGAGAAAGGCTCGTGCAAAAGAATAATAGCAGGAAGGGAAATGACATGCCCAGTGATTTCCTCGACTTGTTCATTAAAATTTACAATAGCGATCAAGAGCATTCTGCCTATACGTAGTAACTTACCTGGAGCTTCCAGACTGATCTCTTCCAAGCAACGCCACACTCTCTTGTAGCAAACTGTCTTCCCAGAGTGAATAGCATTTTGCCAGTACATCGTATCTATGTGCTTTTAACTCTACACAAACGTAATCGTGACAAATTTTTTAGCGTAGTCAGAGGGATACTCTGAAACAACGCATTCTAAAACAGAGAGAGAACATGCAGACAGAGAGACAAAGAGATACTTGGAGCTTCCAGATTGGTCTCTTCCCAGAAACGCCACACTCTCTTGCAGCAAACTGTCTTCCCAGAGCACTTCAAACACCACACTCTTGCAGCAGGCTCTCTTGCGACAACCCTCACACTCTCTTGCAGGAGGCTCTCAAAGAATTTGTAACACAATCGCGGCCCTCCAAGATCGAGCTGCATGGTTTCTTGTAACTGAAGGAGAGGCATGCGAAGGAGAGGCACTCGAAGGAGGAGGGAGAAGGCGCCATGTGGCAAGAGAGGAAGGAAAGAATGCCACATGGCATAGCCCTTGGATCACCACGTCCCTCCCCTCCTTGCATTGCATCGTTTTGCTCTCCCTCCCCTCGCGACACGTGGAGGTCCTCTCCCGTCCTCTCCCTCCTTAAGATATAGAATAGATAGAAATAGATGTCCATCACGACAAGCTCAAGATATATCTAGGGACATGGATGATGGCATCTTTCAATGAGCGATTGATCATCGATCCTTCCGACACCCGCATGTATCGTGATTCTTGCGTCGCGCGTGCATTGTGGCATCTGTACAGTGTAGTCATTCAATTCATGCCCTTTGCCAATTTTATCTCGGCTGCATGGGTTCTGATTCGGCGTTTTCTGTTGTCACTCCTGCGTCGTTGCACTTTCCGTCGAGGAAATTTCAACGTGTTTCTCTTGTGTTACAGACCTTTTTGTCAAATTAAGCTGGCAAATGCGTCGTGGTAGCCAGGCAGTGTTAAAGCGAGGACAGATGGTTTATTTACACTATACATCATTGATACATGCATGGGTTCGCTGCATGCAAGGAGTTGCAACTGCGTTTTCTGTTGATAGAGAGGTCTCGAGAAACGACGATGGATGGATTGCAACTGCGATCGATGTCTCGTTTTACGTGGCGAGGACGAGCAGATTTTTCACCTTTTTGTGGCGAGGACTGAAATTTCGAAATGCTGCAACAAAATGTGGGACGATGTAAAACTTGTTAGCGAGAGTGATGAAGTTTGTGAATCTGCAGGCCTGCGTTTTGTGTGGGTATGCATGCCTTAAATTTTGCTCACATCTTCTAGCCTCATAAAAAGCTTCAAAATTCAAAACACCCACGGTCCCATTTATACAATATGCATTAACTATGGCTACTCTACGCTATTATGCATAGGGCCACACCCCTCCTCTACTACACAATTTACACAATATTAATAGCGTAGGGCCACACCCCTCCTCTACTCCACAATTTACACAATATGCATTAACTATGGCTACTCTATGCTATTATGCATACGGCCTTTTAGTCTCCTAGAGCAGTGCTGAAATTTGAAGGCCTGGGTAAGCATTCATTTGGAAGGCCTCATACAACGAATGGCCTTCCATGGAGAAACCCAAAGAAACAAGATGGGGATCCCACTAAGGCCCTCCCTTTTGGAATGTCATTATAACTCTAAGTGTAAAGTTGCTTGGGGGTCTTGAGAAATGTGGTATGATTGGTAGAGTGGATTATGTCAACGAATCGATGACATGTGTATTGGAAAAAGATGATGTTGATCTTGTACTCTAGGTAGATGAGTGAAAGAGATTAGAGAAAAGAGGTGAAAGAGGTGGGTGTGTGTGTGTGGTGGTGGTGGATGGATCATTAAATAAAAGTGGGATGGAGCATTAATAAAAGTGGGGACGTGGCTATTGGCAAGAGTAGTGTCTAGAGAGAAATACCCAATAAAAGACAAAAGTATTTAAAACCTCCACAAGAGGGCAAAAAGTTGACCCTAACAACACATTAGGAGTAGATTAGAAAGCCTTAAACAACCACTAAACCAAAACTTTAAGTGGTCAAGTTGACCAAATGAACTGAAAGAAGTGGGATGGACATGATTAGCAAACAGGGTGGGGATCCCACTATGGCCATGCCTTTTGGAGTGTCATTATAATCCAAGTATAAGTAGCTTGATAAATGAAGGTAAAGGAATATCGAGGAAGGTAGAGGAGAGAAAAAAGGTAAAAAGGTGTGAGTGTGTGTGTGGATGGGCCATTAAATAAAAGTGGAGACGTGCTTATTTTGGCAAGAGTAATATAAATGTGGTGTCATACAAGAGACAAAGAGAGCCTCCATCTTTAGAGAGAAATACCTAACAAAAGACAAGGATGAAAGACAAAAGCATTTAGGACCTCCACAAGCAAACAAAAACCTTAAACCCTAAACACATTAAAAGCCCTTAAACTTCTACTAACCCACCTTTAAGCGTCATACTAACCATAATTTGCAAGGTCAAATTGACCAAATGAACTAACTTCAAAACTATGGCCCTTGATTAGCAACTCACTACCCATCATCCCTTAAGACCCTTGCAGGGCCAAAAATTGGCCTTCAAATGTAGCCCTAAAATAAAGTTAGACTTCATGATTTTGTTTTGAAGTTTTCATGGCCTTTAAGGCATTCAATTCACTCTAGGCAACTGGAAAAGAACGATTCATTTATTTTTTTAAAAAAGAAACACCGGATATATCAAGCAGGTTGGTCAGGCCCAGGGAAAGATCGATCCACTTGAGTTGTTCTCAACCACACAGCAACAAACACAGAAACGGGAACGGCTCGGGTGAGCCCATAACATCCGAAACAGGATTGAGCAGTGAGGAGTTGTGGTAAAATTTGCCAGCTTGGCATGTATAGTCTCCCTGCCCCCCAAGAGAAATCACACACACAATATATATAATACATATTTACAAATTTTGAAGGTTGGTCTCCATAGAAGGCTTCTTTTGCAATTTGCTCCCTGCAATTGGCATTCTATACCTGAAGGCTAAAAATTTAGAGGGAGTTTCTTTTGCAGGCCACAATTTTCCCTCTACTTCGTATGAAGGCTTGGAGAGCTTTGATGCCTGATGAAGCCTTCAAATTTCAGCACTGTCCTAGAGAATGTATATTCTTTTAGTAACAGATTAACTTGAACTTCAACTCGCAATGTTCACGAAAAAACGTTCATCAAGTGTGTTTTAACTGGAAAGTTTTCATAAACCTTTGAATCTATGGACATGAGTCCTGACAATCAAGCTTATGAGAATAGGCTCAGGCTTCAAGGTAGCTGCGCAGCCAAAATGGGACTCATTAAACTGTCCCTGAAGCTCATCAAAGCCGCTCAATCTTTGCACTGATGTTTGAACTTCACATTGCACAACTTTTTTGATTGTAAGTGGTCTGCTCATTTATTCCTTAAAAACCAGCAAAAGACATGTCATACAAGAGACTCAAGAGTCTGTTTCGAACCGCCTCATGAGGCCAACTAACTATAAGCCATCTAACTTGTAACACTACATCCATGGCTGCCTGTTTACAGGATAGGGAAAAAACAGCAGGTCTATTAACAGAAGCCTCATAGCGGGCAACCCAGATCCTGTGTAGGGTTGATGATATCCCATAATGTCGATTTATCTGTCCCAAGACCAGCACCAAATATAGCAACACCTTTGGAAATGAAGTCAAACCCCAACATCCTGGCACAATGCCGCCGGATAATGCTCCAAACATTACGAACCCACGGACAACCCTAAACGATGTGGGTGAGAGTTTCTGCAAATGAGTTGCATATCTTGCATCGGTCGTCCAGTTGCAGCCAGGGGACATGGCTGCCGATTGGAAAGTGGCCACCCACAATCCTCTACAGGAAGTTCACTTTACTGAAGGGGGTAGCTTTCCAAGCACGAGCTACTCTGCCCCGCCATATGGATTCCACATCCTCTCTCAACCATCTGTGAATAAGCCTCTGGAACTAGTCTGCCCTTTGAGCCAGAAGCATGTCCATCACATTCGCTGTGAGCTTGCTTAGGGGTATATCTGACCCCCATACCCACTCCTCCACTATAGAACTCTGCGAAATACGCTGATTGGAGGGCCAGACATCAGGGATTCTTCTCATGACCTCACTCACAGCTAACCCTTCTCATGACCTCACTCACAGCTAACAACTCAGCTTGAGATAGAGTGAACTTAAACCCCACCTGTATAGGGGGTCAACCATCAACCACCCACTTGTCTATGGGTCAACCACTCACATTGCACAACTTTGAAGTGTTGAAGAGTCAAGACTGAACTTGTCACTCAAGTAGACTGGGACGGGAATCAGATGAGATAGAAAGATATTTTATCATATTAGATCATGATACGTACTACGAACAGCACTCCTGCATCGTGTATAATAAGCTAGCCAGTGGCTATCAATTAATTATACATTGAACCAAGAGGCACCTTGCAGGTGCTTGCAGTGTGCGCTGTGCAGATTCCCTCGCAAGGCTTTGAGAGAAAGCAACGACTTGCTCTCGGCGCAGCTGTGAAGCATTAAACCATGGCGGTAGTTAACGTCGCCAACTTCTCGAGCTGTTTTCGGTGACTCAGCGGTGCTGCATTGCAAATCACAACTTGCTATCCACCCACTCCTGCACCTGCCTTCCTTTCTTCACCTCCTTTTATTATTGATAATCCAGCTTTTGTCAGCCTTCAATCCATCCATTTCCTCACTCGATCGTCTCTCTTTCTGTTGCAATCTTGCCAGTATCCGATCTTTTCATCTTTCTCACTCCATCGTCTCCCTCTTAGTTGCAACCTCGCATTCTCCGTTTTTCCATCCCTCCCTTCTCCCTTCCCATCACGATGGAATTCTTCCTCAACCGTTCATCTAAATTCCACCACCTTCTCACTCAGTCTCTTCCGCTCCTCGCCCTTCCTCTCGTCGCTTTAGCTTTTCTTCAACTCCCCTGCCCATGGCTCATCCACCTCCTGCTGCCCCACGCGCTCCAGCAACATTGCTCTACGCTTCCCGGTGCTTTGGCTCTGTTCACCTTGCTCTCCTGCTGTCTTGTCCATTACTCGATGCGCAAATCGAATGCGGTCTACCTCATGGATTTTGTGTGCTATCGAGCTGCCGACGCCAGAAAACTCCCCATGGCGGAGTTTATGAAAAAGTCAGAGTTGACGGGGTGCTTCACCGCGGAGAGCCTTGATTTTCAGAAGAAGATTCTGCAGCGGTCCGGCATTGGCCAGGAAACCTACTTCCCTCCCGCGGTCACAAATGAACCGCCCAACCCTTGCCTCGAGGAGGCTCGCGGTGAGGCTGAGGAAGTAATGTTCGGTGCTTTGGATGAACTCTTCACCAAGACCAGCGTTAAACCTCGGGATATCGGGATTCTGGTGGTGAACTGTAGCATCTTCTGCCCAGCCCCGTCGATGTGCTCCATGATAGTAAATCGATACAAGATGCGCGGCAACGTTCTCAGCTACAATCTGGGAGGCATGGGATGCAGTGCTGGTGTCATTTCCGTTGGACTTGCAAAAGATCTTCTGCGAGTACACAGTCGGTCATATGCTGTCGTGGTCACCACAGAGAACATAACTCTCAATTGGTACAGGGGTAATGAGAAGCCGATGCTGGTGTCCAACTGCCTATTTCGCTTGGGAGGATGTGCTGCTCTGCTGTCTAACTTCGGAAGCGATAGGAACCAGGCCAAGTACGAGTTGCAGCATGTAGTGCGGACTCACAGAGCTGCAGACCATAAGTCCTTCTGGTGTGTGCAGCAAGAAGAGGACGCATTCGGTACTCTTGGCGTTACTCTCTCCAGAGAACTAATGAGCGTGGCCGCCGGTGCTTTGAAAACAAATATTACCACACTTGGACCTCTCGTTTTGCCTTTCTCTGAGCAAGTTATGTTCTTCGCCACGCTCGTAGGACGCTACCTGTTCAAGATGAGCCTGAAGCCTTACATTCCTAACTTCAAGCTCGCCTTCGAGCATTTCTGCATACACTCAGGAGGACGTGCCGTTCTGGACGAAGTCGAGAAGAACTTGGAGCTTCACGATTGGCATATGGAACCTAACCGGATGACGTTGTACAGGTTTGGTAACACCTCAAGCAGCTCGTTGTGGTACGAGCTCGCATACTTGGAGGCGAAAGGGCGGATTAAGAAAGGACACCGCATTTGGCAGATTGGTTTCGGATCCGGCTTCAAGTGCAACAGCGCTGTTTGGAAGTCACTGAGAGATCTCAAGGCTTCCTCTGTCAAGAATTGCTGGAGTGAGTTTATCGACGACTTTCCAGTGAACGTACCTGCAGTGGAGGAGTTTTAGATAACCTTCGAAGCTCTGTATTAAAGTTTTTCGGCCGTGGATAATCGATCAAGTAGCGCCGGGTGGTGCTTGCATTGGGCAGGAGAATGTTGCTGCTTGTGTGTATCACAATTTCTCTCGTCTTTAGATTGTCGACGATCTCCCGAATCAGCTTCGTTCGGCAACCATAATGTTTTCGTTCCATATATTTCATGTCAGCTCGGAGCCGGGAGCTTCTTGTATGTGCAGTTATTGCTAGCAAAAATTCAAGCTTTCCATTCCCATTTAATGTTTTGAGATCTGAAACTAGTGGTCGTTAGGTGGTCCATGTTTTGTGAAAGAGTTTCACACAAGGTCGAAGGGAGCTTCTTGTATGTGCAGTTATTGCAAGCAAAATTTCCCCATTTAATGTTTTTTGAGATCTGAAACGTTATCTCAAATGAAACGTTATCTCAAATGTAGTAGTCCTTACGTGGTCCATGTTTTGTGAAAGAGTTTCAAACAAGGGTGCATGCCACGATAGCACTTGGTCCAACTTGCGGGTTGTACGGGCCTTAAATAATAAAAAAGAAACTCTTGGAGGACTCTCAAGATTCATTAGGCTTTGCCAAGGTTTCATAGTTATTTTGCATGCTCCTATACTCATTACTAAGCCATTGCCTTTTTTATAAAAAAACTATAATTTAAAATTGAAAGGGAAATCTACGTTATTTTCCTTTTGAAGGTTTAACAAATGATACTTGCAAAGTTTTGATGTCAAACATTCTTGGGTTTTTTTGGCTTTGTTTTTTTAAATAGATGTAGTAGACGACAATTTCTTCATTGGCAAGCATAAAGCTCGTATGGTTGGTATAAAGCCCCTTCAATAGAAAAACCTATTTTTTCATAGGCGAACTTGCTTTTCTAGCAAACGGCGTTTGGGCTAGCAATTTTTTTTAAGGAAACAGTTGCAATAGTTAACATTCGAATCGGCTTTAGAGCCTTGCTCACAAATGAACACGCGAGACTTGGCTGAGCGATCGGAAAGCATGAAATGACTTGAAGACATGTAGTTGGAGGCAGCCAAAGCAATCGTTCTAGGGAGAGCTCGAACATGGAGAGAGAGTGGAACCATCTAAAATTAGAGGTTAAGAATTTTAGAGGTTACACACAAGCTAAAGCTAAAAAGCCAATAGCCATCTAAAAGTAGAGGTTATGAATTTTAAAAATTCCTAATAAAAATTCCTACTTAGCCATTTTGCCAACTAACCACTCACTAATGACCTCCCCAACAATCAATCTACAATTCACTCTCCTCAGTTAGCAAAAAAACCACAAGATGAACTTAAAACTCACGCGACAGCCTATGGACATGCACACGAAACTTGGAAGTATTTGATAAATTATAAATCGCTTCACAATGCCACCTCTTATCAATAAGATTCATGTAATGCCTAATTAGTGTCTGCTTGGTGTTGTTTTCCATTTCCATATGAAAGAGAGAGAGTACACCATAAAAGTGTAACTAGTAGTAGCAAGGAATCAGAGGATTGCACACTAGAAGATTGCAAAATGCCAATAGAGGTTACACTGATCCTTGAAAAGCATCTTACAGATTTCATCTCCAAATCCAAAGAACATGGTTGGGAGAAGCCATCCATCATCTTCCCCAACACAACCTCGTCATGTCGAAACAACTCATGGACATCAAATCCTAAAGCAATTGGCCAACATGCGGTACATCAGACTCAACTAGATATTCCTACAGTTCTAGCAAGTGACCTCCTCGCATAAGAACCCTCATAAAGAAGGAAATCCTCCAATTCATGCTTCGAAGGTACCCTTCCTATAAATTCTCAAACCAGGACTAGCTTCGCTGGGGACTCATCCCCTCTCCTCACACAACCCTCTTATAGCTTAGAAAATAGTCCGCTAAGGTCATCTACAAAAAAGTGATGAAGGGGAAAATCGAGACAGTTGATCTTAACAAAATAAGGAACCTATGATGTGCGCCGAGGCACAAAAGATTCAAAGTGATTTGGGCAAGGGCTTGATGAAAATTCAGATTTATCCTCTAGAAAATCATAAATAAGTGGCTACCGGTTAGAGCCAGTTTAGCAAGGAACTTTCATGCTAACCCCATGTGCACGTTGTGTGGAAGTGTAGCAAAGTACATTCAACATTTGATCTGTTAGTGCCCAATATCGAGGAGGTTGTGGACAAGGATCGAGTCGGTTATCAGGGAGGCGGGGCTAATGGAAATGTTTCAGATAACTAGCAACCGAAAGATGGTAATGTTAGGGGATTCTTATGGTCACCCTTTAACATTCAAAGTATGCTGCCTGTTTTGAGCCTGTTTTAAAGAGGGGCAGTGTGTTATACACGTGCTTGATACAATATAGGTCAGTGGAGGCCTAAACCAACCCAGTGGTTGTGTGTGAATGAGCTTTGGAATAGTTTAATCGTTTAATTTAATTTTTAAACTAGGCAGGCTTGGACTTAATGTGATTGTCCTAAACCAACCTAGTGGTTGGAACATCATGCAATATATTATCTTGTTGGTTTAGTTCAAACACTAATTATGTGATTGTCCTAAACCAACGTGGTTGAACACCAATATATTTTACCAACCTGGTGGTTGTCAATGAATAAGTTTTAGAATAGTTTAGTTATTTCATTTCTAAACTGACCTGCCTTAGACTTAATGTGATTGTCCTAAACTCGATGGTTGGAACATCATGCAATATGTCACCTTGCTAGTTTAGGTGAAACACCAGTTATGTGACAAATTGGGATTTAAAAAGTACATTTTTTAAAATAAAATACGTACTTTTTTATTTAAATAAGTGTCCTAATGCCCTATATTTAAAAAAACGAATTTTTTTCCATCAGTTGACAATCGGGAACATACCGCACAATTTGACATGATACCGTGCAGTATGTCCCTTCACACACCGCACGGTGTAATATCACACCCTGTGGTAAATTTGAAATGCATTTGTAAATTTTTTTTAAATTTTTGAATTACGACATTTACAATTTATTTAAAAACATCAAAATTTTGTTCTGTACATACATGCAACCAAGTAATTGTTCAAAAGTACACTACGTAAGCTTCTCCTCAACCCAAGGACACACCTAAATGAGAACATTAGGCATGGATTAATGGGCCTCCAATGTTGTGCTAAAGTGATGCATACCCATTTGAGGGCATGCTCCATAACTTTTTTTTAATTTGTTGAAAACCAAAACAGATTGAAAATTTGGAATCCAAACTAGTGAGACTACTGCATGGTGGTCTTCAAACATTTATATGCAAAGATCTTTTAATAAATCCAACACTATTTACAATGTCTTTTGAGAAAGTGATGGTTTTTGTGGTGACCGGTGGAAGCAAGCGAGGATTGCAAAGCCATCATCAATCGAGGTGGAAAGGCTGACTCGAACACTATTGAGCTCAGTCCGCCGAGTAAAAAGTTGCTTAGCATTAGGGGATGATTGGGGTCTCAAAAGAGCCTCATAATAAATGAATTCTATGGTAACCCATGGGCTAAGGGTCCCCTAGCATTTACTCAACTGACATGGGTATCTTTATTTTGAAATTTATCAAACTTGGGCTTTAGATGGAGGTGGATGGTGGTTGGATCAAAGGCCTAGGATGCTCAAATTGGTGGGAGGCACCTTTGGTGGGCTCCAAATTAGCAAAGGTTGACAAAATAGAGGTGTAATAAAGAGGGAGACATTGCCATTTGCTATGCACCATTAGATCTTGGATAGATCTAATGGTGGAAATCAAAAGATCAAATGAAGGGCCATGATCTAGGTGGATTTTTTAGGGTGGAGATGGAGGCCCTTGAGATGGATGGCTAAGATTAGGTGCATAATGGATGGTGCGGATTTGAGTGCCTTTTGCTTGTATGTCTACCCTTGGATCTCCTTGAGATCAATGGCTCGGATTCCAATGCCTTTTCCTTGCATCTCCACCCTTGGATCTATTTTGTAGATGGATGGCTTAAATTGAACCCCCTTCTTTTTCGTTTCAAGGACTTAGATTTGATCCCTCTATCCTTTGATGGTATCCATTAGATCTACACCTTGATCAAATGGCTTGGAGGGCTCTACCACAAATTTGAATGCGTCCCTTGGATTGTACATGAGATCAATGGTTGGGAGTGTGTGGGGGTTAAAGGTCACTGTGCCTTTACCCCGGTTATGTACAATACTCAAACACATATATAAATGAATGAAAAAGAAGATTAGGGTGGTTCTTCACCCACCAAAACTTGTGTGGCTCTCTGTCTCTCTCTCTCCTTCTTCCGTTCTTGCTTCCGTTGAGAGCACTCTCAACTGGTATCAGAGCCCGGGTGATCTAGCTGAGCGTGCGTGAATGCTTGAAGCTCAGCAGCTCTGTGGGAAGCTTTGTGGGTGACTTTACTTGCATTCGAGTGTGCAGAGACCTTGGAGGAACCTTTGGAAAAGTTACTTTGGCTTTACGAAGTGGTTTTGAGAGCCTGTTAAGTGGTTTGAAAGAAAAAGTCGTTTTTTGAGCTTTTTCCTATTCCATTCGATGACAGAGACTCCGTATTGACTTGTAGAGGCAACTATTGCTTGCTTTTGGTGTCCACATTACTTCAGGAGCTTGGAAACACCTTCATTCTTGAATCTGGGATCATTTCATTGGATTTCTGACTCACTGTGTCAGTTCCTGCGTTTTTTGCCCGGGTGTTGGAACTCAAGTTTGGAGCAACCATTTGCAGATCTGTCAGTTCCGGTGGACTCAGGAGGTCCTAAAACTTCTATGTTGCTCATCATTCGCACTCCGATGGAGTTTACAAAGAGCTCTGTTTCCAAAAACGTTTTTCAGTCTGTGTGTTGGACCCAGTGATTGAGACCACGGTTTCTAAAACCGTCTGTCCCATTGCGTTCCGGACGCCCAAAAACCCCTACCTATCAGTTCTTGCGCGATTCGGTGGAGGATTTTCAGAGTTATAGATCTCTGTGTATTCGATTTCGTCTCTCTGTTATGCATTTTTCATTCTAAGGTTTTGAAACCTTAGATTTATGCCACGTGGCAGTGGATAAGTATTGACTCCCATTTCTCACTCATCGGTTGGGATTTTGGAGTTCTGGCAGAAGAGAGATATTTGCAGATTTTCTTACTGAGTCCGATTATGCAATGGCGCCCATGTTTTGAGGCATCTTAGGTTCTATTTTCAGTAGCGCTCATTACCGTGGGACTATGATTTCTTGAGCATACCTTATGCAGATCACTCTGGTTGCAGTTTGAGCAGTGTGCGCTCATTCGTGGTATGCATTGGGTTGCAGTGGATGATTTATAGGCCATTTGGATGCATTGCGGTCCTTATTGGATGCGCTGATAGGCCCAAATTGCCTTGTGGGATGCTATTTTTTATGGACGCTTTGCACATGGATGCTATTTTATGCTGAGGGACAGCTTTGACACATTGCTGGTGATGCACTGATAGTGCTATGCTCTCTTGGATGAGATATTATTGATGCATATGCCAGTGGACGGTGTTTATGCTTGAGTCATTTGGCACTTATTGGCATTTTCTTTTGGGCCAGATTTGCTCATATGGATGCATAGTATATGCACATGAGTCAGATGCATCTTTTGATGCTTTGAGCTTTGAGTTTTGGTGACATTTCACTCTATTGTGGCATACACATTTGGGTGCACCTGGTATTTGGTGTGATTCTCTCTTGCAGGCACTAGCATTTGGGATTTTGTTTCATTTGCATCATGGCATCCTCTTCCATGTCTGAAAAGGAGTTTTTCAACATTAAAAAGTTTGATGGGACAAACTTTTCTTTGTGGAAAGAACAAATAACGGATGTGCTTATTCAAAAGAAGCAGATTAAACCCTTGGCAGGGATTGAAGCTAAGCCTGCAAATATGTCTGAGGATGATTGGAATGAGTTGGATGCATTAGCAAAGTCTACTATTAGACTTCATCTTGCAGAGTCAGTTTATTTCACAGTAGTAAATGAGCAGACTACGGAAGATTTGTGGAAGAAACTGTGTGCCACTTATGAGAAGGAAACTGCCTCCAATAAAGTTTACCTCATGAAGAGGTTGTTTGAGCTACAGATGAAGGAAGGGGTCTCCATTGCTTCTCACTTGAATGAATTCAATATTATTTTCAGCCAGCTTCAGGCTCAGAAGATGAATTTTGATGCGGAGAGTAAGGCAATATTTCTCTTATGTTCATTGCCATCCTCATGGGATACCTTCCGTACAGCTGTCAGTAACTCTGCACCTGGTGGAGTACTGAAATTTGATGATGTTGTAGGTAGCTTGTTGGCCGAGGAGATTAGACGGAAGTCTATGGATGGCAACAAGCAGGATGCAACCTTAAATGTGCAAAGGGGCAGATCACTGTTCAGGGGGAAGTCCCAAGAAAGAGGGAAGTCTCGTAGCAAATCCAGGGCACGGAACATTGAGTGTTACCACTGTGGCAAGAAGGGCCATATGAAAAAGGATTGCTACAAGCTGAAAAGAGAGCAAAAGGATAAGAAAAAGAATGCAAATTGGGGTGCAAATCAAAAGGAAGAGAGTCCAAGGGAGGACAAAGGAAAAGTGAAGATCGAGGAGATCAATGCAGTCACACATGATAGTGACAATGACGTTCTCTTCATGTCTAGTTTATCTGCAGAGTTGCTTACCACTTCAGATGATGCATATTCCCAGGATTGGATTTTGGATTCCAGTGCTTCATTCCATGTTACTCCCCATAGGGAATGGTTCTCCACTTATGATAGTGGAAAGACAGGTTGTGTGCATCTTGGAAATGACTATGCATGTGACATAGTGGGAGCAGGTGACATAAAGTTTTCTTTTGCAAATGGGTCTGCATTTGTTTTGAAACATGTGAGACATGTGCCTAAGCTGACCAAGAGTCTTATTTCAGTGGGTCAGCTAGATGATGCTGGTTTTCACACCACTTTTGGCTTTCAGAGTTGGAAAATTCAGAAGGGCTCTATGCTTTTGGCCAGGGGTGCCAAGTGTGGGACTTTGTATCCCTTACATGTATCAGGGGTATTTGATCATGTTGTTGCAATAACCGAGCAGCCAAGCACTTCTTTGTGGCATTGCAGGTTGGGGCACATGAGCCAGAATGGAATGAAACTCTTATGCCGTTTGGGTTATGTACCGCATTTGAGTTTCTCTGATTTTGAATTTTGTGAGCATTGTCTCTATGGGAAGCAGACTAAATCAGCCCATAAAAGAAGGGGAAAGAAAGAGTTTGAAATGCTTGATTTGGTGCATTCAGACGTATGTGGTCCCATGCCTACACGGTCATTAGGCGGGGCTGAATACTATGTGACATTCATTGATGATGCAACTAGGAAAGTGTGGGCTTATGCTATAGCTCGGAAGAGTGATGTGTTCCAGGTATTTCAAAAATGGCTGGCCTTGGTTGAGAATCAGTCAGGTAGAACGCTTAAATGCCTACGGACTGACAATGGCGGAGAGTATCTCTCTCATGACTTTCAGCATTTCTGTGATACACGTGGGATTAAAAGGGAGCTCACATCCCCTCGTACTCCAGAGCAAAATCCAGTTGCAGAAAAGATGAACCGTACCATTCAAGAAAGGTTGCAATGCATGCTTTCCAATGCAAGTCTTTCTGGTGGTTTTTGGGCTAAGGCAATGAAGACTGCAGTGCATGTGATCAATAGATCACCTAGTAAGAGTTTGGATGGTGGTATTCCTGAAGAGGCATGGAGTGGCAAGAAGCCCTCTTACTCTCATTTGCGTATATTTGGGTGTGAGGCATATGCACATGTGCCAAAAGAGCTTCGAAAGAAGCTAGATCCTAAGTCTAGGAAATGCATCTTTCTAGGTTATGGTGAAAGTGGAGAGATGGGCTATCGTCTCTGGGATCCAGAAGCAAAGAAGATCATATGCAGCCATGATGTGGTCTTCAATGAGAAGAAGATGCATAAGGCACCCATGAGGGATGTGGAAATGAGGAGAATCACTTTCCAGGATGTGAATCCACCTGCATATGTTGATAGACAGCAAGCTGTCCATGCACCAAATGTGCAAGAAATGGTACCACCAAGTACTCCCACAGGTATACAATCAAGGGTAGATGATGGATCATCTATTGGTGGAAATGATGAGCCAAATGTGGCTGATATGCAGGTGGGACAGCAAGCTGAAATGCCCTTGAGAAGATCATCTAGAGTGTCTGGACCACCTGATAGGTTGTTCCAGGGGTAGACTATGTGATGCTTACTGATTGCGGGGAGCCTTCTTGCTACAGAGAGGCTATGATGCGTGAGGATCAACGCAAGTGGGAGTATGCTATGCAATCAGAGATGAGTTCACTTATGAAGAATAAGACTTGGGACTTGGTTTCTTTGCCACATGGAAAGAAAGCATTGCCATGTAAATGGGTCTACAAAATGAAGGTCACAGGTGATGATGTGCCTAGGTACAAGGCCCGTTTGGTTGCTAAAGGGTTCAAGCAAGAGAAGGGTGTGGACTTTGATGAGATATTCTCTCCGGTTGTGAAGATGACCACACTTAGATGCATGCTTGGACTAGTGGCATCAGAGGATATGGAGCTTATGCAGATGGATGTCAAGACAGCTTTCTTGCATGGGGATTTGCATGAGGAAATTTACATGATGCAGCCGGAAGGCTTTGAACAAAAGGGCAAAGAGCATTTAGTTTGCAAGCTGAAGAAGAGTCTCTATGGTCTTAAGCAAGCGCCTAGAGAATGGTATCAAAAGTTTGATGCTTTCATTCGGTCGCAGGGTTTTAGAAGGAGTGAAATTGATCACTGCCTCTACACTAAAAGGGCTAAGGATAGTAGCCTGATAATCCTGGCACTATATGTGGATGATATGCTATTGGCTAGCAAGAATACTTATGAGCTAGATGCATTAAAGCCCAAGTTGCATGAGGCCTTTGATTTGGGATTTGCAGGTCATATTCTTGGTATGCGCATCACGCGTGATCGGAGTAGGAAACTCCTTTGGCTTTCACAAAAAGAGTATGTTACAAAAGTATTGCAGCGTTTTCAATATGGAGGGGGGGAAGGCAGTGAGTACTCCATTGCCTCAATATGTGAAACTGAGTCATACAGATAGTCCCAAATCAGATGAGGAGAGGGCCATGATGGCCAAGGTTCCTTATGCATCAGCGGTTGGGAGTCTTATGTATGCTATGATAGCTACTAGACCAGACATTGCATTTGCAGTGGGAGTTGTTAGCCGCTATATGGCTAATCCAGGAAAGAGGCATTGGGAGGCAGTTAAGTGCATCATGAGGTACATGAAGGGTACCAAGGAGATGTGCATCTGCTTTGGTAAAGGAGACATGCGTGTACTTGGGTACACAGATTCAGACTATGCAGGGCATGTGGATAGTAGGAGATCCACTTCTGGTTATGTGTTCACTTTTGCAGGTGGTGCAGTGTCGTGGATGTCTCGCGCACAGAAGTGCGTTGCTTTGTCTACCACAGAGGCTGAGTATGTTGCAGCCACAGAGGGTTGCAAGGAGGCTATATGGCTTGATCGGCTAGTGGGAGATTTGGGGATTCATACAGGTGTACCGACATTGCATAGTGATTCCATGAGTGCTATTCAGCTAGCACGGAATCCGGTCTTTCATGCAAAGACCAAACACATTGAGGTCAGGTACCATTTCATCAGGGAGGTACTTGAGGACAAGCGCATAGAGCTTGTCAAGGTTCATACAGATGATAACCCTGCAGATATGCTGACAAAGAGTCTACCTAGTCAGCGGTTTGAGTATTATCGTGTATTGATGGGCATTGGATAGTATGCTCACTGGTTGTTCTCCCTTAAAGGCACATTGTCCTTTAAGTGGGAGGTTGTGGGGGTTAAAGGTCACTGTGCCTTTACCCCGGTTATGTACAATACTCAAACACATATATAAATGAATGAAAAAGAAGATTAGGGTGGTTCTGCACCCACCAAAACTTGTGTGGCTCTCTGTCTCTCTCTCTCGTTCTTTCGTTCTTGCTTCCGTTGAGAGCACTCTCAGAGTGAAGGTCATGGGTCTAAACCATGGGTGAGAGGTCTCCCCACCCATAAATGCTCAACATGTCCTTTTGTATACCTCAAAGTACCATTGCCCCACACAAAGGAGCAATTGGTACACCTCAAATCCCTCTCTAATCCCTTGAAATTAGGAAACTCTAATTGGAGGCCCTTTTGAGACCCCAAATCTCCCCTAATGGATAGAGAAGAGGGTGAAGGCAAAGGAGAGTTGGAAAGAGAGGCTAGAAGAGGAAGAAGGCAAAGAAGGGGCTAGAAAGGGAGGGAGGGATAGGCTGAAAAGGAGAGGTTTAGGGGGGGGGGAGGGATGAGAGGAGAGGGATTGAAGGAGGAAGGGAGGGGTGACATAAAGGGGATGAAGGGGTGGGAGCAGAGAAGAGGGAGGGGGGAGGATGTAGGGGTTGAGGGGGTGGAGGTAGGGGGTGGGGGTACGGGTACGGGTACGGGTTGAGGGGGAGGAGAAAGGAGGCGGGGGTAAGAATGAGGGGGTGAGGAGAAAGGGCGAGGATAGAGGGGGGGGATAGAGTTGAAGGTGCGGGGGTAGGAGGCAAGGGTAGAGGGCGGGGGAGGGGGCTGAGGTACGGGAGAAGGGGGGCGGGGAGAGATGGGGAGGAAAGGGGACTAAGAGAAGGAGGCAAGGAGAGGTTGTCTTTAGCAAGCCAAAGGCTACAGCCAACGTCGACCAGCCTATCCTATAGCTAACTAGGGCTTGAGGATAGATTTTGAGGGTTTACGTTTGTCGCTAGTGCAGGTAGTTGGCCCCATGTTAGAATTTGTTAAGTCAAGCATTGAATAAACAAGCATGTAGATTTAAAACGTTGTGCGCAGTTAAACATGCAATCTGTTGCATTGGTAACTACCTACAGTGTTATCTCTGTGCCAACATAGACTTAGGTAGAACAGAATGTGTGTGTAGAATGACTTAGGTAGAACAGAATGAACTCCTACATGCAACTTTTACATGTAGACCAAGGCGGATTCAATGCTGACCAAGAAGAACAAATGCCACCCCAGTCACCACCGGCCTACACAACCATTTATGCTCTTTCCCAGGAAGCAACATCTTACTTAGAGCAAAGGGATCTAGGAAGTTTGCATGAGAGCCTAAAATCCTAGGAGGACAGTCCTACAATGACTACATACGTCAGGGACTTTCTCCATTCTTACCACTCTAGCAATCCACATGCTGGCAAGTACGGTACAATCACTGTACATCAGAGCCCACTCAGCATTATCCTTAACAATACAGTCATTCAAAGGGCTTTCTCACTCCCAACACACGATGCCAAAATCCCTACATGGCCTGCCGATGCAAAGTTTTTCGAAGTATAGCCTCTCCTCACCAAGGGCACATTGTTCCATAGGGACGGCATATTACTTTGCACCATCTTTAACCATCGCCTCAGGGAAGCAACACAATTCCTATCCACAATCTTGGGGGTTAAGTGCAGCAAGAATCGATCCCTTCCACTCTACACATTTGTTTTGCTGAGTAGGAAGCTAAAGCAAGACTGGATCTAGTACTTAGTCATCTTCTTTACAAAAAAACTAGATGGTTCGTTAGGCCAAAAATGGAAAATTCCACACTTATTGGCTATAATCATCAAAAAAGAGCTACAAGAAAGAGAAATGACTCTGCCCCAGTCACCAAAACCAATTGAGGAGTTGGACATACCCTTACCACCAGTATGGGAGCCGTCACCAACTTCTCCTACTATCACATTGACAAGTGTAGATGCCTTAGAAGAAATACCTATTCTGGAGGTCGGGATTGAGGAATTGCCCCATGAGATGCTACAGCTCAGTGCACAACTGCAACCAATATATCTCCAACAACAGTAGCAACCAGAGCCTAAGGAAAGATCACATGAAAGCCTGAGGCTACATCATCACTAGAACTGCCCATCGACGCCATGCCAATCGATGAGACACAAGGGGAGCTAGTGCCAAATCAACAGTATGACTATGGTACACAAGTGACTGAAATGCCATTGGAACAACCTCCCACAAGTACTACAGAATCATCAGGATGGCTACATGGGCACCACTTGTATCAGCAATATCGCCAGTCCTCATCATTATTTGTCATTCTCCAACATCAAGCTAGCCAAATGATCCAAATGTCAGAACTATTCACTAGCTTGGCCAACAAAGAATATGCAAGAGAATTGGACAGACAGACTGCAACAAAATTCGAAGACCAATTCTAGGCAATCGCCATAGAGGTTAAGACACTTCAGGCACAAATAGATGAGAAGGAGGTAGAAGAAATGTGCATGAACAAAGCTCTCCAAGCTCAAGAGAAGGCAGTGAGGTATGTGACCTCCAACCTCCACCAAAGTCAAACACAGCTGACAGCAGCAACAATACAAGCAACAGCAATCCTACAGACCTACTATAACTCCTTAACCTCCACACATGCTCAGCAGATGGAGGTAGTGGCACAAGATTGACTCACTCTAATTCACAAAGAAGAAGAGCTCCAGGATTGCAAGACAAGCTGGAAGACATGAAACAATCTTTGGCACTACAGCATTGACGAACTTACAAGGGAATGCAGAATCTTAAAGGACCAACTTGCTACAGCTAAAGAGACCAACACTTCACAAGCACAAGTCTTGGACCAATGGTCCAATACCACTGAAGACATTCCTCAATAGGCAAAGGTCACCTTGCAAATGAGAAAGCTTAAGGAGGCATATACAACCATCTACCAGAAATACAAAGAAAAAATGAATGAGATGCACTCCCAAAAGATAATCATCTCCAATCTTGAACTCCAACTGCTAGTGCACAACAATGAGACAATGGAAGACAGCACCAATAAAGCCCCACTACAATGCACAACAGTGGTATACCAAGAGCTTGTGGCTGCTCTACAAGTGGAAGATCACCTCAACGCACACGTGCTTATCCAATGGAAGCAACTCCAAATCAGGATCATATCTACTCATCCAACATTCAAATGGGAACATTCCATAGGGACCAAAACTCTGCGCATAATTTGCCAAGACTTGTTCGAAGATGAGAAAAATATCTTCTGCCTGTCTACACATGCCGGGTTTATAATACTCAGGATGGATGCTTTCATTACATATGTATGCCTCATGGGTAGTCCTCCCCTCAAGGTTATTGCTAGTCTATTGCCATTGCTACAAAGGCCATCACTATTATTTGCAAGGCATGACATAACCGACATCCCACCCATGCAGCTGATGATCCCATCGCACTAGCAAAAAGAAGTGTTGAAAGATGATAGGGCCTATCTCACATCCAACTTCCCATATCTAGCCACTCTCTCTACCAACCTCATAACCTCACTTACCCTTGCTACTACCACCCTCTTAACCTTCCCCGAGCTACATCCTAACATCTATTCCCTCTATTGTCTCTTTGCTCATGCCTCTCACCATTTTCAACTAACCCAAAAGTCACAAACTTATGAGCCCCTCACACCTAGCTTCTTCCCTTCCCTTGCTAATCCTGCCCTTGACGATTACCAAGCTGCTCAAACCATTTGCCCAATTCTTCCCCCCCTCCCCTCTACCCCCCCTTCCACAACTAACACTCTTCTATATTTCTCCCCCATGTCCCCAGATTCTCTCCCTGCCCCGTCATCACCTCCGACACTACTTATGCTTCCATTAGGAAAAAAGGAGACAGTATTTGATTTTGAATATTGTACTCCCATGCCCAGTTCCAATGATGGGTATGATTTTGATGAGATACCACTTCCCAGTAACCCCATCAAGGAATTTTGGAGCATATATCCTGATATGAAAACTCGAGGTGGATGGACCCTGCACAACTTTCCTACTACCAACCTTCGCCAGCGTCAAATTAGTGAAGGTTGGATAAGCAAGTTGGATCCACAACTTGCTTGGTGCCATCCCAAGCTCTTTGATGTAATCTTCTTGAAAGAGTACCTACATGCACCTCCATGTCTCAGAACCCATCCCAAGTTCTATGCAGTTCCACGACATAAAAAATGGAAAGCCAACATACACACTTTGGATGAAGATCGAACCATTAATTGGCCAATGATCGAACCATACTCTGGTATAGAATGGAATATCCAAGGCACAATGATCCAGGCACTTCAGCAGCATGAGCAAATAATGCGCGGCAACATTGATCGCTTCCTTCGCCTAAGTGCTATATTCTGCAAAACATTGGAATTCATTCTGGAGGTCCCATATTACCTTGATGGCCATTTGCCTCCACTCAGTTTCAATCCTAATGAACGGGTCGATGCTCAAATTACAAGCCGACTCTATCAAAGAGTGATCTTCGTAGAAGCATGCCACATATCTCTGTTCGAACAAACGATGGATACAGGCTACCTAGAAACTGAGCAAAAATTGTATGGTGCTAAGGCTTTACAGCAGGATCGATTGGCATGACACAAGTTCCATAGCCACTGGACTAAAGGCATGGCAATCCAGCTACATGCTCGCAATAAGCCATAACCCAAGGACGGGTAATAAAATGGATCTGGGAGTATGTTGTCTCTATGCCAACATGGACTTAGGTAGAACAGAATGTGTGTGTAGAGTAGCGGCAAAGCTCTGCTTATACTTGCATAAGGCTAGAAATAATCCCTCTTAGAAATCCAACTTGCATGTTCTACATGCAAGTTCTACATACGAGTTCTACATGCAAGTCCTACATACGAGTTCTACATGCAACTCCTACCTGCGAGTTCTACATGCAACTCCTACATGCGAGTTCTACATGCAAGTCCTACACACAACTCCAATATGCAAGTCCTACATGTGATTCCTACCTTCATGTTCTACATGCGAGTTCTACATGCAACTCCTACATGCAACTTCTATATGCAAGTTCTACATGTACAGAGAGAATATCTTACAATTCCTACATACAGAGAGAGAAGCTCTCCAACTTGTATAAATACCCCATAATGGAATGAAGCCCACACTCTTTGGGGCATTGTGTTGAGTTCTACTTTGGTATTCCAAGCAATTGTCTCAAGTGTCCATGCTTCCTTGTACTCCATGTCCAAAAGCATGTCCTAACCTTGCAACTCCTCCTCCCCTCTCCTCCAACCTTGCAACCCATCCTCTCCCTCTCCTCCTCCCTCCTCCTCCTCCCTCCTCCTCCTCCTCCTGCCTCCTCCTCCTCCTCCTCCCTCCTCCTCCTCCTCCTCCCTCCTCTCTCTTCTTTCCCCCATGCTCTTGTACCTTCTTCCTCTCCCACTCCTATGCTCCCCCTAAACCCTTAGTTCCTCAACCCTTAACCTCCATGATCTATGAGGGAGATGAGTTCTCCACCATGTACTCTACCTTGAATCTTGGATCCTCCTTCTAACCCTGGAACCTCTTCTAAGCTCTAGAACCTCCTAAACTTTGGAACCTCCTTCTAAACCCTGGAGCCTCCTTATGAACCCTGAATCTCCCTCTAACCCTTGAACTCCTCCTAAACCTTGCAATCCCCACAATGAAGGCAAAAGCCTTCATTACCTCAACCATGATGATGCACGTTCCTTTCACACATGCATGCACTATGTTTGCTTACCACACTTAAGCCTATTTCTCTCACCAGAATACGACTCGAGGTTCTAACCTACACATATACTACAACGACAACCCCGATATATCTGTAGGTGGACAAAAAGCCTCGAAACCTTGCATACTGAGAATACCTTGCTCTTCCTGCAGAAGCCGTGGGAAAGAGCCAACATACGGGCTATTTGAATATTCAATCAATCAATGGAAAACAGAGCTTCTTCGGATCTATGCTCCTCTCTATCCTCTTGACGTCTAGTCTCTCTCCTTAATTATGTATATCGTTTGTAATTCTCACATGGTATCAGAGTGTTTTGACCTATCTTGAGCCTAACTTCTACTAAGAGAAAGACATGCTCTAGTTCGATGATGAAGGGTGAACGTTGATATTGATCGGCGCTGATAGTTGATGCTCGTGAAGCTTGTAGACAATGAATGACGTTGATTGTTGACTTGAAGATAGATTGAATTGAAGGTTTTTCATTCAACAATTGTCATGGAGCCATTGACCCTGCGATTGGTTGATAGGTTCAATGGAGAAAACTATCACACTTGGAACATATGAGTGAAGGCAATTTTCCAAGCAAAGGATTTGTGAATGATCGTGAGACTCGAGACAATAAAAAGCCACTGAAAGAGAAAAAAGACAAAGTCAAAGACTGGGAACAAGAAGACTCAAAGGCAAAGCACGAATTGTTTCATCAATTGGAGAGCACACAAGTCCTTCATGTGAGCAACGTCAAAACAACCAAGGAAGCTTGGGATGCACTTGCATCCCTATATGAAGCGAAGTCCATGGCGAAAAAACATACTTGAGATGCCAATTAATCAATCACATGGATGGAGGAGATTTTATCACTACCCATTTGGTAAAATTCAAATCTTACATTGATCATTTGGGTTCAATTGGAATGACCATCAGTGAAGAAGAGGTGTGCATCATGTTCTTCAACACACTACCTAAATCATATGATCACTTCAAGGTGATGCTGAGCACTGTGACAGAGGAGATGAAGTTCAAAGAGTTGAAAAGCATAATACTCAGGAAAAAATTTGCTAGAAGCAAAACAAATCAAAAGATACAAGTGCACCAATGGCATTATTTGCAGGAGGAAGTCGTTTCAAGAAGAAAGTTCAGCAAAAGCTAGTGTCGAGTGCATGGAATGAAGGCAGCACTTCTCAAGTCGACATGAGCAAGCGGGAGTGCTTTACTATGGCAAACTTGGACATTTTGCTCGAAATTGTAGAAAGAAGATGGAGGATTTGAAGACCGGGAGGGCTGAAGCAAATGCAGCCACCATGATGGAGAACGACTTAGCCTTGAAATTCTTCTAAAATCTGATTACTGATATGATTGACAAATAGATAGTTAGATGGATAGTTTATTGGTTGGATGGAGATCATGCTTGTCTTAAGGGAGGGTGTTAGAGGGAGGTTGTTAGAATTTGTTAAGTCAAGCACTGAATAAACATATTGTCGCATTTGTTAAGCGACTCAATAAGCATGTAGATTTTGATGGGATATCTCAAGGTGTATGCCTCAAGCACACCTTAGGTTCTATGTGTGTGTGCTAGAGGCACAGTTAGGTGCCCATAAGCACTGTTAGGTGGTGGTAGATGCCACATAGGATGATTGAGAGACTTTAGGAGCTGATTGAGGAGATGATTGTGGAGCTTGGTGGCTCATGTAGAGGTGCCTACATATGGACCTCAACCTTCTTCATTCTATAAGCAAGCATTCTCTTGTTTCATGTTCAGCTTCAGGCTTTCCTTTCACTTCTTCAACATGGTATCAGAGCACTATGATCCTCCTTGAGCCCATTTATGCCATGTCATCATCTTCTTCTTCTTCATCTTCTTCTTCTTCACCTTCACCATTTCTTCCCCAAATTTGTGAGAGCTTGTTCTCCCTCGTCATTTCACCATTCTCCAAGTCCTTCTGGCTAGAGAGGCCCTTCGTATGGGCGACCTTCCACCTACAAGGAATTAGAGAATGATTGTCGTTGCTGGTCGCCATTCCCCGAATTCTGTCAAAGCTCTCTTTCGCGTATTCTCCTTCTCTGCTCCACCTCTTTCTAATTCCTTTTAGGGAAAGCTTTCCCATACTTTGGACTATCTTGTGTTCAAGTTTGAGCAGCAATGGTTGTATATTCAAGGAGAACAGAGCCAAAAACCAATCGACATTGATGACGTTCCAGCCAACAACACCATGCAACATTACGTCTGACCTCTGCACTAGAGATTTGCCCATATGTGCTTTCATTTGAGCCAAAAAGCCCTATTTTCTTTGCTCTAAAGAAGGAGATCTAAGCCCTCCAAGATCAGGCCTTTGTTTTGGACAGTTTTGATAATGTTGTGAGTTTGGTGCTACATTAGATGCTACTTTGGCATTTCTGATGTTTTAAAGTGTTGAATAGCATCAGTACAATTGTGGCTACAACTTTCCTTTAGGTGCTATACCTGGATTTGCCTGGAATACTTTCATTTAGCCACCTCTATGAAGCATGCAAGTTGAAGTATCATTTTCATTATGATTTTTATGGAATTTGGTTACAAGTCTTTGCTACACTAAAGGCTTGTACTTTGAAGCTTTTCAACTTTTTCTAGCCTTGAAGAGAGTAGACACTGCCCATTTTGGGTTAGACCCTCTCATGGCTACCTTCTTGAATATTGATGAGTTCAATGGTAAAGGCTTTCACACATGGCAGATGAAAGTTAAGTTTGCATTGATGAGGGAAAACCTCTGGGGGCTTATCAAACCTGCTTCAACTTCTTCTTCAACAGCCTCTAATGTTGGAGAATCCTCAGGTCCTACACGCCCAGCACGAGATCCTACTAGAGAGGAGAAAGCCTATGGCATTATTGCTCTTGGCTTAGGAGATGACTATATTCATCACATTTCTGCTTTGGAGTCTCCTTTTGAAGCTTGGCAGAAGCTTGATGTTATTTTTGGTGCTAGCTCTCACATCTCAAAATTGTCACTTAAGCTTGCTTTCTTTGAATTGAAGATGGCTAGTGGCACTCCCTTGGCTGCCCATGTCAATCACATGCGGAGTCTCATGACTCAACTTGCTTCTATCAACTCTCCAATCACTACAAATGATGCAATGGCAGTATTGCTCAAAAGTATGCCTGAAGATTATGATCATGTTGTTACCACATTGAAAAATCTTCCTAATCCTACTCTTGAAGGTCTTATTACTGCTCTTCAAGAAGAAGAAAGGCACAAGGAACTCCAGAGAGGCAATGACATAGCCTATGCCATAAAAACTCAAATGGGCAAGTTTCAACCTTGCAAACATTGTGGGAAGACTAATCACCTCTCAAAAGATTGCTTCAAGATCAATCCTCGCAAATATTGTGACAAAAACAATCACCATGAAAAGTTTTGTAAGGCCAAAAAGGAAGCAACTACAAAACCAGAAACTACCAATTTACTTTTAGTTGATGTGCCTCCACAAGATGAGGCCTCCTATGTGATTATGCTTTTTGAACAAACTCCAGATCTCTCTTTTTATGTTGAGTCAAGGTACTCTGCATGGATAGTCCTCCAAAATGAATGGAATAAACTATTGTGTTCTTTGTAAACACCTCTGGTCACCATATGATGTAGGCCATGTGTATGTGTTTAGCTCCATGGTACCTCTTATAGACATTGTGTACATGTACATGTAGTGGAGATAACCATTGGAGGGTCTTATGTATCCCTTTGTTTACTTCACACCCTTGGGAACCCTTGCTAGCATGAGATCCTAGCCATAGATTTATCCTTGACCACCATGAGATGGCATGAGAAACTATGAGACTAGATGTATCCTTGACATAGCCTGAGGCATTCCCTTGAGGGGGGGTTTGATGGGATATCTTAAGGTGTATGCCTCAAGCACACCTTAGGTTCTATGTGTGTGTGCTAGAGGCACAGTTAGGTGCCCATAAGCACTGTTATGTGGTGGTAGATGCCACATAGAATGATTGAGAGATTCTAGGAGCTGATTGAGGAGATGATTGTGGAGCTTGGTGGCTCATGTACAGGTGCCTACATATGGACCTCAACCTTCTTCATTCTATAAGCAAGCATTCTCTTGTTTCATGTTCAGCTTCATGCTTTCCTTTCACTTCTTCAATAGATTTCAAACGTTGTGCATAGCTGGACATGTAGGAGATGCAATCTGTTGCATTGGTAACTACCTACGGGTTATTTGAACGTTCAATCACTCAATGGAAAACACAGGTTCTTAGGATCTACGCTCCTCTCTGTCCTCTTGATGTCTAGTCTCTCTCCTTAATTATGGATATCATTTGTAATTCTCACATCAATCAGAGCGTCTTAATCTGACTTCCGCTAAGAGAAAGACATGCTCCAGTTTGATGATGGAGGGTGAATGCTAATATTGATCCGTGCTGATAATTGACGCTCGTGAAGCTTATAGACGGTGAATGACGTTGATCATTGATTTGAAGATAGATTGAATTGAAGGTCTGAGTGCATTGTTCATTCAACAATCATCATGGAGCCATTGGACCCTGCAATTGGTTAATAGGCTCAAAGGAGAAAACTACTACACTTGGAAGATACGAATGAAGGAAATTTCCAAGCAAAGGATTTGTGGATGATCGTGAGACTAGAGACAATAAAAAGCCACTGAAAGAGGAAAAAGACGAAGTCAGAGACTGGGAACGAGAAAACTCAAAGGCAAAACACGAATTGTTTCATCGATTGGAGAGCATGCAACTCCTTCACATGAGCAATGCCAAACCAACCAAGAAAGCTTAGGATGCACTCGCATCCCTATATGAAGCGAAGTCCAGGGCGAACAAAACATACCTGCCAATTAATCAATATGCACATGGACAGAGGAGATTCCATTGCTACCCATTCGGTAAAATTCAAATCTTATGTTGATCAATTGGGATCGATTGGAATGACCATCGCTGAAGAAGAGGTGTGCATCATGTTCCTCAACACACTACCTGAATCATATGATCACCTCAAGGTGATGCTGAGTGCTATGACAGAGGAAATGAAATTCCAATACCAACAGGCCCAAAAAGTCAGAAATGAAGGATCTAAAGAATTAAACATAAAAGCAAAGAGAATAAAACAAATTAAGAGGAACAAGTACTCCAAACATAAGCACAATGAGAAAATTGTAACCATATCCAAACCGCATATTGTAGATTAGTAATATGGATAAAGATATGTTTTGTAGATGTATGTTCATCAAAGTACTCCAAAGATAAGCACAATGAGAAAATCATAACCATATCCAAACCGCAAACTGTAGATTAGTAATATGGATAAAGATATGTTTTGTAGATGTATGTTCATCAAAATTGTATTCGATATGTGATCCACATTAATTGTTTTGTGGAAGAAGCAAAAAGAAATCGTTCACGACAGATGTCATGAGAAATCTATCCATCGTCACTGATTTGGTAAGCATGAAAGTTCATTGAAATTCACAAAAATTCATAGGGTGGAGTCCGATCCACCATACCCTATGACACACACTTGGTCATGGTCTTTTGTATTTGTATTGAAGTACCCACATTTTTTCTACATACCATCTTGAAGTTAGTGGTATCTTGGTATGTCTTTTAAATTTTGATCTTGGCATGTGTGTGTGTGTGTGTGTGTGTGTGTGTGTGTGTGTGTGTGTGTGTGTGTGTGTGTGTGTAGATTTAATAATCCCATCAATAAATGAACCATACAATTAATTCAATCATTTGGATGTGTGTGTGTGTTTAGATTTAATAATCCCATCAATAAATGAACCATGCAATTAATTAAATCATTTAGATAATAAAAAGATAAATATAATAAATGGATTGAAAATTTTTTAGAACACCAAAATTGACATAACTTTGATCTGAGTAGCAGGATTGGCAATAGAATTTTTCCTTATAATGAGGTTGCAAATTTAGGCAAAGAAATAGTACAAACGTGTCGAATCCATCAACTAGTCCAAGCTCCAAAGTCAGGGTCCACTTACCGACCACTATCCAAACCAACCAGTTGTTAGAACAATGAAGTTGAATTTGGGTAGACAAGTAATGCCTGTATCCCCTAGCTTGTTATCACTTTACCAAAGAACTTGAGCAAACCTTTTGGAATTTTAAGCTAAAAAGGAACCCTAAAGCAATTTAATAAAAAGGCGAGGGTTTACATTCTAAGAAATCCGATAAAATGACAAAAATCCAAAGGGGGATACACCACACCCGAGTGTAGAAATGTATGAAATTACTAGTTAAAGAAGGGGGGTAAACCTCATCCCTAAGTGGTACTTGAGGGCCAAACAAATCAATTGTATTAAAGATAGGGGGTAATCCATTCCCACGAAAGTTTAATTAAGGAAAAAAATAAAGTAGACAACTAAAATAATGAAAGCTTTAATTGCAAAGAGAATCCACAAGGAGGGTAATCCACATGGGGTACTCTGCACAATTGTTTGTGAAAATAGAACCAAATTAATTTTTGGAAGTGGGGGGTATTCCATGCTCATGCACTAAAAAGAATTTGAAAAGAAGCAATCAAAATAACTAAACTTTACTGAAGTCAATTAGCAATTTTTAAATTACTAAATTATGTTTAAAAACTTAAAAGGGATTAATAAGCAGTTGAAATCATAGCACTTAAAGCAAATAAAATGGATAAAGTAATTAGTTTAATAAGGGAAATCATTAAATTGAAGCAATGGAGTTAATAATTTTTTTAAAAAATAATCCATTGTCCTGCTAGAATTAGCTATCGAAAATAAATAAAGTATTTATAGGTTAGACAATAATTTTTGCATATAAGAACCAAATTTAACTAGTATAACTTAAAGGTTAAAAATGAAAATTAACATTAATGTAAATAGAAATACATAAGATTAATGATACCGTATCAGATTAGAGTGCGATTTTGAAGTCTTGAGGACTTTTTTAAGATGTATATACTTGACTCTCTCATATTAATATAAACCCGTATTTTTCACACAAAAGAAAATTAATAAAATGCACTATTAATTTAAATACAGCATTATCTTAATTTACACAGAAGTTAGCTCAATTTTAACAAGGGTCAATGAATGAACCAATGAACCATGGTTAAGGGTTAAATTTTAGATAAAAGGTGGAAGAAGGATTAAAATATAAAAGAGTCAAAACGTAATGGTTATAGATAAAAGAAAGATTAAAAAAGAGGAAAACATAATTATAAATTGCATTATGTATATATATATATATATAAAGGATGTTGCAAGCACTAAAAGAAGGATGAATGCCAAAACATGAAGTAAGAGTCAAGAAAAGCAATGCAAAGGCCATAGGATACAGCAGTGTAAGGGCTCCAAACAATATATGACGTCCAAGCAAGAAGTCGCGACTAGCGAAAGTTAGCAAACCAGTAGCAACAAAAGCTTAAAACAAGCTTGCAAGGTAAAAGACAACCTTGTAGGCTCTATAAATGGCCAAGTGCAAAGAACTATCAAACAACTACGAAGTTAAAGCTTACGAGGCGAGAGCAAACAAGAACATAAGAAATCAACTTAACCCACTGAAAGCTTGCAAGTTGAGAAAGTGATGAACTCAAAGGAAGAAGCAACTAGCGAAAGGTTGCTTACACCCAACCGAAAGGCACAACGGTAATCAAAGGGTTGCCAACCAAAAGAGCATAGAGAAGTAGCTTTAAATGGAAGGGACGCTACGTGCTATGCCACCAAGCTAAGAGCAGAAGCAAATGAAACTAAGAGTGTACCATAAGTTGAAGAGTGGTGTTTGTGCACCAACCTCTTGAGAAGAGCCACCATGAGCAGACAAACAATAAATAATGAGCTTAGTGAAAAGTGTGAGGAGGAGGCCAGCGAAATTATGTCCGTCATCACCAAATAGAAGAGACTAGTCTCGTAAGGTAGCTTCACATGTAGAGTAAGAGAACATTAGACAAGAGGATGGCCATGTAGAGGGAGGTGTGAAGGAGGCCATGAGATCGTAAAGGGAGGCAAATGGTGCAGGGAGAGCAGACTAGTGTACGTGACACCAAGAAGGTGAGGAATATATAGAAATCAAGGTAGTAAGTCTAATGAGTAAGAGTATTTATAACAGCCAATGTCTAGAGTAAAGGCAATGTAAAGGTCGACATGGGTGGTGGTACAAAGGTGGGTTTGGGGGTCTAGTAGCTTAGGTTAGGTTTTAGAGATCTAAGTCTATGTGTAGTCGAAAGTAGAGTCTAAATGAAAATACTTGCATGTGTAAGTCGAATATTTATAACTAAATAGAATGGAAAGGGTTAATTATAATTTATTAATCAAATCAAAGAGGGGGAAACAATCGACCAGGGATTAGTTAGGGGGAAATAATTGGGGGAAGACTTAGGTCTAAGTGTAGTTGAAAGTAGAGTCTAATTGAAAATAAATGTGTCTAAGTCGAATATATATATCTAAATAGAACGAAAAGGGTTAATTATAATTATTAATCAAATCAAAGAGGGGGATACATTCAACAAGGGATTAGTTGGGGGGAATTAATTGGGGGAAGAAAGTGGGTAAAAAAAGCAAAAAATAAAAAAGAAGGGGTTTAAAATGTAAATAAAAAAGTTTAATATATATATCTATATCATAATAAAATTATAAAAGGAGCCACGCAATTTTAGGGCGATAATTACACACAAAAAATATAGAAGGTAAAGAAAAAAAGAGAAGAAGAGGGGGGGTTTATAAAATGAAACATTAAAGAGGAATTAGAAAGGGAATATAAAATCAAGGGGGCAAAATGAAAATTACAAAATAAAAAAAGGTTACTATACATATATATATATCTCTTAATTAGAGTCATTTAATAAATTTATAAAAAGGGACTTAGGGGTTTAGGTTAATAGTAGGTAAAGAAAAATGAGAAGGGGAGGGGGGGTTTATGGTTTGTAAGACTCAATAAAATGGAAAAAATGGATCTCTGTGTGTGTGTGTGTGTGTGTGTGTGTGTGTGTGTGTGTGTGTGTGTGTGTGTGTGTGTGTGAGTGAGTGGGAGTTCAAGAGGGGGCAATTTTTATGGGTATCATGTATAAGACATGGGAAGTGTGTGTGTGTGTTTAGATTTAATAGTCCCATCAATAAATGAGCCATACAATTAATTCCACCAATTAGATAAAAAAGCACTGGTTTGGAAAAATATAATAAATAAATAAACCTAAATTGTTCAAAGTATAATATTGCACTACAAAACTTTTATTTTAAAAAAAGAAAAATAGGAGGAATGGCAAAAGAAATTTTCTAAAGATGAAGAATTAACGTGCTTAAAATTATCCAATGAAAATGAATTAATTGTATGGTACTAGCCCGACCAAAGGCTAGTTGGGAGATCAATGTGTGTGTTTAGATTTAATAATCCCATCAATAAAGGAACCATACAATTAATTCGGTTGGAAAATATAAATAAATACAACTAAATTGAAGTACCTTTTAACAATTTTGCAATCCAAAACTTTAAAAAAAAGGAAAATAGGCGAGCTGGCAAAAGATTTTTTCTTTATAATGAGTTTGCTGACTAGAATTAGTACAAAAAAGTTGAATCCGTTAGGTAGTCTAGGCTCTGATGTCAGGGTCTACTTACCTGCCACCATCCAAGAAAAATGAGGTATTACAATATCATCATTTCAAATGGGTAGACAAGTAATGCTTGTATCGACTGGCATGTTTATTGCTTTACCAAGGAATGTAGACAACCATCTAGATTCACAAGTAAATTTTTGAAAATACCATAATGCAAAAATAGCATTACATGTCACATGACGGGTAAACTATATCCAACCTTTCAAATTCTCATAAATAAATGAATAGCCTCCTATAACTAAAGGAAATTTTACCACAATCGATAGATATAAAAGAGAAAAATTGAAACCAGCCATGGGAACCACCACACAAAAAATATTAATGAGGGAGGTAGTCCACACCCTTGAATGAGAATCAAGCAAATTAAATTATCAATAATTTACAAGGAGGTTAATCCTCATCCTTGAAAGATTAACCACAAATAATTGAAGGGAACACCTATAGAAAAAGTATTAGTAAAATTAAGAAAAAATAAAGTACTTATTTTAATAAAGGTAATAGTGTGAAAAAAAGGGGGGTAGTTGGAATGTAAATAAGGATTTTTCTTAATACGATAAACACAAGAGTCTTATAAAGAGAGCCTTTTATAAAACCATAAACAAAAGAGAGAATAATAAAGAGAGCCTAATATAATGAAATTAAGCATATAAATTTAAGAAATACTAGTGGAACAAACCAAGGATTCTAAGAAGGGTTTAATAAGAAGGGAAAACTTTAAACATGAAGAGTAACATAAAGAGAGTAAATTATAAAGGGAAAAAATATAAATAAAATTAAAATTAAAGGAATTTAAAGAAGAGGACGAGACTACGGGGTATTGTAGAATGATAACCTAGTATAAATATGTAAATATAAATATATATATATACCTATAAATACTAGTAAAACATGAGATTTAGAGCTAAAAAGTATTACACATGTAAGAAACCAAATAACTATATAAAGGTACAAGAAAAGAGAGTTTAATCATATAAATAACCAATCCACTATAACCATGTAATAAGAATAAACGTTAGTGCGATAAATACAATTAAGAAAGACTCTTTATTAAGAAAGACAAAGAGTTAGAGGGATATAGCAATAAGTAGAAAGGGGAAAGTGCCTAAGGAAAAAATGTTAAGGGTATTAGAAGGATAGCAAATAAATGAACCTACGTATACATATATATATATATCAAGGGAAAAAAAGTTAAAAACTAGTTTAATTAAGTTACAAACCGAATTAACGGCTCTGCGTAAAGCAAGAACAAAGCGTACACAACTCAAGTGCTTTGGGAACAACGAAAAGCAAGGCGAAAAGAAGGGGAGTCAATCATCAAATTAGGGCCAAACCCAAACCACACACGAGGAGCAACCGAGGAGCTACCAAGCCAAGTAGCGACCCTATCAAAAAACACGAGAGCTGTGCCAACTTCTTTGACTGTGCAATCAATCGATGGCTTCCAAGAAGGCTTCCAAAGCTATGAACAATTATGAACTGTCGTTACGTACGAAGGCGTGAACACATCTAAGAGACCCAAGAGCAAGGAGATTTAGAGAACACAGTCGAGTCGGAAATCTGCCCAACTATAGCGTTGGAGAGGCGACTGATTGCCGCAACGTACGAGGATGAGCTTAAGAGGTGGGTTTTTTTAGCAATAAGACAGGGAGACCGTCGTTACTGGCGAGGAGAACCTGTGAGTGTGTGTGAGTAACAGCAAGTAGACGGACTAGAAAGAGAACATACATTAAAGCAAGCTATGAGAACCGACCAACGCAAAGGGCAACACGAAGCTTGCAAGGGAAGTAAGAGTGCAAGCACTAGAGATTGTAGCAAGCAAAGGAAAATCCATAACAAGATGAAAGGAGACAGAGAACTAATAAGGTGGCAAGAGGAGCCATTACAAACCAGGCATATACCCGCTAGTAGTCGTAAGTTCAAAAGCACTCAAGCTGGTCGTTGGTCATCATGCAAATAGTAAGAGCACTTTATTATGAAGAGCAAGCATGGTAAGGGCAAATCAGAAAGCTTGGAGCCTGAAGGAAAAAGTAGTAAAAACCTGAGAGAGCATAAGGTCCACGGGAGCTAGGAGGGAGCGATGAGGATCGTTAAGGCAGATCGAGACGCCCGTAAGTCACTGAGCAAGTAAGGAAGGGTACAATACGAGGGTAGGAAGTATAATAAGCATCACCTTAGCCGGAGGAGATACAAACGATGAGAAGTCCGAGACATGAAGGCAACCGCGGGAGATTATAAGGGAGGTACGGGCTCACAAGCTGTGTGGAGATCACAAGCTGTGTAGAGAGGGAGAAAAGAGCAAGTAAGAAGACCAGGGGAGGGTAGGAAATAAAGTAAAGGGAAGCGTTACAAAGAAAACCGCCATGTAAGACATGGGCGGTGGCACGAGAGGGAAAATTTAAGTTCACATAGGATGGTTTTAGGGCTACATAGGATGGTTTTAGGGCTAGGTTGTAGCATAATTAGGGATAATTAGGGACGGTTGACAAATAAATCTAGCAGAGTTTTAACAAAAGAAGTTAATAAATGCCAGGTAATGAGACAATAAAGAAAAGGAAAAAAGAATAGGAAACACTAGAATAGGGTGTCAATGTTGAGTGTTGGGGGAGGGGACAATGAAGGTTAGCATTATTACATGAAGGTTAGCATTATTACGTGTATAGGGTAACAAAAAAGGGGGATAATAGGTTTAAGGGGGGATTTGGTTAAAAGCAGGTAAATGGAGAAAACGAAAAATGTGTGTGAGTTTTAAAAACCAAAAAATAAAAAATAAAGGAATTGAAAAAGTTTTAATAATGTGTGGGGGGGGGGGAAATTTTATATGACTAAATCAAAGAGAAAAATATGCTGGAGAAGGGGGAAGTATGGAAGTGTATGAATGTGTGTGTGGGGGGGGGGGAATCCTAGGGCAATTTGTGTGGGCTTAAGAGTGTGCATTTATGGGAAGTGTGTGTGTGTGGGCGGGGGGGGAAATTGGGGAAGCAAGTAAAAGGATAATGTGGTGGTTAGAGTCAGGGAGATGTATGTGTGTGCGTGTGAAATTTTTTTGAGAAGAGTGTGTGTGTGTGTGTGTGTGTGTGTGTGTGTGTGTGTGTACATTAAAATATAAATGATGCAAAATTACATTTCTAACTTAGAAAGCACATGCATACTCAATCAAACTCTCCTTTGAAACTCAAATTTGAACTCCTCGCCTTTATATATATATATATATATATATATATAACGTAAAGAGAATATAATTCATCATCCTTTCAAATAAATATTCTTATACCAAGAGGCCCAAAAAGTCAGAAATGAAGGATCTAAAGAACTAAACATAAAAGTAAAGACAATAAAACAAATTAAGAGGAACAAGTACTCCAAACATAAGCACAATGAGAAAATCATAACCATATCCAAATTGCATACTGCGTGATGTATGTTCATCAAAATTGTATTCGATATGTGATCCACATTAATAGTTTTGTGGAATAAGCAAAAAGAAATCATTCACAATGGATGTCATGAGAAATCTATCCATTGCTTATTTGGTAAGCATGAAAGTTCATTGACATTCGTAAAAATTCATAGGGTGGAGTTTGATCCATCATACCCTATGACACACACTCGGTCGTGGTCTTTTGTATTTGTATTGAAGTACCCACATTTTTTCTACTTACCATGTTGAAGCTACTAGTATCTTGGTATGTCTTTTCAATTTTGATCTTGGAATGTGTGTGTGTGTGTGTGTGTTCTCACTATAAAAAAAAGTGTGTGTGTGTGTGTGTGCATGCGTGTGTACGCACGCGCACGCGCACATGTGTGTGTGTGTGTGTGTGTGAATTAGAGATCTTATTATTCAATCAATGCTAAAGGTTTCAGGTCCTTTTTTAGGGGGACTTTAAGAGTATGTATGCCATTATAGGTGTTCTAGGGTTTTAACTTTTTTTAAAAGGGGGCTTCCAAGAGGATTTATGGCATTATACGTGTTCTCGTAAGAGGAAAAAGGGGGAGGCCATGTTGTATTTAGCCTCTACAATAGCATAGAGTGGTCTTTCTAAAAGTTTCTATAACCAATTGCAAGTAGTAAATCACATTTAGAGCATTTTGAACATCACAAAGCAACAGGTTAATAGCCTTTTGACTTTGCTTTAATCTAGTTTCATAGAAGTTTGAAAGCCACTAATGAGGATTGCACATCATCTTTTTGGGCATCAAACACATCCAATTTTGGGTATACACACCCTCATATGCATCCTCTAGGCTAGAGCTCTTGCTCCTCCCCCTCTAGTTGTCCTCTCCCTTCAACCCCTCCCCCTTAGCCCTCCCCCTCTCAGCCCCTCCCCTTCAGCCCTCCCCCTTAGCCCCTACACCGCCTCCCTTCCCTCCCTTCCCACCTCCCCCTCTCGGCCTCTCCCTCCCCACCTCCCCCTTCCCCACTCCCCCTTCTGATCTCTCCCTCCCCACCTCCCCCTTCCCCGCTCCCCCTCCCGGTCTCTCCCTCCTCACCTCCGCCTTCCCCACCTCCCCCTCTCCCTCCCCTCCTCCTCTCCCTCTCTACCCGCCTCCCCCTTCCCCATCTCCCCCTCTCCCTTCCCGCCTCCTCTCCCCCTCTACCCGCCTCCCTCCTTCTCCCCTCCCTGCCTCCCCCTTCCCCGCCTCCCCCTCTCGGCCTCTCCCTCCCTGCCTCCTCTCTCCCTCTGCCTGCCTCCTTCCCCCCCCCCTCACCGTCTCCTCCCCTCCCGTATCCCTCCTCTCACCTCCTCTCTGCCTCCACCCTCTTTGCCTACTCCCTCCTCTCCATCTATCCCCCCCCCCTCTCTGCCTACTCCCTCCCCCTTCCACCTCCCTCTTCTCGATCTCCTTCTCCCGGCTGCCTTCTCCTCCCCAACAACCCCTCTACCACCTTCTCCCTCCCTCCTCTCCGTCATCGTCTCCTCCTCTCGGCTGCCTCCTCCTTCCTGATGACAGCCCTCCCTCTCATCCTCCTCCTCCTTCCTTCTCAACAACTTAGTACGGAAGGAACTTTTCCAAGTGTTCGAGTCGGCTTTACCCACCTCGATTGGCGATGGCTCTACCTTCAGCCAATCTTTGTCCACTCCCACCGTCGTGAAAACAATGATTTTTTCAAAAGACGAGTTGCATCAGCTCAAAAAAGACGCAGATCAAGAGAGTTTGACATCACTCTTTGCTTGCATCCATGGGTCCCACCCTTCTAGATTACAGGCCATGGACTGGATGCTCTTTGCCCTACTTGGAGACCTCTCGGGGCACCTCACAGATGTTCATCTGCTTGGGCGAGGATTCTTCCAGGTTGTTTTTGACTCCTCGAAGGTAGCAGATACAGTGCTTTAGGCTAGTACGTTAATACTGAGCTCTAGGAGGATTTTTTTGACCCCTTTCTCCTTGGGGTTTGATCCTATCGAGGAGGATAGCCAGACGACGTCACTCTTCATCAGATTTTCCGGCCTTCCTCAAGTGTACCATTGACTTTTGCATTCCATTAGAGATAGCTTTGGGATGGTTATTGAGATCCCCCCTCTCTCTAAGAGGGCTTCCTCAGTAGCTGTAGCAGAGGCAGTCAGGTCGGATGGGGTATTGCGTGTTAGGGTCATTGTCTCTGACCCTAACATCTCGGATGATCACAGTATGCTTTAGCGCCCAGATGGCTCCTTCTTCAAAAAGAGAGTCGAGATTGTAGGGAGACAGGATTAGTGTAGGACTTGCAGGACCCTTGGGCACTTTGCCCGAGATTGCCCAAGGAAAAGAAAGATGAAAATACCTAAAAGATCCACAAGTGCATCTCATAGGTCCACTCGACCTGGACCTTCCTCACGACCAACTCCTACCGCTTCACGCGCTGCTAGACCTTCGACTTCATAGTGAAGATGGTCAGCCTCTCATCTTGAAACTTCTTTAGCGCATCCAGAACCATTATTTGCAAACTTTATTTATCCCACAAGACATTGAGGGTGGCTTAAAGTAAGGGTGCCCTTTTTTTCTTTAGTAGAACTAAAAGGGACATGTCTAGACTACAAAGGCACTGTAAGGGCAAACAATTGGTACCTCAAATAAGGTCTTTGAAGATCATATTTTCATCCACATAACACAATCTACAAGTTTGGGAGGGCTTGATTATGACTTTGCAAGTGGAGATCTTGGGTGGCTCAAATACCTCAATTTGGGACATGATGCCACATTTGAATTCATAATTCGATCGAATTTGTTCAGGTGGCATTGGACCCAATTGGGCAAGATTGCCAGACATCTACTCATGCCTAGATGAAGTGGTTGCTCGAGTCCAAGGTATATGTTTCTAGCATAAGCTTGGACAATCAGGTGCCAAATTGAGAGGGATTGACAAATCTCCAATCAAGCACTTGGTCAAGTCCAAGGTCATACACGTTTATCACATAGGGATAAGTAGGTGATGAAATTGGCAAGATTGCCATGTGGCTACACATATTTAGATGAAGGTAATGTGGGTGACCGAAGTACTTTATTTCAACCAATTTGCTATCAAGGTGAGTTGCCCAGACTTGTCATCTTGAACAAGGTGGCAATAATATGTAATTAGTAGGCACACAAACCATGCACCTAACTAGGCAAGATGATTTACATGTGCACTAAACTTGATATCTCTTGAGTTTCATGAATTTTTGCATACTCCATGCTTTCAAGAATTAGACATACAATTCGGTTGGTTAGTTTAACATCATCTTTGATAGATTGTTCAATGCTTCAAACATTCTTGGCTTCTCCTTTGCTTATATATTAAAGACAAACTTAGAAAAAGTTTGCATCACAACCTTTCTATGGATATGTGTATTCTCTAGCAAAATCTCAAAACTATAGTACAAATTCTACCACTTTATCACCAATGTGATGTTCTCAAATCACCTTCCCTTCTTCCCGAACAATCCAAGCCTTTGCATTCTACACGCTTAAACAAACCTTAAGAATAAGAAAGAGAGAGGAGTTTACATCTAACGACCACAAGAAAGAAGAGAAGTTAGATAAACCCAACCCAAATATCCCTTTCCTTGCAAGTTACATATACCAAAATTTGGTGTGAGATATGCACTTCAATAAATGAACTATCTAAAGAGTGTCGTAGAGAAGTCTTTCCCTAGACACCAGTGTATCACTACATTACGTTTTACCTACCTCGAAGGTCAACTCACAAGAGGTCTGTACCATCCAAAATGATGGCCTCGAAATATAGCTTTGTGGTGTTGAAGCCCCTTACCAGGACTATGGCTTAAAGATGTTCTTGTAGTGAATTGAGAGATGACAACACGTACAATGGCATTCTCATAGCACAGGACTACATTACCACACCCCAATACCATTGACAAAGTTACAAGATAGGCATCTCTACCAGGCTAGGCATGTGCATTGAGGGAAATGGAACAAATTGCTCTGTTGCTTCATTATCCAGAATAATTAGATGGTCATTCTGCATAACAAAGGCAGAACACTTTATCCAGACCAATAAGGACCATAAAAAAATCAGCACACAAAATGTAATTTAAGACTCAGTCTATCTGCGATAATCATTCAGGCTACAAAGAGAGCAGTTCTCTACACTTTTGGATTCATGTAAAATGTCATTATACTTGCAGATCTTACTTGAATGTGCTATTGTTTCCCTCTTCGGCAATCAATATTTTTAGTCCCCTGGTGTATGAAGATATCTCAGGGAAGCAAAGTTCAACAAAACAGAATGAAGACTTGATGCAAGTTCATTGATCAAACTGTCAAACAACAAGGATGACATCACCTCTTGCTGCTGAAAAATACTCAGCCCTCACGTACAAGATCCACAAGAGGTAACATCGAGTGACAAAAAATAATTCTCAGAGAAGAAATGCAGCATCTAGGCAGCAATGAGATTGAGTGGCAAAAAATAAGCTCCTCTAGGAAGAAATGCAACCTCTTATCAGGAGCAGCTTCACCTAAAAGAGCTGAACAGTGGCATTGTGTTGCTTTTCAAAATGATATGAAGAAGCTAATGCTCAATCCGAAACAGTCATGGCTTCAGTGAGAGCGCTAACCCTAGCTTGGCACTTTTATCCAGCGCTCTCGTGTCCAGCTCACCAGACAGGGTTACCAATGATTTGGGTCTCCACTCGTGCTGAATAAGACCAGCTAACTTTCCTTGATGATTCAGTCGAGCCTTCACATATGTGAGTGGGTCCAACACATATAGGCCACCAATGGTGAAAGAGTTTTCACCCTTGGAGATGCTGTGCGCAATCTCACCAGCCACAGTTGACTTGGTTACAGGACTCAGAGTGTGCACGTATGAGAATGTAAGAGTATCACCTTTGTCAGCCCTGTAAAATCAAACCTTGGCATCAGAGCAGTGGAAGCAAGAACTCAGTATGCGAGTCTTGTAAAGAGCAACATGGTTAAAATGGGAAAAGGCACAGAGGCAACAAGAAAGAAGCTGCAAACAAGACTGAAACCATGGCCTTATAAAACATCATAGTAAACTTTCAAATGTGCATATATCTGGAGAGAGTAGTACAGAAGTACGGATGCTGTGAAATCTGGCTTTGTATAGCTCAATCCTGCATTGTACTTTGTGAGGTTTCCTGCAGCTGTATCAAATGCAACCTCACCACCCAATGCAAAGTCGCTAGAGCCAACCACTCCCGAGAATTCAGCAAGGGGAGCTGGAGTTAGACCAATGCTAGAGCTGACACCAGTGTAATCATGGACATACTGAAACTCCACCTGATGCAGACACAAGAACCTTAAGTGAGCATTAGATGGATCATCCATGTCTTAACAAAAAAAAACAAAAATGTGATTGATATAATAAGCAAGACCAAAATACTTTGCTGACGTAAGAAATGTTGTACCTTTCCTGACCTTTGATCAGGTATAGTAAAGTTAAGGATGGTCTTTAATCCAGGAGCAGCTTCGTCCCAAGTAATTGTTGCAAGAATCTGCGTGAAAAACAGTAGATAGAAGAATGATTGCCTAGTCGCATATTTCAATACAATAAATGCATATATGAAGTTCCAATCACATCCAAGAGCAATCATCCACCATAGGTCAAACATACATTTGAGCTTGTGTCCACTTTCACATCCGTTGTAATATTGTCCCTTTTGAACTTGGCCGAGACATCACCAAGAAAAGCTTCCCCCTTCTTGACTCCAGTGGAAGTGAAGGCCTACAAGGAAGCATAATCAACAAGAAGATGAGTCCACTGTATTGAAATTCACCGACCCATCCCCACTGCATACAATGCATTCATGAGTACAGGATTTCAAAGAACCATTACTTACCAATCCAGTTGAAGTGTGTGTTGTGAGACTGAACTTATAATCATTATTAAAATCCTTATAAAGCAAATCTGCCAAAATAAAAAGCAGAATTTAGCTTAGCAACTACATCATAAAACTAGCAGAACCTGCATCCATCACAATTCACAACAGACAGACAAATCTTTACATTTACAAAAATTGCAAGACAACCCTGATTTACAGAAAATATCAAATACAAAAACGGCTTATCACTGACGTTCAGTAAGCATGAAAATCTTAAGCAATGAACTATGCACACACATGCTCTCATCATCAAGAAAAGCAATGAAGAAACTCCTTGTATTCTATGATATTGTGCAGCTTGTTCCAAACGGTGAAAATACCAACAAGGCTGCAGGTGCAAAAAGTATCCTCACATTCAATGGAGTTCTTGTATTGCCCATTGTTTAAATAATTTGTTGAAAGACATTGGCAAATTGCCTTGGGTAAAAAATGTTATTGACAATGGAAGAGAGATAGTTGCATTTATTACACACCATCATTTTTCTCTCTCCTTGTACCGCAAGTTTGCAAGCAAGGAGCTCTTGAAGTATGCAGAGACAACATTTTCATACAATTATCTGATGCTTCAAAGACTCATCGAAATGAGACCTGCACATAGGCAGGTTGTGGAAAGCCCAAAGTGGGATGCATGGCCCACTTCTAGGCAGGCCCTTGGGATGTTGGTCTATGACTTGTGTATAGGCACTGATGACTTTTGGGCTGATGCATCACACATCTATGCTTTGTGTAAGCCAATTGTGTTGTTTCTGAAAAAGGTTGATGGAGATAAGCCTTACATTGGCAAAGTATATGAGGAGACGGATCGCATGATAGAAAATATCCGAGTCTTACAGAAAGATCCCCAAAGGTTGAGAGAGTTGGAGAACTTGGCCGTGAGCAGGTGGAATCAATACTACTCTCCCATTCATGCAGCTGCGTTTGTGTTGGACCCAGAGTTTCAACACAAGGGAAGTGCACAACAAAGCAATAAAGAGGTGGTTCGTGGTTGAAACCTGAATCTTCAAAAGATGGTACCAACTCTGGATGCTCGGAGGAAAGTGAAGGACCAGCTTGCCCGTTATCACAATAAGGAGGGCATATTCGCATGGCCAGATGCCCAGCATGACAGGTAATCTTAACTAATTTCCATTTTCAAATTATACTATTTAGCCACTAGTGAGTCGTTACTCATAATTTTCAGATTTTATGAGCTTTGCCATACATCTCAATTTTATGAGCTTTGCAATTTCAGGTATCGAGTTGGGTCTGTTACATGGCGGGAGGATTACGGAGCTGATTCCCCTGAGCTGCAATTGCTTGCCATTCGGATTCTTAGCCAGAGTTGTAGCTCCTCCTCTTGTGAGCGCATGAGGAGCATCTTTGCCCACATCCATACAAAGAAGAGGAACCGTCTCAAAGCACAAAGGGCGAACGATCTTGTCTTTGTTAATGCAAACTTGCGTTTGCTTAGCAAGATGAGACAGGAGTACACACATGACAAGTTTATTGGTTTTCATAAGCTTGATGATACCCTTACCGATGATGATGATGATGAGGAGGAGGAGGAGGAGGAGGAGGAGGAGGGGGAGGAGTGACACAACCCTACAAGATCTAAACCTATCACTGACCTGGAATCTCGTCCTCATCATTGCGCAGGTGCCTCAATCCTCACGACCACCCCGAAGCACATGGGCTACAACTCGACTCATCCATAGGCTCGTATCTGCGTCTCACACTGCCTGAGCCTTTCCAAAGGACCTTCAATACACCACCTATGATCCGCCATTTTGAATCAGTTAGCACTCCCACTGCTGCAATGCAGAATGCGGAGTTATGGCATGCCAAGTATGGACACATGAGCTATGGCAGCTTAATGACACTTCAAAAGCATGATATGGTTGATGCATTACCTCCTTTGGAGTCGCCTCCTCCTCATGCATATGAAGGTTGCATTCTTGGCAAAATGCATAGGCTTTCCTTCAAGAAGGATGGTGCAGTGAAAGCTACAAGAAAATTGCAGCTTATTCACAGTGATGTCTGCGGTCCCATGAAAACCTCTGCTTTTGGGGGTTATCTCTATTTTGTTACATACATAGATGACTTTACCAACTACACTTGGGTCTATGGTCTCAAGGCAAAATCAAAAGTGTTTATGCATTTCAAACACTTTGTGGCTATGGTTGAGGATGAGACAAGACTCAAGGTGCAGACACTTCGCACAGATCGAGGGGTATGTCTCATGAATTTGAGACATTTCTGAAAGAAAAAGGCATTATGCATCAGCTTACAGTGAGGCTTACACCTCAACAGAATGGCAAAGCTGAGCGGAAGAATCACACCGCCATGGAAATGGATAGATGCATGCTCACAAGTAAGAAGTTGCCTCACAGGTTTTGGCTGGAAGGCCTCATGTGTGCCAACTATACTTTAAATCGAGCTCCTACAAAGGCTTTGAAGACAATCACTCCCTATGAGGCATGGCATGGGAGAAAGCCTTCATTGGACCATTTCAGAGTTTTTGGTTGTGTAGCATATGCCCACGTCCTTGTGGAGTTCAGACACAAGTTGTCAAATAAGGCACTAAAATGCATTTTTGTGGGATATAGTTCACAAAGCAAAGGCTATCGTCTCTACAATCATGCTACATGCAAGATTTTTGTTAGTAGAGATGTCATATTCTCTGAAAATTCTGCACATACAAATGCTGAATTTCAAATTCCGGCCTCTTCAGATGATGTGTTTGAGGGGATGCTTCCTATAGCATTTGGTTCCCCTGCTGAAACTCAGAATTTACAGCAACCTCCGCCAGCTCCACAAGTACAACTTCAGCCCCCAGCTGAATTGGTACAACCTCAGGGTGTGAATGAAGTTGCCAGGCAAGAAATTCAAGAGATAAACGCAGCCAAAACAGTCCCGCATTGGTTGTTTCACACTCTTAGCAAGAGTAGGCTTGAAGCTCCATTGCCTGGTAGAACTCGTAGTGCAATAAGGCACATGGGGGGGGCTCATTCACTTGAATCAGCTTATGCAGGTACTCTTCTTGATGAGGAGGAGCCTGAGACATTTGAAGAAGCAAAAGATAATGTGCATTGGATGAATGCCATGCACGATGAGTTGCAATCCATTCATAAAAATCAGACTTGAGATGTTGTGGATTTGCCACTAGGTAAGAAAGCCATAGGTACACAGTGGGTTTTCAAAGTCAAAAGAAAGCCAGATGGGTCCATTGATCGGTACAAGGCAAGGCTGGTTGCAAAAGGATATGCTCAAAAAAAAGGCATAGATTATGAGGAGACTTTTACTCCTACATCCAGGATGACAACCATCAGGTCAGTTATAGCCATGGCTGCAAATTTTGAATGGAATGTTCATCAATTGGACATTAAAACAGCTTTCCTTAATGGAGACTTGTTGGAAGAGGTTTATGTCAAACAACCTCCGGGCTTTGAAATTTCAGGGAATGCACTTCAGTTATGCAAGCTGAATAAAGCTTTGTATGGGCTGAAACAAGCCCCACGTGCATGGTATGCCAAAATTGATGCCTTTCTGACCAGCAAGGGGCTACACAATAGTCCAACTGAGAGCACCCTCTACATCAAGAAGGATGGGGGGGATATTTTGGTCATCATTCTTTATGTAGATGACATGCTGCTTGACACGTCCCAACACTCCTGAAACCCCTGATCTGCAAAACAACCACACACAACATCAGATCTAGCAGGCTGCTCACCACCCAACCGTGACATCTACGGGATGTGATCCCGAATCAGAAGATGTCCCCTCCGAGCCACGAGCTGAGCTACTGGCACGAACTCCCAATCAGATCCAAACCAGCCTGGTGTCCCATACCACCAGGTGGCGCTGTGAAGCCCTGGATCTGCCACTGGGCCTTGGGCTACGCTAAGATGCAGGCGTGCGTCCGCGACACAATCCAGGATCAGACCTAGCACCTGGGAACGAGACTTGCTCCCAACTGCACACTGAGAACTGAACCCCCTGGGCCTCTTTTATAGACTCGGGCGCCGGCGCCAAAAATAGCGAAGACCTATAAATAGTTCGTACCCTTGCCACTCAACCCGAGAATCAAGCCTGCCTAGCTCTAAGCCTCCCCAAGCTAACCTGAGCTAGTTCTGTGTACCTAGTACACGTCAGATACGAATCCGTGCACATGACATACTCCCCCTCCTCTAAGAACTCACTCCTGAGTTCGCTAAGAAATCCGGAAATGTTCTTTGGAGGTTTTGTAATGTCTCCCATGTTGCATCCTCCTCAACACGATCCTTCCACTTAATCTTGTATTCCGTGATAGTACGATTTCGAATCTGTCTTTCACGAAATTCAAGAAGACACTCAGGTTCGTGAGGAATAAAAGTTAAATCTGTAACTTCTATAATCTCATGAGGAGAAACAAGTTGATCATCTGCACCCAATACTTCTTTCAGTCTACTGACATGAAAGACGGGATGTACTTTAACATCAGGAGGCAATTCTAGTCGATATGCAACTGGTCCAATTCTTTTAATGACCTTGAAAGGACCACAGTATCTGGGGGATAATTTCGGAACCAAACCAGTACTTAGGGTCTTGGATTCCTTAGGAATTCGCAAATATACCATCGTTCCTTCAGAGAACTCTCTGGGTGAACGATGTCTATTAGCATAAAATCTGTCCCGATCTTGGGCACTTCTAATAGACTCCTTGGCAAACTGCAACATTTCCTGCATGTCTAGCAAGAAATTCTTAGCAGCATCATTTTGAATCCCTTTTAATCCAACCATAACTGGTGACTTAGGTTCAAACCCGTACATAAGCATAAAAGGACTGTAACCTGTACTAGTATGCTTTGCACTGTTGTAAGCAAATTCAATCATAGGTAGATAATCTTCCCATGAAGACTGTCTCTTAGATACATCTGCCCGAAGCATGTCTTCAACCAACTGGTTGACCTTTTCTGTACTGCCATCAGATTGTGCATGATCCGAGGAACTCATACTTAGAGTAGTTTCCAACTTCTCAAATACAAGTGTCCAAAAGTTACTTGTAAACTTTGAGTCCCTGTCACTGACTATGTCAGATGGCAAACCATACAGCTTAAACAAGTGGTCCACAAACTCGTGAGCCAACTGAACAGCTGAAACAGTTGTTCTAGTAGGTAAGAACCTAGCCATTTTTGTCAAACGGTCGACTATGACCCAAATAGAGTCATGACCCTTGCGCGTTCGAGGCAAACCAATAATAAAATCCATGGAAATGCTTTCCCATTTATTACCTGGAATCTGTAAAGGCTGTAATAAGCCCGCGCTTCTAAGGCGTTCTGCCTTAGTAACTTGACAAACCCGGCAACCTACTACATAGTTCTCTATAAATGCACGCATCTTAGGCCAATAAAAGGTATGCTTCACAAGAGACAGAGTCCTATGTATACCTGGATGTCCCGCACTAGGAGCATCATGACACTCCCAGAGAATCTTGGATTTAAGGTCCAGAACATTAGGCACACAAATCTTTTCATTCCGGAACAGCAAGCCGTTCCTAATCATCCACTGACCTCCTGCCGCCTGTATCCTAGGTGGCACAATCCCTGAGTCCTGGTCAACCATGGAATTCCCATCCTGGACTCTCTGCCAATAAGAACTGAAATGACTATCAGTTGCGTATAGCCCTCTCAAGGATTGAAATAGGTCTGAGGATATTTCCGTAAATGACAGAGCATTTACAAACGTAACTCGACTTAAGGCATCCGCCACACTATTCAACGAACCCTTACGATAACGTATTTCGAAATCAAAATCCTGCATTAACTCTGCCCATCTAGCTTTCCTTCCTCTCAATTCTGAGCCATCACACACATACTTAATTGACTGGTGATCAGTCAATACAAGGAACTTTGAACCATACAAGTAGTGTCTCCAAACCTTGAGAGCATACACTACAGCATAAAGTTCCTTCTCAAGTGTGGGCCAACGATATTGTGTGTCGTCTAGCTTCTTACTCTCGAAAGCTACAGGTCTGCCCTCTTGGAATAGAGCTGCCCCAATCGCATAATCACTCGCATCGGCCTCTAAAACATAAGGCCGGGTAGGATCGGGTAATGCAAGAACGGGTGCTTCCTTGATAGAAAACTTCAAGTTTTCAAAAGCCTTGTTCATTGAATCATTCCAAGAGATTGGCTGGGTAGACCTGCGTCCACGACCTTTCAATATGTTAGTCAAGGGTGCCGTGATATGTGAATAATCACGCACTGACTTCCGAAGAAATACCGTAAATCCTAGGAAAGAACGAAGTTGTTTCACAGTCTGAGGGATAGGCCATTCTAAAACCTTCTGGATACGATCCAGATCAATGCTAATACCTTCAGAAGAAATCTTGTGTCCTAAGTAAATGATCTCCTTCATAAAGAAGTCACATTTACTCATCTTGGCATAAAGCTTATGCTGTCTTAGAACAAGTAAGACAACCCGAAGGTGTCCTATATGATCCTCAAGCGTTGTACTATATACCAAGATATCATCTAAGAACACTACAACAAATTTGCCCAGAAAATCCCTGAACAAATCGTTCATCATCTGCTGAAAAGTAGCAGGAGCATTGGTCAAACCAAAAGGTAATACGAGGAACTCGTAATGACCATATCTAGTCCTGAATGCGGTCCTATCTATGTGTTTAGCATAGATACGGATTTGATGATAACCCGTGCGCAAATCAATCTTAGTGAAATACTTCGCTCCGGCCAAACGGTCTATCAAATCAACAGAACGAGGTAAAGGATAGCGGTTCTTAATTGTGACTTTATTTAATCGTTTATAATCTATACACATTCCCCAGGAAGGATCTTTTTTCTTTCTCAAGAGGACAGGTGCACCCCAAGGTGATTTACTTGGGCGAATATAGCCCATATTCAGGTAATCCTGAAGCTGTAAAGCTAACTCATCCTCCTCTATCTGGCTCATCCTATAAGGTGGTACACTGATAGGTTGAGCCCCCGGGACTAAGTCTATGCGATGATCTACTGCCCGTTCTGGAGGTAAACCTTCCGGCAGTTGAGCTGGGAATACGTCCTTAAAATTATCTAACAACATTCTCAATTCACGGTGTTCAAACACACTTAATTCATTCTTGTTAATTACCGAAACAACAAATGAAGAAAGTGGAATCAAAACACACTGATAGACATCATAATGAGAATGGTTTATTATATTCCGAAGCTGCATCGCAGATACAATAGGCCCCTGAGAAGGGGGGATTTGATCACACTGAATACAAAATTGGGTGTCCTTGTCTACAAAAGAAAGCGTATGCTCCGTCCATCCGATCTGAATATTGTGGGTTTTAAACCACTCTATCCCGATCAACAAGTCTACATGCTCCAGATGCATAACATAACATGTGAGAGCTCCCGTGTAGGCTTGAATCCGGATGGGAAGCGCTTCAACCTTGCGATCCCAAAACTGCTTCCCAGCTGGAAGCTGCACCTCGTAGGTGTGGTCGCTAGGTACTGTGGACAGCCCCATCTTCTGCACAAATTTGTAATTAACAAAATTGTGAGAGCTGCCCGGATCAAAGAGAATGTGAACCTGTTGGTCCCTAACTTCTCCATAAACTCGGAAAAGATCATGGGAACCAAACAACGAAGTATTAAAGGTACAATTACAAGAAAGGGGGCAGGTAATGACATTTACTGAAATACCTGTCATCGTGACTTGGTTGGCTCCCTTGGCTGCGGTACGTGGACCCGCCTGGAGCTTCGGTCCTAGCACCAACTTTTGGTTCTTCCGCTTAGGACACTCATTCTTTGTGTGGCCCCGCTCCTCGCAATAGAAACATCGGCCTTCTTTCTTGAGCCTGAGAGTGCGAAGGAAACGGGCCTTACCATTCTTTGCTGGAGTTAAGCTTTTCCTGGAGGCGTTGTCCGTAGACTTCGTCTCCGCAATACCAGTCGTATGCTGAAAGAACTTGCGTTTGTTCTTTCCACTCATTTCGGTAACTGTGGTTGCCTTGGTACCGGCCATGGTATCATCATATATGCGCGCATATGTCATGGCCTCCTGCAACGTTGTGCACTTGCTGTTCTTGATCTGCAACTTATAGGAGTCGGGCAAACCATCCACGAAGAAACCTAATAAGGTTACTTTTAGTGGCCCTGGTTTGCAGATCCCTAAATCTTTGAAGATAACTTCAAAAGTTAAATTTAATTTTGACATATCGAGGGCCTTGAGCTTGCCGACGATATCGTAGTCATCTTCCTTCTTCAGGAACTCCTTCCTCAAGATGCCCTCAAAATCTGTCCAAGTATCAGGCTTAGGCTGGAGTTCTTTCCACCAAAGCAAGGCTTTTCCTGACATAAAACCTGCTGCAAGCTGAATCTTTTTCTCATCTGGATAGGGGTGGAATTGGAAGTGTACCTGCCACTTGTGTAACCAAGTGTCAACTACCTCCTTTGTTCTTGACTTTTGGTCACCTGGAAAAGGATCTGGAGTTATATTCGGGCCTAGCACTGAAGCCATGGCATCCACATGCGTGAGTGCCTGTACAGTGCTAGCCAGAAGAGTGAGAGTTGCTTGTATCCCCTGGAGTTGCTGTGTCAACCCCGATTGATTAACATTGACCTGCTCGAATTTTCCATCAAGAGCAGTCGTAAACTCACTGAAGGCTTTCTTAGTTATCAGGTCGTCATAGAGACCCTGATCATCCTCTCCCACTGGAGTGTAATCTAAGTCCCGCTCTCCCATGGTGAACTCGGGATTTTGAGCATCAGACATGGCTGAAATCTGATTGGATTACAAACGGAGAGAAATAACTGACTGAAACGAAGCACAAAGGAGGATGGAGCAGAAGAAAACCGTCCCGAAAGATGCAGACGGAAAGAGATGCTGAAATCTGGCGAATCGGAAGACCCAGAGTCACGGAGCCTCCCTGAACCCGCAAGCCGGATGCGCAGGCTGCAGTAGAAGCTGTACGGTCTGCTGACGCAGGCCGTACGGTTGCGGGCGTGGCCGGTACGGCTGCTGACGTGGCCTGTACGGCTGCTGACGCAGGCCGTACGGTGGCTGCAGGTACTGGCGCAGTCGCTGTTCGATACAGCAGCAGGTACAGGAGCTGGCGGAACAGTCTGTACAGGCTGTACGTCTGTTGCAGAAGCTGTACGGACTGTTGTAGGGGCCTCGAGAACCGTGCAGGACTGACGCAGGCAAGGGCAGATGCGAGAGGCTGATCGGAAGCAGGGTGATGCTGACGCAGGCTGTACGGACGAGGCTGGCTGGGCACGGATATCGAGGTAAGGTCTCGAAACTCGAGGCTGCTTGTGGGTAGCCTAGCACCCTGCCCCCACCTATATAGGGTGCAGGGCTGCCTTATTTGGAAGCTGGGCTTCCAAAAAAGGCCGAGCCCCTCCAGCTTTGGAGGGGTGCTTTTTCGAAAAAAGCACCTCCTCCCTGCGCAGGCTGCACGCAGCCCTAGGCGCAGGCTGTTCGCAGCCTGTTGCGCAGGCTGTAGTCAGCCTATTGCGCTGGCTGTGGACAGCCTGTTGCACAGGCTGTCAAGCCTCTACTGCCCCGTCTACTTCGCCCCTTCCTAAAATTCTGCATCACCGCCTCCCTTGCTGTCTTTTTCCTGCCTATCTCCTGCTTTTGCTCTCTCTCCCTTTCCTCTAAATTTCTCTCACAGACCTTCAGGAATCTCGATTCTCTCTCTCTCCTATTCTTCTTTCTTTTCCAGATATCTCTTCACCCCTTCTATCCCAGGTAGTCAGCAAAAACGCAGCAGGAAATTTCGAAATTTAGCGCATACCTGGAAGAGAAATCCGTCAAAATTCTCGCATCAGAAGTTCCTACCTCAGGAGTTGGCTCTGATACCAACTGACACGTCCCAACACTCCTGAAACCCCTGATCTGCAAAACAACCACACACAACATCAGATCTAGCAGGCTGCTCACCACCCAACCGTGACATCTACGGGATGTGATCCCGAATCAGAAGATGTCCCCTCCGAGCCACGAGCTGAGCTACTGGCACAAACTCCCAATCAGATCCAAACCAGCCTTGTGTCCCATACCACCAGGTGGCGCTGTGAAGCCCTGGATCTGCCACTGGGCCTTGGGCTACGCTAAGATGCAGGCGCGCGTCCGCGACACAATCCAGGATCAGACCTAGCACCTGGGAACGAGACTTGCTCCCAACTGCACACTGAGAACTGAACCCCCTGGGCCTCTTTTATAGACTCGGGCCCCAGCGCCAAAAATAGCGAAGACCTATAAATAGTTCGTACCCTTGCCACTCAACCCGAGAATCAAGCCTGCCTAGCTCTAAGCCTCCCCAGGCTAACCTGAGCTAGTTATGTGTACCTAGTACACGTCAGATACCAATCCGTGCACATGACACTGCTCACCGGATCAAATGAGGAAGTAATTGCAGATTTCAAGGCCCAATTGAAAGCTACATTTGATATGTCAGACTTGGGCTTGTTACATTTCTTTTTGGGGATCTAGTTTATTCAAGAGAAACGTGGCATTGTTATGTCTCAGTTGGTGTGTAGTACTAGGTGATCTAGTACGAGTCTATGTGTGTGAGTCTTGTGTGAGTGCCAAGTGTCATCATGGGACTTATCCCATATGCACTAGGTGCTAGTGTGTGAGTGAGTAGCCTATATAAGGCTTGTACTTCACTTGTCTTGATATACTTGATGAATGAATGAAAGCCTTCTTCATGTCTTCATTTGAGCATTATTTCCTCACATCCTCTCTCTCTCTCTCTCTCTCTCTCTCTCTCTCCCCCCCTTCACCATGTTTCTAACACTTATGAACGCCCTCTCTTCCCCCCAACTTCTCAACTGCAGCCTAGCTAGGTCTCTAGGGTAGGAGTCTCATCCTCGAGAACCTAGAGCAAATTCTTTCCCTAACCAGCCCACTCTCACATTCCCCACACAGCCAGTCGCATCAACAGACTAACGTGAGAAATTCTAGGGCAGAAGCGAACCATCCTGCTCAAATCGTCGAGTCTTCTTATCACCTACCCTTCTCAGGGAACCTCGATTTCCAAGCATGCACATAAAAAGGAGGCAGCAGACGATGAGGAGGAGGAGGATCTTGAGGATTGAGCTATATGGATTCTGGATTCTAGATTTTGATCATATCATCATTGATGTAGCAGATGGCCGTAAGGCTTATAGCCTAGGCTTTTTGGATTTTGTACTTTCAAGTTTCGACATATATGAAGTTTGAAACTTTGAGCCATATATTCAATATTGGCATTTTGTAGCTTGTCAATCTTTACTATTTAGCCTTTCTCATTGATTTCAAATTTGTCATTTAGTCCTCATTGTTCTAAGGTGACAAGTCACTATTATCTATCTTCAAAGTCGTAATTCTGTAGATTGTGGATATGTGTTATGCACCATGTTTTAAGTTGAAGGTAGGCTGTAGATTGTAGCATTCTAAATCTGGGCGCGCTCAGCTCAAAATACTATTTTCTAAACCCCCTTGATGAAGTGGCGCTTCCTCGTTTCAGCCCTCCTGTTACATTCCCACAAAAAGGGCTCATCAAAAGTCTCTTTCAGTGTTACATTCCCACAAAAAGAGCTCATCAAAAGTCTCTTCCACCCAACCACGATTCCCAGAGTCCCCTCGTATGTGAACTCCTCTTCGAGTTCCCTCCTTTTTCTTTCTTTTTGGAGCCTATCTCTAGAAATCTCCCTTGAACCCAGTGCTTGCCACTTGGAGTCCAATTGGGTGCCACATGTCCACCATAAAGGACCTTAGAACCCTAGTTCCCTTTAGACCTTAATATCGCACTCCATATTGATGCAAGCACTATCGAGCCCCTTGGTTTCCCGCTTCACCGTAACGACACTAGATAATACCGGGATTACGGCTAACGTAACATTCCCTTCCCCTTAAGAATGGTTTACGTCCTCGAAAACAAAATTGGGAAACCTCCTCTGGAGACTGCTTACCTTTTCCCATGTTGAACTCTCTTCAGATCTATATTTCCACTTAACCAGACATTCTTTCCATATAGTATGTCGCGTTCTTTTTTCTTGTGTATCTAAAATTTTTTCTGGTTCATGTGGTAAAGATGCAGGTTCAATAAGTTCAACTAGGACTTCATTTCCAATTAGATTATCATCATCTCCTAATTTTCTTTTTAGCCTACTAACATGAAAAACTGGATGTACTCTACATCCCTCAGGTAAGGCTATTTGTAAGCAAGTTCTCCAATCCTCTTAAGTATTGTAAATGGTCCACAATACCTAGGAGACAACTTCGGACATTTACCTGTTTTTAGAGATTCTGAAGATTCAGGTACCTTAAGGTAGACTTTCTCATTTACTTCAAACTCCAACTTCTATTCATGGATCCACTCTATGATTCACTAGGATAGCCTTTCTCGAACAATTTTAGCCCAATAGCCTCACACTCAACCTAAGCACCAAGAAAGGTGGACATACCATCAAGAATAGTTCACCCAAATATAACAATCTCAACCAATAAATTATGTTATATGATAACAATTTAAGGCAAAATTGTACAACAATGTATCCTACGATAGCATGATTGCAAGTAGCTAAAGCATACGCTTACTTCCGAAAAAAGTCTAGCACTATCATGGTCCTATCAAGACTCTACAAATTTCATGTTACAGACAATGCAAGCACGTCCGATGTGACAATATGACTTCTAAAATTCAAAGAGGTTGATCAATATGCATATTCGTACACACAAGTTTTTCAAAAGCGTAGACAACCTCATCCAAACAAAAAAATGAAAGAACGTTGCTTTAGTCCATGATAGCAACGCATTCGTAACTTTACTTGGATGATATCCATGAAGCACCAATAAAAAAATTATTTAAGATAAGATAAGCACACATAAAAGAAACGTTGCAACTTTTGCAAGAGCTTAGGTGCATAAATGCTGACTCACAAGCTGCAACAATAACCTACAAGCCAGCCATATTGTCTAATGCATGCAATAAGATATTCCTTTTCAAAGTGGATGGACAAAAACACAAAAGTGTCACACCTCTTGCTTTCTTTCCAATCTCTGAAAAAAGACCTGGACCTTTGCCCATTTCAAGCTCCAAACTCCCTAATCTTTGAGCCTTCAAAGTAGTCCGTATACATAAAACAGCATTAGAATCAATAGCATGTCAAGCTACTTTCATAAGCATACAACGCTTGTCATCGCTATACATTGTAAGACCAGGTTATAAGGACAAACAAGGTGTGTGGATTCCAAAAAAAAAGACGCTGCACCCTAGTGAACTTAAAGGAGATCTTATTTAGAATTTGAATATTTTACGAGTCCTTGATTAACATTATCAATCCAACCTAAAAGATGCAAATGCTTCAAAAGTGCCATCAATAAGGAACGCAATCACAAAGTTATACAGTTAAAAAAATGATGTCAAACAGTTGCAAAACATATAAGACGCAGCTTGTAAGGTTCAATACACAATAACAGATTTACATGTAATTCAAAATCGAAGTCAAAAAGGGGCAACAACATAACCAGTAGAGTTCCAAATTGGAGACAACTTACGCTCCGATACAAAACTGGTAACAACAGATGGGAAGCTTTTACAAGGTTAGGAAAGCACAGGTGACAATTACGAAGCATAGAGGTCCATCACTCAAAGCACTAAACACTGACGACGTAAAGAGAAGACGGCATTGTAAGAAAAGAGACAGTAACAGATTAGAAGCGCACTGGCAGTAACAGATGTGAGAATGCGAAGTACCACTAAGCACACCGCATGCAGATCATCATTGACCCTATTCTCATTGATCTGTCCATATGGCATCTAAAACCGTTTTAAATAGGTAAAGTGTGTATGAGATCGCCACTCGAGTTGGCTCGGAAATAACATTTCGACCATCGTACTACAGCCGCCAGGCTGAAACCTCCACATAGAGTCACTTATACAGTACAAAAGAGAAAGAATTACTCAGAATTGCTCTGATCGATCTAAAAAGGGCATTGCGCGTGAGTGACTGAGAAGCAATTTACGAGTCAATTCTACAAAAAAGGCCAACACAGAGCTGCTCTAGAGGCGGCAGGCAATCGCACTTGATAGCTAGAGACGGATGCAAAACAAAAAATCGGGAGGGAAGCTTACCGGGATGCGAGAGCCGAACAAACTATCCTGATCGCAGCAAATCAATCAGAGCAGCCGAAGGTCCTATTCCTCCTCAGAGAGGAAACCCTAGAACCGTTTTTGTCATTCCACGCAGGAACCTTCCACGTGGGAAGCCTTCGCATCTAGGGGAATGGACCACGGCTGGCCTTTCCGGGGAGGAACGTGCTCGAAGATGTGGCCGGAGTCAGTCACCTGATTCCCGAGCCCTTTTTTACCTAACCACGATTCATTCCCACATGTGGTAGGCCGTGGGGAGGCGTGAGGCAGTTTATGTAAAGCCTGCACACAACCAGTGTCACAAGCATTTTCTAGAAACGTTTCTCATATTTCACAGGCATTTCGTCTCCGAAAAATATGCATTTTACATATATTTTTAGAGACTAGATGTAAAATTCTGCAGATAATAGGCTATATCTATTCTTATCTGCAGATAATAGCCAATATGCTATAGATAATTCTAGAAACACTCCACATAGATCTTATTGGTTGTTGCAAGTAGATTATGCTGCACAATGCACGCATATTCGATGGCCCATATTTTAAACATTAAACTTTATAATTCGAAATCAAGATTCAAATTTCATCATGATCCATTCAACTTCAAAGTTCAAGTTTAAAGTTTAAAGTTTAGATTTTACTTTTTAATGCCAATTTAAGTTTAAACTTTGAAGATACGTATTGCAAAAGATGGTCCATGGATCAGGTTTCATTGCTCAAGACTCAAGAGTCAATCATCGTTACAAAAGACAACAAAATGTAATACATGTAACTAGTCTAAGCCTCAAAAGCCTGCAAGTAGCAGGCTACAAGCTAGCTACTACAGCCTACACTAGTCTCTAGAGCTAGGGGAGCCTAGGACCCTAGCTCCTGTCCAAGATCTGCTGCCTCATCACTGTGATGATACTTCATCCTTGGAAGAGGAAGAGGAAGTATCTCCCTTGAACCAACCTGTGGCTTGCAACTTATCTGAGTCTATGGTGTCTACCAATGCCGCCTCATTCTCTACCTCGACGTCCTCAGGACGATGATGTAAGAAGAGATACATGTGTTCCTTGGCTTCCTCGTGAGGCTTGTGCGCTGATAACCATGAATCTGAGGAAAGCCTATGATGATCCCGAGGCCATGGCCGGTGCCTCTGTAACCACGCAGTTAGCACCAGCTATTACTCGTGGTGCACGAGTTCAAGCCATCGAATGTGTCTGACGTTGGAATTAAAGTGTATCCTATCGCAGGAACTTATAGGCATCGTCGTTCTCTCAACTTCACATCTCAAGACATAGGTTGGCATTTACATACTCCAACTTGTTGAGCTACCTCACACTCTACCTGTCATCATTTATAAAGGACAAAGAGGCCAATTCTCACAACTTAAGAGCTATTTTTCAAAATATAACTTATAATCTATACTTATTGACTAAGCAGCCTGTTTCTCTTCTTGGTGTGTATGTCTGCACATATACTCCAAATCCTCTCAATTGGACCTGATGTGCAATCTTGTGATCTGATGCAAAGAGCTAGGGTCTGCAATGAGGGATTCAAAATCCTTGGTTTCTCCCATCAAATAAGAGCCAATATCATGTTGTCTATTTCCTTGGCAATTGCATGGGACAAATGACCCATGTCATTACGGAACTCCACCACTATATCATCTTCAATTGTATTGCAATTTGCAATTCAAAAAATACAATATAAATATTTGATAATATAAAGCGATTAGACTACTGCAGGCTACATTAACTTACTAACTTGCAAGCCATGCTAGCAACTAAATTGCTAATCTTGAATCCAGATTCTTAAGTCACCTCAAATCTCACCTATTCTAGACCAATGGCTTGCATACTTTGTCCAAGTACCAGGTCCATCCACTCACAAGCACATGATCATTTCATTTAGGAGGCTCCTTCCACAAGGGATGGAGCATATGTGCAACAGTGTGGATTGGCCTATGAAACCAATCCCATCTCTTTCTCCAAATCTTTAATATGTCATTTTTTCAAAAAATTTAGTATTTACCAAAAGAGATCGAGTTAGAACTTAGAGCTAAGATCTTAGAGGAATCCAGACTTAGTATTAAGTAATAAGGGCAAGTTACAAGACTTTTGTTTTTATCTCCTCAGCTTGAGGATAGGGCAACCCTCCGTGGCTTTTCGAAGCTTCAGCATGAGCTCGTATAGCAGGCCCACAGTACAAACCTCATGGTTGAAGAGTCGAAGCACAAAGTATGAGGGCTCTATGGACATCTGAATGTAAAGGGCTTCCTTCCAAAACTGATTGTCGAAGACAATCCCCTATACACTCTATCCAGTAGGCAAGCTTGAATCATTCCAATCTAGCCAATCTGAACTGGTCATCATTCGATGAAGGCTCTCTTTGGTCTTAACCAGCCTATGAAAATAGAGCCCTTTGTGAGTCCTTGGTGAAGAATAAATTTCTATGATGTGAAGGCTGGTCTGTGAAGCATCAACCACCCTCAAGAAGATGCTACCCACACAACAAGTGACCAAAATATTAATCATATGTCTCCACTTTGTCCGTCGGAGACTATGGTGCATCCATACAGACTCCAGGCTTCCTTGAGTCCCTCCATGTCTTTCTGATTTAATCCCACCTTCTTCTTCAAACATGCGGTGTAGAGAGTCTCAGAACTAGCAGATGTAAGGATGATGCTCTTGCTCTACCAGCAGCTACAAACTGCATGGTAAAACTTCATGCAGTAGGCAGGAGTCCTTGCAATATTGAAGGAACCCTGCAAGCATATAAAAATTGCTCCTTTGTAATTTTAGCCTCTTGCTTCAAGCATGGTGCCCAAGCAGCAAATATCAGAGTAACTCTCGGAGTGACAGCTGCTGCTGGACCACATGTCATCTTGGCAAGAGGCAGTGGATAGCCCATCTGACATGGATGTCGATGGAGTGGTAGAACAGAGACACTCCTATGCACTTGCGATGACGATGCAGATGGTCCCTCCTCCTCTGTGAGCGAGACATACCCAAACCCTCCACATCCCTGATATCTAACTGGGATGATGTGATTGTGATGATTGCCTCAATGCCCAACTTATGCTGTTCAATCAATAGTTTATCTTGAAGAACCTAATCTATGACCATAGGATGGGGGAGGTGTCGAATCTCAACAAATTTGGTAGAGCTACCTCCATATTCCAAGAAGATCCCCTTTGGAATGGCATGGCAAGGACCTTTACCCTAGCCTCACTCCCATAAGAAATGCACTCAAACTTGAGGAGCAAAACCCGTCAATGTCCACCGCAAAACTTGGATACTGACCTCCTTGTGCGAGATGTGCCATAAAATGGTATCTTGCCACACATCCCACCTTGTGCTTCCACCAGCACGTCTCAAGGCCATGGTATGGATAATGGGATGAGGAAGGGAGAAAGAAGGCAAGTAGAGGATAGACTCTAGAGCAAGAGATTGGCAAGGCTAGTGGTTGGAGAGGATAGAGAAGGCAAGTAGAGGCAAGTAGAGATTGGAGAGGATAGAGGACAAAGGAGAGGCTAGAACAATGGAGAGGATAGATGTTGGAGAGGATAGAGAATAGAGCATAGAGGGCAGAGAGGATAGAGGCTAGAGGAGAGGCTGGAGAGGGTACTAGGTAGAGCTTAGAAGTAGAGGATAGAGGTTGGACAGGAAGAGGCTAGAGGAGAGGGCTAGAGAGACTAGAAGTCTAGAACTAGTTAGGCAGCATGCTAGTGGGTATAGGCTGAGATAGCAAGGGGTTTAGCAAGGGAGGGCAGAGTCGGGAGTGTACAAAGGGTAGAGTAGGGAGTGCATGGAGCTACAACAAAATGGTAGCAAAAATGAGGTGAAAACGAGGAAGAATAGACCTTTGAGATTCGCGCCACGAGATTTTGTACCATGGCATTTCACCCTAGGCAGCAACATTTCAACCATTCACCAAAACGTTTCTTCTCGTTTTGTTGCCACAAAATGCATTTTTTGGTAACTTGCACACACAACAAGCTACCAAGTGGCCAGTGCGACCGCCAAGGTGAGTTGCAAGGGGTAGCATATTCAAAGTCATGTATACCATGCGTAGGCAAATCGAAGGCCTTCATCCAATGGCGCACATGCAGTGCCTGATATGAATCGTTCAATCTCATCATTCATCCAATAGCACATGTGCACCTCCTATTGTGCATCATCTGATCTAATCTAACCTAATCTAATCGCACAATGCACACACTTCATCAAGTGTTCAATGAGCACTAGATTCTAGTTTTACAAATTTTTGTTTATGTTTCATGTGTTCCTTTCTCAAACATATTGTACTTTGGTTGACTTTGTTGCAATTATAATATTCACAAAGACATGTGTTTGCAATGATTGCACAAATTCCTGTGCTTTCATAGGTACTATCCCCTTGTAGCTTTTTCTTATTAAAGAGAATACTTAGCTTTTGTAAAAGCCTAGGTATTCACCTTTGTATTGTCTGCAAGCGTACTTATTCATATTGTCTTTTATGCCTTCACAAGTGACCCCTCAGACAAGACTTCTTGCAAGCTTCCTTATTCATATTGTCTTTTGTGCCTTCACAAGTGATCACTCGTGAAAGACTTCACAATTGACCATGAGTGGCCACTCGGGAAAGACTTCTTGTGCTTTTTCATTTTTATATTGCAGTTCTACTCCTTTTCTTCTTTGAATTCTTTAATTGTACCTTCCTCTTCCTCATCATTTGACACTTGTTTTATGGCAATCTTCTCTATCCACCATCACAATTTTGGGTAGCAAAAATATTCAAATTGCTTCTTGGTCACACCTTTCAATAAAACTCTACAATGAAATCATCTATACATACTACCCTACCTGTCAGTTATGCTTCAAAGTAAGTGACACTAGGACTACATCTAGACAAGAAGGGGGAAATAAAAATGCCATGCAAATTCCACCTAATCAACAAGATGCACTTAGGTCTACTCTTAGATTCATTTCTAGTCCACCATGCATCTATATACAAGTGATACAAATATGCTAGACCATAAAGTTGAGATTAGCAAATATGCATCATAGATTGTGAAGCTTCTCTATAGAATTTACTAATGAACCTTCTACAAAGAGTTCTAAGATTGTCTAAGATCCAAACATTATGGAGACTTATAGCAATTAGAAATGAAATTATGTGGAATCCTACATTTAAAAAAATTTCATGGACAAAAATAAATTGTGGAACAAATGGTTAGAGTTAACAATTTATAACACCACATTAGCTGCACACAACCACACAAGAAAAAAATAACAAGATTCACGTGGCATACTGAGAACAACCAAATCCTATCTTGCCATGCTTGATTCAAAATCTTCAATGCACTCATTAAGGGAGATAAGGAGCCAACACATTGCGGGCACATTGCCATGCTCTCATGGTTAGGCCTCATAAAAACTTGCATGCATGCTATAGCAAATTCTTGAATTATTAGGTCTTGTTTCTTTCCACTTCAATATATGTAGCAATAACCTTCCTAATACAAAGATGTGGTTTGTTAAAAAATATGTGTAGATGAGTTTACATTCATATACTATGAACTTCTCACACTAGAGAAAAGATCATTATTAAGAGCCTTTAAAAACTCAAAATCAATTTACAATCCCTTTAGGCACTAAAAGACTCAAGTCATTAATTGTCTCCTTTTTCACACATGCATTTTCTCAAGTACATATAGATTATCATCATTACTTTTGTAAAGTAGCGCCAATAGGTTCAATTTGATCCCTCAATTTTGGTGGATGAAAACATTTGAGCATGCCTTTTTATCTTCATGGAGATGAAGTGGAAAAGGTAGCATAGTCGACATAGGACATGGCTATACAATCTTGAATAGCAAGCAACCATAAAAGAGGAGAGACTCATCAATGGTATTGTTAGTGAATCCACTAGTTATGTGCTTTGGATTATACAATCTTGAATAGCAAGCAACCATAAAAGAGGAGAGACTCATCAATGGTATAGTTCATGAATCCAGTAGTTATGTGCTTTGGATTATTTGTCTTTCACACCATCATATTACTTCTGTCAAAACTTGGATGCACTCTAGGAGTACTCGGGTGTACTATGCAAACGACTTCACCTCCTCAAAATGTGACTCCTCCTTGTATACAAAGTATTTGGTAGGAACCAATCCTATTCCACAAGTCGAGAGGGTGATGTATGAGTGTTGGTGTTGGTAAAAATACGGTGCCTCTCCCACCTTGGGACTCAGGGTCAAGGAGCAAAAGAGTTTGGTGGTTTCCTAGTCTTCCACTGCCATGTCTGCCTCACCAAAATGTAGAGTTTCCTTCACGAAACTTGCCATAGCTATAATTGGCACAATTGTATTGCCTCTTATTTTCTGTACTCGGACTGTAGTGGCACTTGAGGTCCGAGTATGGCCCCCTCGTGGTCATGATTTTTGCCAATGATCTGCCACCATCTATGGGCTTGAGGGATCTTTAGAGTAAAACTTCCGCTGATAGCTTCCTCTAAGCTCATGGGGTCAATTGAAGTGGCTGACAGGTTGTCTGTAGTTGCAGACTTGGGATTGGCCCTAGCATTTCCTTCTTAATCCTTGGGCACTTTTGTCTCTTTGATAGATTTTTATGGCTCCCCTATGGCTATGTTTTGCTTGGATGTAGATGGATTTTCTACCACGTTCTCAGCCACCTTCTTTTGCTTCTCTCCTCCATTTGTGTCAGTTTGCCTACTATTTCTACTTGCTTGATTTGTTCGTGCCTACTCCATTTCTATCAGTCTCCTCCTCTGTCAAGACCTTTTCCTATTCAAGTGAAGCTGACATAGATGCGGAAGGAGATTGCACCTCAAGATGAAGTGAAATGAGTTAGTACTTGTTGCTTGGGCTCACTTTGTGGGGATGAGTCAATTGTAGTGACAGGCAGATCCTCCAGAATTGGCTTTAGTACTTGTTAATGTAGTTAAGCCATTGTTGACTGAGTCTTCCTCAAGAAACTTGGAACAAGAGCAAGTGATGGTCCTACTCTGTAACTTCCACCGCAGACTCTTCAATTGTTGAGCTAGCCTCAACCACCTTACTAGATCCACCCACCTCCTCGGAGTTCTTGGCCACCCTGCCAAATCATGCAAAGATATAGACTTAACTCGTAGTGTGCTATGCACACCCCCTTCAACTACTTATCATATGTTTCAATAAAAATTTCTAGCCAATTGAGTCTCCATAAGCAGCTATTGCTTTGGCCACCCATGAACTTGTGATGTATGCAACCTTGGCTCTTCTTGAGTCTAATATACTAGGTGAGGAACCTATTGAATGGCTGAAAGTCAGCATTGATGGCTTTACTAATCAGATAACCTTACGATTGATGGAAGGTGTGGTCCTCAAACTTTCTATTGCAGTGAGCTGATGTAGCTCATAGACAAGACGGTGAGAAGATTTGACCAAGTGGCCAAATCTCTTTGAAGGTTGAGATGGTAAGGGGATTTGACCATGTCGGCAAAACTCCATGAGGGCACTATGAGAATGATGGTACTAGACAAGCCAAGAGAGGAGGGCCACTTGACCAAGATGGTCAAAATATTTGACCATGTGGCCAATCTATCGGATGGTTGTAATACTATCATGAGCTCTCATGGACAAGATGGGAGGACTCATGGAGGTACAAGTAAACAAGGTGGATAGATAATTTACCCACATGGCTAGATCTCTAGGGCTGAATTTCTAGGATGGTAGTAATAATGTGAGGTGGGCATCATGAACAAGAAGAGGAGAATATTTGACCATGTGGCCAAATCTCTATGGATCCTATTGAACAATACAAAGGCCAAATCATAATCTAAATCCTAGAAGAGGGATTGTGATTGAGGATATTTATAAACATTGGTGAAGATTGAACCAAGTGGTCAAATCTAAAGGGTGGATGTAATGCTATGAGGAGTTCTCTATGGAGAAGATGGTGAGAATATTTGAACTTGTGGCAAAATCTCTATAGGGTCGTATGAACAAGAAGATGAAAGGATTTGACCATGTGGCCAAACCTCCCTGTGGGCACTATGATCATGAAGTGGACAAACCAATAGGACAATGCCACATGAACAAGATTGTCAAAATATTGAACATGTGGCTAAATCTTTACTATAACTTTATGAAGAAGATGACGAGACGTTCTCACCTTGTGGCCAATTATCTATGGAAGAAAGATGGTGTACAAATCATAGTGACAAGCCTTGAGTATGGATTGGGAGTATGAGGACACTTGCAAACAATTTAAAGATTAAACTAGATGGTAAAGACTTTACATGGGATGTAATGCTATGACAAGGACTCTATGGAGGAGATAGTGAGAGACTTTACCATATGGCCAAATATTTTTGAGGGCCACTTGAAGAAGATGGTCAGAATATTTGACCATGTGGCCGAATCTTTATGATGTAACATTGGGAAAACCTGCATTTCATTTTTTTGAAATTTAAATAAGAACTAATGCCAAATCGTTTGGAATTTAAATTTCAAATTCTTCCCTTACTTCCCTTTCTACCTTCCATCCTTTTATTCATATTAATGTTTTCCTCCTTTCCTTTTGTCACTGTCGATTCAAATTTCAAAATATTTTTCCTCCTTTTGCTTTTGCCTCCGTTCCTTTTCTCCTATCAGTACTTTTCCTCTCTTCCTTTTCTCCCTATCAGTACTTTTGGCTTCCTTCCTTTTCTTCCTATTAGACTTTTCCTCTCTCTTGTTGCTTTGCTTCTCTTCTTGACTCAAAATTCAAAATATTTCATTATTTCCCTTACTCCCTCCCTTCTTTTACTTTTGCTTCCCTTCCTTCTCCCCCTATCAATACTTTTCCTCTCCCACCTCTCCCAACTTCTTTCCCCTTTCTTTCAAATTACAAATCAGAAGCTTCGAGACAAGGTGCTTACAAAAGACAAAGACCTTCAAGTCTCTTTTACAAGACGAAGAAGACTCATAATAATTTTAACATGCTATGATCTTGGGTTGTAGTAGAGTGGGAGACTAAGGGCAATTCTATCCAAATCAAACAAGCCAAGGAGAGAGGGAGACAAAGAGTGACTCTACTTGGATTGAACATGCCTAGGTGTTTTTTGTTTCTCTAAAATTTGTTCTATGGTCCTTTCCGAGAGTTTCATGCTAGTTCTTTGAAAACTTCCCTCTCTCAACAAGGTTTTGTGCTACTTCATCTGGCTCTAGGACCATTGCCAAAGGAGCTAGGGTAAGATGTAATGTTGATTTGAGGTTTGAAGTCCTAAACACACAAAGAAAAGCCACTACCCAAATATTACTACTACTTATATAATCTCTATTTGAGTTCTTTGTAGGATTTATTGCAAGCAAGTTGAGTGGCATTCTTGATTTTGTTGCAAAGGGGCATGAGGCATGCATCACAAAGATTGCAGAGGGGCTTGGCATGGGTAGCTTGTAGTACAGAGCGAGTGTGACCATTTTACTTAGATTCTCCTTAGATTTAAGACCTCCCCCCTCTTAAAAAATTGACCCCTAATTTTCTTCCCCTTTTCCCCCTTTAAAAATTCAACCTTTGAAATTAAATGGTTATTTTGTTTCCCCTTTAGCCCCCTTAAAATTGAACTAAAAAGTTACTTGCTCCCTCCATTTTTAAATTAGGTGTAGTCCTTCCCTTTTCAATTTAGGTTTAGGTCTTCCCTCCCATTTTAATTTAGGTTTAGGTCTTCCTTTCCTCTTTTAATTTAGGTTTTGATCTTCCCTTGACTTTCAACACTTTTTAATTAAACACATTTTAAATTCAGTGCTTTTTAATTTAGATTTGTTCTCTCTCCCTTTTTAATTTAGGTTATATGCTTCCATGCTTTTAATATAACCCTTAATAATAATAATTAGAGTAAGAGTAATGAGAAGAATAATAATAATAAACCATTCCCTACTTTAATTTGCACTTCCACTATTCCCCCCTTTTACATGTTAACCCTTTCACACTTCCCCCTTTCCCCCTAATTCCCTTTTGTAAAAATTCCCACATTCCCCTCTTTTTCTCCCCCTCCAATTGCCACAAAATGAAAATCAATTAAAAGTTAGTTTATATTAGTCTAGGTAAGTTTATTTAGGTTACTCTAAGGGTATATGCATGTTAAGGTGGACCACTTTTTTAAGCTAAATAGTGGGTGTTGGCTAGTGGTTGGTGGCATGAGTAACTGAAATTCAAAACTTGGGATTTAAAAAAAAAATTGTCACTAAAAGTCAAGCCCATGAAATTATGAATTGAACTATGTGGGTGTGCATGCAGGACATGACTTGATGTGTACTCGCATGAGAGCTTCCTCTTCGTGGATGCCAAGCTTTCTCTTTCTCCCACATTTATGTTTGCTTTCTTCAACAACTCTCCAACATTGAATATCTGGTGACACTTTCTCCCTGCTCAATACTCCCAAACACATTCTCCTAGATGGGTTAGGTTGGCAACCACTTCTCGTGAAGGTTTCAGTGTTTCTAGCACAAGAATTTTGGCTTGTTGCCTTTATATTTTGTTTCCCCAATTTCCTTAGCTATTATTCAACTCACTTAAGGTTGAAGTTTTGATCACGCTACGTGATATCTTGTTGTGTTGTATGATTGAATGTCCGTTTCACGCACCACATTTTAAAAATCCGTAATAGAAGCAATTTTGCAAAACAAAAGAGGACTTTAATGGCTAAGTATGGCCTCAGCTTAAGTGGTGTGAAACCCTACCACTTATCATCCTCAAATGTCTTGGATGAGCTATGGCTCTCTATTTTCAAGGAGGTCTGAAATGGGATAGGGCCAATTAAATGTAGAATGGTGGAGGTTTGACAATCACAGATCAGTTGAGCAGCAAGTTATGGTTGATATGGCAGCCATAGTACTTCATGCATCCATGACTGTGTTGAGACTTGGTTCTCACATGTTTGCCATTGGGGCTACACTTCCAGTTCTTGCTTCCGTTGCAGTGGGAGTTGGTAGCATGATTATGGTAGATTTTGGCAGTAGGGAAGCGGTTGTGGACATCAGGTCCTTATGCTTCCAGGAGCAGCATGCAGGTGATGCAGGTTGGGTAGACCAGCAGAGGTCTATCGTAGGGCATGTGCTTATGGTCACAGGTGGTACAGAGACATTTTCTCTACACAGTGATAGTTCGAGTGCTATGGACTTAGCACAGGAGCACGTGGTGGTGAGAGTTCACTCTCCCAGTGAGATCTCCCAGTGAGATCTGGCATGAGATCTTGGTTGACAGGCATCTACAGCTTGTCATTTTCTATCCTGCAAACTTGATGTCTGCTAGCAGCTTATCCTCTATGCACTTTGCACATTATAAAGTGCCGATGGGCATAGGATGACGGTCTGGTCATCTTGTTTTTCAGCCTATGGCTGATTGTATTATATGTGTACTATACTCCCTTAAAGGCACACTGCCTTTAAGTGGGAGGTTGTTGGGGTAAAGGGCAGTGTGCCCACCCACTTGTACAGTGCCCATGTATACTCATATATATATGATAGAGGAATAAGCTGGAGTAGCTTTTGCTCCACCACTTTTGGTGTCTCCTATCCCTTTGTGTGTGCTCTCCTCTCCCACACATACACCTCATAAAGAAAAAAACCACAATAGAAAAATATACAATTAGGCCTGTGTTGCGGAAGATTTTTTAAATAGTCTCGCAAGACAAGTTCTTTATGCATGTACACGTGCTGAATCAAAACTTCTTTCACGGATATCTTCCCTTTGGTGATTTTAAAATCTCGTACTCTTCCCTTCCACGACGCCAAGAAAATGTTTTTTGTCTGGGGTCTTTTTCTTTTGCTAGGTTGCATGAGCACCCATGCTCCTTTCGAAACACTAAACCTTTCCCAAGTTCCTTCCGTTTTGACTGTACTTGAATTCTCTACTGACGAAATAGAAGAAGCAGGTCGACGGGGTAAGGATGTTTGGTATAATTCTGCCTTCGTAGCATTATCATCCACAGAGCGTCTTCCACAAGAACGGCCGTGGTTTTGGTTCACCATGGATATTTTCTGAATCTGTAACAATAGCAAAGTAATGTAACTAAGATAACAATTTGAAGTTTCAAGAAAGAGAAAGTGGGCAGACAGGCAGTTGACGAGAAACATCTTACTCTACGCCAAACAGGATCAAGGGAGCAGTTTTGGAAAAGAAAGGCTGTTGCACAATGAGGCAATGGTGTAGAATGGTAGACCTTTCGCACGAAAGGCGGCACAACATTTGAAAGTTCAAAGGAAGGTGGAAGCGGGAAGGATCTTGTTAGATAAAATGTCAGTTTAGATTCTATCTTCTTGTCCAAAGATCTTCTGAGAATAAAAAACCAATCTCCACATTAATGTAGCACGCTTGTACTTACATAAAGTATTGTTTCTTTTTTCTATTTTCTCTTATTTTCGTGAATTTTCAACGTTACGTTGGCCCTCTATTGATTGGTTGAGAGCTTATTTTTCCAAACCGTAAAAGGCCCCAAAATGAGCTCCCTTTTCTCCTAATGTGAATAAGGCCCACATTCCTAGATTTGGCCACATGGTCAGATCCACTCACCACCTCTATGAGGGCATCTACAGACAAGATGGTAAGATTCACAGAGAGAGAGAGAGAGAGAGAGAGAGAGAGAGAGAGAGAGAGAGAGAGAGAGAGAGAGAGAGAGAGAGAGAGAGAGAGAGAGAGAGAGATTGGCTATGAAAAAAGGGTGTTACTCTAAAAAGACATTGGGATTGGTCAGATGGTATGGCCTCATAGTGTAAGGCTGTTAGGCCTTTCTATTGTGTTACAAGATATATTGGACTAACAAGGATGGAATAGGGATATGAGCTAGTTCTTCCTCAGCAGGTTAGGCCTGGCAAGGGAGATCATGAAAATGCTAGAGAAGTGGTGAAAAGAACATTGATACAGGAACAATTAAAGCGTAAGGGTCCCATCTTATAGTGTGCGATAGATGTGGTTAGTTTTCTACTAGACTTATTCTCAAAGAGAGCAAACATAGCATATCCTCTAAAAGAAAGGGAGTACATCTATGTGTTTTGAGAGATTAAGTTGGGAGATGTGAATAGGGAGGTGAAGTCAAATTCTGAGAGTATTTCAAATTCTTTCTCATTGCATAATCTCATGATCAGAACCCAAGGGGTCCAATGAGCCTATCGACCAGAACATTGCATGCTTATGTGATCCATGCATGCATTCACAATGGAATTGCTACATTAACAAGGCCCACATGCAACTTTGGGCCTATCACAGTATGATGTGACTACCTGATGATGCTAGAGTTAGCATAGACGAGGTAAATGGGTATGACAGTTTCATTTATGAAGGCCACCATGATGTGTTAAGTAGAACTTTGTGAGTAGTGACGCCGTTGCAAAAAAATCCAAATGCAGCAGCCAATGATGTGGATGTAGAATTTTTTCTTTATCAAGTGTAGTGCAATAAAGGAGAATGTAGAAAAGGGGTACATTGATGGATGGAAGTATGTGATAGATAAAGGCTTCTATGTTGTGAAAGGAATTTATTATAAGAAAATAAATTCCTATACCTTAGAAATAGATAAGAACTAGTGCCTTGACCACATCCTTCAAAATAGATGAGAACTAGTCCTTGTCCCTTGAGAACTTTGTCCACATACTTTCAAATTTTGTCTATTGCATCAAGATACTCGTGGAGCACATCCCAAAAAGAAGGCAAATGTAAACAATCATCCAAGAGAGTTATGAAGAAACCTATGACAGTATGCTTGGCATTATAATATCAAAAGCATTGTATATGGTCTTGGCCTTAAGGGAGGTGTATCCAGAACCCTGACAATTATTTGAATATGACACTATGATCTATGATGGATGTACATCATATTATGTGACTAAAATATTTGTTTTTTTAAATTTGTGTTCTTTCAAGTCTACCTGCATGACAATTCATAGTTTCCACCATAACAAATGTTCGTGCAACTTTTGCAATATGTAAATTGAGAACAATGTTCAAACTACTACTTTTGATGCACTATTTGCTTAGCAATATTCTAGTTAGTAGGGTATCTTTTATGTTAGTTTTCTTATTGTTACAATATACTTGTTAATGTATAAACACTTCTCTTTTAAATATTGTGTTGAGAGTACTTTGGGCAATTGTTAGAATATAGTTGTTAATACATAAACACTTCTCTTCACAAACTCACTCGCATAGGTTCAAATCTCACTGGTGTCAATCTCAGTAGTATCGGTCACATGGAGAATGGAACTATTGCCATTCTTATTTAGATTTTAGAGAATGGCAGTGGTGCCAATCTCATGTGACTAACACCAGTGCCATCATCAATGGTATTAGTCACATTGTTCTACTTTAGGTTCTAGAGGATGGCACTGGTGCCAATCCCATTGGTGAATTTTTGGAGAATGGCCCTTATGCCATCCTCATTGGTGTCAGTCACATGGAGAATGGCACTAGTGACATTGTAATTTAGATTCTACAGAATGGCATTGGTGCCAATCTCCATGCAACTAACATCATTCGGCACCAATGCCATCATCTATAAACTCAGATGGATTAAAGGAAAAATGTCAGAGATTTATTAGACTCTCACATTGAAATTTCCACCAACGCCATTCTCCACAAACTCAGTGGCACTGGTTCAAATCTCGCAAGTATCAGTCACATGGAGAATGGCACTAATGCCATTCTGAGTTAGATTTTAGAGAATGGTATTGGTGCTAGCCTCCATGTGACCAGTGTGATTGGCACGAGTGCCATCATTACTGGTATCTGTCACATGGAGAATGGCACCACTGCCATTTGAATTTATATTCTAGATAATGGCACTGATGCCAATCTCACTGGTGAGTTTTTGGAGAATGGCATTGGTACCATTCTCATTGGTATCAATCACATAAAAAATGGCACCGGTGCCATTCTAATTTAGATTTTAGAGAATGGCACTGGTGCCATTCTTCATTCTCCACAAACTGACATTGAGATTGGAACCAGTGCCGATTTCCATTTGATTGACACCAGTGAGATTAGCACCAATGCCAATCTCCTTTTGACTGACACTAGTGAGATTAGCACCAATGCCAGTCTCCACAAACTCACATGGAGATTGACACTAGTGCTAATCTCCATTTGAGTTTGTGGAGAATGGCACTTGTGCCAATCTCACTTGTGTCAGTCTCATGGAGATAGGCATCAGTTCCATTCTCCAAAAACTCACATGGATTATAATGCCACTTATGCCAAGCTCATCGATGTCACTAATGTCAAGTTCAATGATATCAGTCACATGGATTAGAATGGCACCAATGCCATTGTCTACAAACTCACATGGATTAGACTAGCATTGGTGCACATTCTAATCCATGTGATTTTGTTTGGGGATAATGGCATTGGTGCCATTCAGATAGCAATGGCACCAATGCATTCTAATTCATGTGAGCTTTTAGAGAATGACAATGGTGCCATTCTCATTTGAATGGTACTAATACCATTCTCTACAATCTAAATTACATTGGTGTCAATCTCCATATGATTTTGTGGACAATATCACTTGCTCCATTGTCCTTATCAGCCACATGGAGAATGACACCAACGCCATTCTAATACAGATTCTAGACCTTGTTTAGGTGTACAAGTGGTATCCTTTGCTTTCTCTTTTGTCCATTCCTTGAACCCTCTTGTCTTCCCTTGTCTAGTCTTCAATAGGAAATTTAGCCTTTGCACTCCCTCCCTTGCCATTCTTCTTAGTATCCAAAGACTTTGTTCAAGTGTACAAGAGATATCATTTGCTTTCTCTCTTGTCCATGCCTTGAAATCTCTTGTCTTCTGCGGTCTAGTCTTCATTAGGAAATTCACCTTCTGCACTCCCTCCCTTACCATGGTTCTTAGCCTACAATGATGCTATAACATTGCTCTATTTTGATGTACTTGTCCGCCATAGAGAAACAACATGGGGGATGAATTTGATGTACTTGTCCACATAAAGAAACAAGATCGGGGATGGATTTACTACATGTAGATTAGATAAGCTATAAGCATGATAAAAATTAAGCGAGAAATATAGGTCAATGGGAGAATCTGTCCCATGTAGAGTTATAAATATTGGTACTCCACACCATTTTTTAGGTAGATTTAAACCTCTAAAAATTAACCCATATGTTTTTTGGGGCAAAAGTTTCACATTTGAAGCTCTTAAAATTTCCTTGGATGCTTGAACTCATGCCTCTCACAAGCTCGTGGAAGTGAGAGAGGATTGCACAAGAGATTGACTAAGTGTACACCAAGTTGTATTCCATGAAAACTGAGAATATATACATGGACCCCTTAGGGTTAGGGTTAAGGTTTGTCCCATAATGCTATGGAGCAATTTACACACCATTCTCAATAGCCCCTCTTAAATTGCACTACATAAGAAGAGGGTGCTTTACAAATCACAATTTTTGGATTTTTTGAATGTTGCATAATGGCAATAGAAATAAAGATAAAAAAATATGCACAAGAGTGCAAAAAGAGCATAGCAAAAAAAAGTATGTACAAAGGTGTACAACTTAACCATCACTTCCCCCTCTTAAGTTGCAATTGGCGAAGATCAAGCTGATGTCGAAAGTGTACAAACTTATCAAGGGAAAGTGGCTTGGTGAAGATATCTACGACCTGTTCTTGTGTCAAACAATGTATCAAGTCGATTTCTTCACTAAGAACTTTCTCATGGATGAAGAAATAATGCAGAACACAATGTATTTTGTTTTGGAATGAAATACTGAGTTCTTTGCCAATTGAATGCTGCTCATCTTATTTGAATAGATCATAGTAGTGTCTCTAGAAAGTATCTCAATCTTTGAAAGAAGCCTTCTGAACCAAATTTCTTCACAGGTTGCATTGGTGGATCCTCTATACTATGCTTCGATGGAAGACAATGCCACTGTTGCATTGGTGGATCCTCTATACTATGCTTCGATGGAAGACAATGCCACTGTTGGTTGCTTCTTGCTTTGACAAAGCTGCGGAGCCAAGATTGAAGCAATATCCACGGATCTTTTGTCATTTACATTTCCTGCCCAATCAACATCCGTGTATCCATGGAAGTGTAAGTCGGATGACTTGGCATAATTTTGTCCATGATCCCATGTACCATGAAGATATCTGAGTATTCTCTATGTTGCAAGGAGGTGAGTCTTCTTAGGATTTTGCATGAACTGACTAAGCACACCAACTGCATATGAGATGTCTAGCCTAGTGATAGTCAAGTAGATCAAGTTGCCAAGGAGGTGCTTGTACTGTAGAGGATCTGAAGCTAGAGAAGTGTCAAGTGGTGACAACTTGATATTGCATTCAATAGGAGTAGGGAGTGGCTTGCAGTCATGTAGATGAAACTACTTAAGTACCTTTTGAGCGTACTTGCCCTGAGAAAGTGTAATCCCTATGTCATTTCTGCATATTTCTATTCCAAGAAAATCATGGAGTTCCCCCATATCCTTCATGTCAAACTCTGCGCAGTAAGCTGACTTTTGCCTTCTAAGATGAGATGTCCATTGGTCAAGTCATCTACATGAAAAAGTGGAGGCTCAATTTCATACTCCAGAGACCACTAAACAAGGGGCTTTAGGTAGCAAATGAAAGCGCTATCAAAGTGACTTCATATTTCAACATCACTTTTAGGTGAAGAGAGATGCTAAGCACAAGACAAAGATATGGGGCAAATTGTATACACTCCACCACTCATGTATGTTCTCCTAGAGAGGGCTTGCAATTTCTTCAATTCCTACTTGAAAGAGGTTTCTTTTTCTTATACATTGATTTCTCTTAAGATTTCTCATGAGGAAGAATAAGTAGAAAACAAAGCATAGAAATGGATCATTCTAATATTTAAGGGGAATGTGTAGCATCATTCACCATGTGGCACAATATTTCAAGATGCCAACTGGACTTGGTGGAACCCTTTCTTAGCAAAACAAATGCTAATTATAGGGAACCTAGGAATGCAATGAATGATTTTGAACTCAAAATGTTTTCGATGATGACTTGCATGCTAACTTTAATCAGCCCATGGTGAGAAGAAATGTTCTAGACCAAGAAAATGCACATTCAAGCTTGGAGAATGGGAGCAGATGGAGGAGGTTGGGAGTGGTTTGGTTCAAGATTTTATCGTAATATGGTGGCGGCCCTCACTTACAATGGCCCAAAGATTTGCCCTTCTATATTGCTAAAGTTGTTGAGGATATTATACAAGGACATTATAGAATAATCAAAGGCATTGGAAATTCAAGTTGATTGGTACTTACAACATCCTTAGATGAATTCACCAATCTTTATAATCTTGAAATGGTAGGAACAAGCAAGCACAAAGTAGAAGCAAACAAGACAAGAGTCGATAATTTGGTTCGAGCCAATGTTGATATTATGCAGTACCAACGCATGTTGTAGTAGTCATTTTGCGCACGGTATTACATGACAAAAGTGACCAAAAACTTGCTTCGTGAGCTAGATGCACAAAATGTGTCAATAGGACAAACAAGAGGATTGAATGCAATTGAGTTGGCATTTGAGCCAAATTGAGAGGTGGGTAAATGCCAAAGAGAAAGGTTTTTGGCCTTACAAGGGTCCTAAGGGATGACTTGGTAAGTGAGTTGCTAATCAGGGCCATAGTTTTGAAGTTAGTTCATTTGGTCAATTTAACCTTGCAAATTATGGTTAGTATGAGGCTTAAATGTGGGTTAGTAGAGGTTTAAGGGCTTCTAATGTGTTTAAGGTTTAAGGTTTTTATTTTCTTGTAGAGGTCCCAAATGTTTTTGTCTTTTATCCTAAAGCTTTTGTCTTTTGTCAGGTAAGTCTCTTGTATGACATTTATATTACTCTTACCAAAATAGGCAAGTCCCCACTTTTATTTAATGGCCCATCCACCACACACACACACACACACACATACACCTTTTCACCTCTTTTCTCTCCTCTCTTTCACTCATCTACCTTTACCGACATTCCTTCACCTGCACTTGCTTTTTCTCTTTTCCTTTCCAATTTACACCTATCGTTTTCCTTCACAAGTTATTCGAAATATTCATCGAGCTACTTACACTTGGACTTATAATGATACTCCAAACAGGGCCATAGTGGGATCCCCACCTTGTTTGATAAGTCTTTGACCACATCACTAAGTAGCATATAAAGCAAAGACCTAGAATCAGTCGAAAAAGTTTAGTGTGTACATGAATGATGTGTGTGTGGAGGGATAAATTTGTTTGCTTTCTTGGAGTGGAAGAAAATGAGCATTTCCCTATACCATGGAAGAAAGTGATGAAATTTAACGGTTTGCAAATTTTCTAAAAATGCAAGCACTTAAAGCTTCCAAAGATAGTTTTTTGGACAAGTGTGAAATATTTCATACCTTTTCTTTTAACTTTGAAATTTCTAACTTTTCAAACACCCCTAATTTTGACATAATCTCTAGTTATTGATGCAAATGTAACTCTGCTTCATGCCAAAAAATACAGATGACCTAGAGTGTGTACTTATGGTTTCTAACCCTACCAACACTTCAAGTTAAAGAAAACAAAAAGTAAAGTTCTCTCCCAGGTTTTTATGGTCTTTTATGGTTGTCCAAAAGATGAGAGATGCAGCTTTTGAGGTGGATTCTCCTTCCAACACTAGGTCGCACAAAGTATGTTAAAAAGGGAAGTTGGGTCAGAAAATAGCAGTACACAGCCCCCTCAAGTTTTAATTAACTACTTACAGTGAGAACCACTTGCCAACTTCCTAAGGTATTGGTAATCTGAGAAGGAGGACGAGTGTCAGTATAATTGCAAACATCATAATGAGTAATAGGTTTAGAGCTATTCCCATATTTCCTTCATAACCCCCTGTGCTTTACTTTTCTTAAGGTACTACTACCTGAGAAGGAAGAGGATTGTCAGTATTGTTGTAAACTTGCATCAGAAGAAGTTTAACGACCTTCCAATACTCTGCTTGCACCACCTTCTTGGGATCGAGCTTCGACGTATCAATAATATTAGATTTTTTGAGATGTATTACCTATACTGTAACATGTTCAGTTATCTTTGTCCTCTACGTTGCCAGTGGGATGATGTCTTCATGAACCCATTTCCGATTGCCTTCAGGATCAAGTACCTCTTCATACATACTTCATAGTTTAGAAAGTAGACAATTAAACTTCCTCCGAGGCTGTCTTCTGCTTGCCTTTATCCTTCTTGTTAGTCTGCCCTGCTCCACCAATTAAGATTCAATGTTGCAAAGTTGAATCCTTCTTCAGATCCTGATAGCGTCATGTAGGCAATGTTTAGTTTAATGACCGGACTGCTTGTAGATAAAGCAGAGCCAGCAAACTGCCATTCTGGTTCCAGAACATGCCCTCAAGGACCTCTTATGTATAAGTTACCTGGGGTATAAGTAACCTCAAGGACCTCTTAGGAGTGCTATACATATTGATCATGCCCTTCTTGTGTATGGGCACCACCAAACTCAGCGGCAAACCACTTTTCAAACTCAACAATAGGCAGGACTCTCCCCATGTAAGCTTGCAAAAGGTTAAGATGGCACATCACAGCTTCATGTAACCCTCCATCCCTGCAACGCGGCAAGCATGTTCTCCTGTTCATGAGGTGATATGCCTCCAATTACAAATTCATACACCAATTTACTCACATCAATCCAAGAGTGGCCTAGCATTTTCTTCACACCATCACCGATTGGCCTACATGTGTTGGCATGGATGTCTGCTAGCAATACATATGATGAAGAATTCCTTGCGTCTAACTCAAAAACAAACTTTGCAGCACGCACAGCCCGCTCCAAATCATTGTGAATTCTGCATGATGAAAGCAAGCTCAACCATGCTAAAGGGACATGTTCAAATGGCATACCGATGATCAGGTCCTCTGCCTCTTCCAATAATCCTCTTCGCCCAAAAAGATCAATCATGCACACATAATGCTCTGCTGATGGGATTATGCCATGGTCTCTATTCATGGCGGTAAAATATTGCCTCCCATCAGCAACCAGACCTGTATGACTGCAAGCAGTGAGAACACTTATGAAGGTGAGCTTGTCAGGCTCAAAGCCTTCAGCCAGCATTTGACCAAACAATTGCAGGGCCTCCTTACCACCCCCATTCTGAGCACATGCAGCCATCATAGCATTCCAGGAGACTATCTCCCACTTTGGCATCTCTGCAAACACTGCCTTTGCATCATCCAAGCTCCCGCACTTGCCGTACATATTGATAAGGGCTGTTCCGACAACATCTAACTCCCGTTCATTGCCAGCAACAGTAGCATGGATCGCTCGACCCTCTTCAAGGGCTGCCACACTGGCACATGCATCCACGATGCAGATGAAGGTGATCTTGTTTGGCTCGAAGCCGTCCACCTGCATTTGACAAAAGAGTTGCAGAGCTTCCTTGCCATGCCCATTCCGGGCATATGCAGCGATGATGGCACTCCAAGAGACCACATCCCACTCTGGCATCTCATCAAACACTGCACTAGCATCATCTAGGCTTCCGCACTTGCCATACATATTTAAGAGGGATGTTCCCACGACAACATCTGACTCCCAGCCATTGCCAGCAACCGTAGCATGGGTTGCTCGACCCTCTTCTAGGGCTGCCACACTGGCACACGCTTCCAGAATGCAGATGAAGGTGATCTTGTCTAGTTCGAAGCCTTCAGCATGCATTTGACCAAATAGTTGCAGGGCATCCTTGCCATGACCGTTCTCAGCACAAGCAGTGATCATGGCACTCCAAGAGACCATGTTCTTCTGTGGCATCTCCTCAAACACTGCCCTTGCATCATCTAGGCTCCTGCACTTGCCATACATATTGACAAGGGCGTTTGCCACAACAGCATCCGACTCCCATCCGCCATTGGAGACAGCAGTAGCATGAATAATTCGACCATCTTCCAGTGCTGCTACACTGGCACAAGCATCCAGAGCACAGATGCAGGTTGTTTTGTCTGGCTCAAAACCTTCTGACTGCATTTGGCCAAAAAGCTGCAGGCCCTCCTTGCCATGCCCAGTCTGCGCAGATGCAGCTATCATGGCATTCCAGGAGACCACATCCCACTGTATTATTTCTGCAAAGGCTTCTCTCGCATCATTGAGGCTTCCGCATTTGCCATACATGTTAACGAAGGCTGTCCCAACCACAACATCTGACTCCCATCCATTGCGGACAGCAGCAGCATGGATCGCTCTACCCTTCTCTAGGGCTGCTAAACTGGCACATGCATCCACAACAGAGGTGAAGGTGACCTTGTTTGGCTCGAAGCCATCAACCCTCATTTGACCAAACAGTTCCAAAGCCTCCATGCCATGCCCATTCCGGGCACATGCGGCGATCATGGCACTCCAAGAGACCACATCCAATTCTAGTATCTCTGCAAACACTGCCCTCGCATCATCTAGGCTCTTGCACTTGTCATACATATTGACAAGGGATGTCCCCACGGCAGCATCTGACTCCCATCCGTGACCAGCAAGAGTAGTATTGATCACTTGGCCTTCTTGTAAGGTTGCCACACTGGCACACGCATCTACTACGCAGATGAAGGTGACCTTGTTTGGCTCGAAGCCTTCAGCCTGCATTTGACAAAACAGATGTAGAGCCTCTTTGCCATGCCCATTTTGCGCACACGCAGCGATCATGCCATTCCACGAGACCACATCTCGCTGTGGCATATCTGCAAACAAAGCCCTCGCATCATTCAGCCTCCCGTTCTGGGCAAAAGCTGCGGTCATAATATTCCAAGAGTACAAATCCCGATCAACTATCTGATCGAACACAGCCCGTGCATTCTCCAGGCTCCCACACTTGCCGTACATTTGAACAAGAAGGTTACTCAGAAATCTGTCGCCTGTATATCCACGCCTGCTCATGTGTTCATGCACACGCTTGCCCTCAGACAGAGCCTTGGCAAGGGTGCAACGCCTCAAAAGAGAGGCATAGGTAACATGATCTATCTCTGGACCCAAGGTTTCAGGGCCGCAGTCTGCACTGCCCTGATGGGTCGTATTTAAAACACAGGCCCTGCGGTATCTTAGCTCGCTGAGCAACTCGTCAGCAAGCTCGGGCCAATTGGACTTGCAGCCACTGAGCGATGAATTGGTAGCCATCCAGGGAACAGGCAACGCCCCAAGGACCTTGTCCTTGTGCTGACCAAAGTCGATTTTCGTATGTCTAGCCGGAGGTTCCTGCCTATCCGATCCCTTGAAGCTTGCAGGGGTGCAACATACTTGCACGTATTCCACCTCAATCGCAAGCTGAGACATGCCCGATCCCGATCACCAACAAGAAGAAAAGCAACCGAGGATTGTGACTGCGCATTATGAGAGATGAAACTAGATCCGGGCAGGCAGGTGTGATGAGTTCCAGGGTGCACCTGCTAAAAGTATTCCATTTTTCTTATAAATTTGGAGAACATCTTTTGCCACTCTTCTAAATATGTATCGATGAATGGCCATGATGAACACTCGTGTATAATCGTCTTTTCTTACTCGCCTTTCAATAAATGTTCACAAAAGCTGGTCTTTAGATGTGCTTGTAGATAACTACAAGTATCAATTGCTTGCAATCCAAGTGATATTGGTGTAGATGACAAGCCATGTCAATTGATCGTAAGTCACCTCTCCAGCCTACATTGCAACTGTAAAAAGATGAGTCATGGAGGTATACAAGAAACGAAGCACACTTGAAATGCTTTCTTATTCGCGTGACAAATCTCTGTTTTATTGTTACTATAATTACATAGCATTGTTCACATCTTGTATATAACCACACATTGATGTGGATAGAGAGTTGGCATGTGGATAGAAAGTTGGGAGTATATATAACCATATAATCATGTGAGAACATGATCATCTGGGCACAAATTTCACATTACACCTAACCACAAGTTCGTGTAACTACACGTTCATGTGGGGGGAGAGTTGGCATACTTTCACTCCAAAAATTATAAGACCAAGGAATGTGCCATTCCTTGGGATCTTGTATCGTGTATTTTGCAAATTGTATAATATATGTGCGTTCTTTGGGATCATGCATTGTGAATTTTGTAAATCGCATATAATGTATTTTGCACATTGCATAATATGTCTTTTTTTAAAGAATATTGTTGTTGTCATATTGAAACGGATGGATCCATATCCAAAGGGGGAAATTTAAAACGCGAATGTTCCACGCTGAGAACCTTCACAGATGGATCCATCAATCTTTTGACTTGTTCACACAGGCTCGCCTGAGATAGAGAGTCACTTTGACAACCACCTTTCAGTTTTTTGCCCTTTGGTGCAAAACGCTGTGAACTGGTTTATGAGAACACAAACCTTGAAAGGGTGAGTTCGATAGATATAATTAAGGCATGCCTATTCAACATATGTAAAGATGGGTTTCTCACCTTCATCGTATTACTAAGTCTGTTGCGTGGCACACTCAAAGACCTCCTTCAATGATCTTTTAACATTCTTGCTTTCACTGGACTATTCAAGAAGCAATAGAGGCAAAGCTAACTTTGTTGGAGGAGACAAATTACGGATAGAACACCTCCCTGCAATAGATAAAATGCTTGGGCTGTCACACAAAGATCAATTATGCTCAAGCTATGACAGCGCAAAAACTGGCAAGATGCAGATTTGGGAATACAAACAATACCGTCAGGTATAACTTCTTTCTTCTTCCCTTCTTTAATCTCACGTGCTTTCTCACACTTCTTTAGCAATGTCAGTCTTACCTGTAGTTTCGATAAAGAGAATCAACACAATCACCTTGGAGAAAACACAAATTGATGAACTATTCCAAACACACCTGGATCTGACCTGATGAGATCTCTTGCTGTCATCTATGAGGTGTTTGAAGGTGCAAGAATGGAATGGAAAGACATAATGAAAATGCTAGAGCAAAGCAAAGATAACCAAAGTACTCACATGATGGAAAGCTTGATGTAGATGTTGACTCCTCTGATTTGACACAAGGAAGTACAACACTCTTATAGAGTGCACACACAAACTAAAGTACCTAGTGTATATGGGATACTTCCCAATATGACACGTGGCACTCTCACACAAATACTAGTTCCTAGTACACACTAGAACACTCAACTTGGCTTCATGTTCTAACACCCCCCCATGAAGGAAAGGTGAGTGATAGCATGAGTCCATAAAAAAATGCAGTTCCTTGATATTCCCAACAAATCCCCCCTCAAGGAAATGCCTCATACTGCAAGGATAAATCATAGGCTCATGGTCTCTCATGCCAGGGTCTCTGGTCAAGGATAAATCCACGGCTCTAGTCTCTCATGCAACTTGGACATCCTTGGGTAGGTACATAATATGAGATATACCAGGATAAACACACAAAACATAATAGATACCTCTAAGAGGTTCAAACAGATAAGACAAGATACCTTGGCATACTCATAGCGATTACAAAACAGGTTTACAAAATCCTTTTTGGAAACATGATCCAGGCAAGGAACCCTAGAAACAAAAATCTTTATCATCTACCATATATGCTTTTTCATCACTTGTGTCCTCCACCATATTTGCTGAATTTTTCTTTGAGAAACAGTTACTTTCAGAGTGGCCATTCTTGCCACAAATCCCACATGGCTTGATGCGAAAACAATCTTTCTCATCATGATTGTTATTGCCACAATGTCTACAAGCTTTAAAATTCATCCTTTTGAACTTGGTTGCCAAAGCTTGTTCTCCCTCCACTTGGTGATCCTTTCGCTTCTCCCGCTTCCTTTCATCTTCTTGCAATGCACTTATGATCCCTTCAAATGAAGGATCGGGACCATATTTCAGTGTTGTGACCAAGTTGTCATATTCTTCAGGCATGCTTTTGAGAAGCACTGCCATAGAATCATCTTCTGTCACCGGTGAATCAACCGAAGCCAACTGGTTCATGAGACTTCTCATTTTGTTGATGTGAGCATCAAGAGGTGCTCCAGATGTCAGCTCTAACTCAAAGAACTCAATCTTGAGTGACAGCTTAGAATGCTTGCTACTTGCACCAAATAAGTGGTCAAGCACAGCCCAAGCTTCAGCAGGATCTTCAAGATTGGCAATGTGATGCAGATAATTGTCTCCAAGACCCAATGCAATGATTGCGAATGCTTGCTCGAGACGTTGAGGTTCCTTTTCCCTCTCTTTTGATGAAGAAGTTCCCTTGACCAGATTCCACAGATTGTACTTCATCAAGTGGAACTTGATCTTCATTTGCCAAGTGTGAAATCCTTGGCCATTGAATTTTTCAATGGCAGCGTGGGTGTTCATCCTTCAAGAGCTATCAAAAGGCAATCATGCTCATCTTACAATTTCGGAAGTAAGATGATCACATCCCTCCATACACTGCTGTGTGTCGAACAATTACATTCCGTCATCGTGACCCTTTGCTGTGCGGCGAACAATTACATCCTCGGAGATAGCAAAACGCTTCACGATCCTTGAGGAGAGCTTTCCAAAGCAGCCAACACGTCTTATTCACAAACAAGCAGAAAAAAATCCTCTTCGACAAACTACGCACTGAAGGTCTTCTCACGATTGCGCTTTGAGTGCAGATTGTGAACTAATTCCTAGTACACACTAGAACACTCAACTTGACTTCATGTTCTAACAGTGTTTACATTAGGATTATGTGTTGTGTTGTGGAGGTCTTGAAGGCATGTCATTAGTGGTACCCAAAGTCTCTCTGTAGAAGATAATGTGATAAAGAATGTAGGACGTCCCAATTGTCGAATCATTGCAAACAAGTTTTTCTTCAACTTGTACTTGTAATCCAATGATGTACGGAGGCATATAGCAACGCGGCACCCTATGTTTGACTGCAAAAGCTTCTCGATGTTTGTGTCTTCTAATTTAATCCCTTGCTTTCAACATTCTTCCACGTAGCTGTGCTTTCCTCATACGCACCCAAGTCGAAGAGAGAACTTGCCGAATGAGAATTTTTACTGTCTTGAAGAATAGGTTCTCTATGCAATATGCAAGTCGACGGTCCTTAATCCTAAGCTCCCATCGAGCTACTTCTTGGTAACGTGTTCGTGTAGGGACATTGTAGTTTCTTAGTTGTCCATAGAACAAGGTTGGAAATGCTAGCTCTTCTAAAAACTTGTCTTTGAAAATGCTGAGTGGGGAGAATCGAAGTCAACAACTTGTTCTGCAGTATATATACTATGTACCAATGTATATGTGTGAACTTCATCTTCAGAGTCAATGCAGTCATTGTTGTTGGTTGTTTCTTTGTGTTGCTCCATATAGTCTTGCAATTTAAGTATGCGGTCCATCCATAATGGATTTAATTTGACATTGTTTTCCTTGTACACTAGTTTTTGTAGTAGTTCTTTCAAAGCATGTATAGTTAATGTTGGACGTACTGTCCCGCTTATGTAATTGTGTGTGTACTCAAGTTTTTGTCATATTGCGACAGCCACTGTCGAGTCGTCTGTGAGGAACTTGGGAAACATTATTTGTACTCTATCAACATCAGCGAGGACATTGATAACACAATCCATACTGTCCATCGTATAATAACTCTCTTATTTGAGTGAATGGAATCTGTATTGCTACTAGCATAGCTTCAATTTCATTCAATTTTCATGTGTATGGTGTTTTGTTGGGTAGATGCATGTTTTCTTCAGACAGTATGGGCACCTTGTGTTGTTGCAACTGTTTTGCACACAACGAGCAAAATTTCTTTTCAGATGGATTGTTAGGCTAGTCATTCTCCACGTGTCTGTTTGCAGAGACAAGGAAGTCTTCTCTACCTCTTACCAATTGGCATTTGAGCATAAATGATCTGCAACAAGCCCTCAACAATCACACAGATAGCGAGGTGTGTCACGGATGGCTTTGTCGTATTCATTTGCAAAACGGGAAATTTGTTTTCTCCAAACGCACTTTCTCGATTGTCTTGGGAAGTGAGCATGCTGATTTGCTAGTTCTGCATTGTTGGGACTCCAAACATTCTCGTTCGTAACATGTAGTGCTCTTGCCATATGCTTGCTAAGTCTGTACACTTTCCTCTCTATAGCCTTGATAGTGAACTGATTGCCTTGAAGAGTGTTATGGAATAGTGTTGCAACTTTTGAAGCAGGCAAGGAGTAGTGCGTTCTGACTAGATAACAGAGCTCTTCTTCATCCTTCTCTATCCATGTGATGTACACTCATACTTTTCCTTTTCTTGTGACTGAAAGGATTAGATGGTTTGTCAACGTTTGATCAACTAGGATATGATAGCATTTTGCACATCTTGATCTCTTTAAAAGAAACATTGTTGATAATGTTTTCCCATCGTACTTTAATAACTTAAAAAACTCATTTAATGTTATTGAGAAAATTTTCAAAATCTGAAATAGCAGCAACTTAGAATTCACAACACTTTCAAGTAGTTCATGAACATTTGCTATGGGCAATGGTTGACCATTGTAATAATTTATTGATAACCTGTACCACATAGATGTTTGACCTTCATCATTGTACATGCTCTCATAAATTAAATGGAAAAGCTGTTTAAATGAATACTCTTCCAAGAAGAATGTGATGCAATGAAGAACATTTTTATTTGACGGGTGTTTTGTCTTAAACTCGTTAAGTTTCCTAATGTCGTACTCAAGCAAAGTGTGTGTTTTCATGGTCCATTTTCTTGTTTGCGGGCACAATCACAAAGTGTACAATAGAGGAGAAGATGATAAAAGAAAAGGCAATCGTGCCACCGAAAACAACTTTCCACTTCGTACAATCTCATATTAATTTTCAAAGAATGGCAAGAGGAGCAGTATTATAGTTACACTTCCAACAAAAACAACTCTCCAATTCAAAGAATCTCAATTTCATTTCCAAAAAATGGCAAGAGGAGTGTTAGAAGTACGCTTGTTTTTTGACACATATCTTGTGATAGCTTCAACAATTTTGCCAAATATTGAACAAGTTTAAATGGCAACACTAAAATATGCTAACCCAACAACAGTACTTGAAGTATGTAGTAGACTGTACAAAATTGAAAGTGCAGTGGACCTGTCAGACCTAACACATTTAAAGTGGCAGAATCAAAGTATGCTTCACCTCAAAATTTTTGACAGCGGTATTAAAATGCAATCTGATTTTGTCCTCTCATCATGGTTTGATGGAGGATCCCAAACATCATGAATGTAATCAAGGTAGCACAAATTAACTTCATTGTTTTTGCAATAAGAGTTATCAAACAATTCAATCTATCATTCATGAGTTCAATTCAAGTGTAGACAATCCATTCCGTAAAATGTTGTATTATTTACCAAACCATTGCAACATCAACAGTGTTAGAAATATGCTTGTAATTCATCTTAGAATTTGGATAACTGAAGTAATTTTGCAAAATCTAAAAATGCAATCAAAGTGTCTAAGCTATTACATTAAAATGGCATCAATAAAGTATTGTGAGTCTCAAAGTTCAGAGCAAGAGATTGAAAATGAAGTGATAAAGTAACAGCATACTGTGGGTTCTTGCATTGAAATCGAGAACATGGCAAGAGGAGGAGGATTAACACAATGTCCCTATTACTGAGACAATCTGCTACAACACAAATTTCTTTACAAAATATTCAGAGCACTAATCCAACTTGCATTGAAATAAAAAATATCGCAAGAGGAGGAGGATTGCAACAGTATCCCGATTACTGATAGCTTGCAGCAAAAGAAATTTCTTTCACATGATATTCAGAGCACTAATCCAGCCCTAGTATCAAGTAATCGAAATGAAAGCATTTCAGTGTGTTGCATCCACAACTTCTTCACCGACATACTGAATTCACATTGCACATATAAAGTTTGTTGTGTTTGATTTTAAAAAAGTAGTGGAGATTGAAAGAAGACAGCAAGGAAAAATATTCGCACCACAAATCCAATTGTGGTGCCAGGTAATTAAAACGAAACAATTTATGTGTGTTGTGCCTCAAACTTCTTTATTGACACATTAAATTGACATCAAACAAGGGAGCGAGAAATATATTGAGAGAGGTACAACACTACCGAGGAAAATGTTAAACCTAGTGCACACAAGATCAGCGAAAGAACTAAGGTGGCTCAAAGCACACTAAATAAGACATGAGAGGGAGATAGCAAATGATCTATATCTCTTGCAATGTGTTTTCAACAATACATGATAGGCCTCTTATATAGAGAGTGCCCTTTGAATAATCAACCATGTGGGATCTTCTCATCCACATCTCTCCTTGTGGATATCCTCAATCCACATCTCCACATCATGTAGTCCACATCCTAGGGTGGCTACTTTAATACATTCCTATACCATACCTTAGCCTCTAATTATGTGCTCATGGCACCACAACTCTCAACACCTCCCCTTGGTGCCATGATCCTTTGGCTACTGCAAGGTGGTCAGATGTGAGTTACAAATCCATCACCTCCCCTTAGTGCATGCATTGCTACTTAAGGTGGTCAAGTGTGGTTTTTACATGTCAATACCTCCCCTGGGTGCTTTCATAGCCACTCTCAGGTGGTCAGGCTTGATCTACAAAACATATGGGCTGAAGGTGGAAAGGATTTTACTTTTCAATGCTTCATGTCAATGGCGTTCGCTTCTTTGCTTGACATAGCTTGATGCATGATGCTTTGTTCTTCCATGTGCCTTAATGCTTTCTGTGTGGATGCCATGCTTTTTGCTATGGTCATCTCATGCACTTGTGCTTCTGGCATGCTTTTTGCATTCATGCGTTGCTTTTCTAGTTGTTGCAAAGGTCTTACCAATTGATTTCTTTCAATATTGGCAGTGTCTAATTGCTAACAATGATTTTGACTTAACAACCATGTAGAGCTAAAAAAGATGATCATTTTTCCTTTTTAGAGCGTGTCCAAATTCCTCCTGGATTGCAACTTATGCCTTGTCGAAGTTTTTGTGAAGAAGAGGGGGCCTTGATGATGTGGCACAAGGATTTACATGTTGCTTGAAAACTATGCTTAATAGGATGCTGTGTGCTTAGTTGGCACTTGGTGATGTGGCAGTTAACTAATCCTGAACCTAACTTAACCATGGTTTAGTGTGGGTTCACCTAACCATTGACCAAGGCTAAACTTAACCATAGTCAAATGTTATCCTACCACGTGGATTTTTTCTAAGGTCTAACCTTGGAGGAGATGGTTTTGAGAAACATCGATGTCATTTGGAGAGGTCACTGCGTATGAGAGTCCTACGCTCTATAGAGTCCATCTCTCTTCTCAACTTTGGTGGGTGATGACACTTTGCAGACACCACGCCAAACAACTTTCGAAGCTCTAAAAGATCCATTGATTCGCGACAGCATCTTACAAGTATTGCTACTACAAATTTGATCCATGAAGCTCAACGAAGGACTGGAATTCCGATTCTTGTAATTTCCCCCAAGATGAAGTAAAGCAGTAGTTGTGAGAAGGTTGGCGTTTGTGCGGCTGCATCAGCTAGAGCTATGATTGTGGTGGTTCACTTGTTGAGAGGCCACATTGAGTTATGGAGAGCCTCCCATCTTGGAGTTTGCAAAGCTACTAGCTGTGGGTGGCGTAGGTGCAGAACCACGATCCGTGGCTTGGTTGCTGCTATTGCTCTTAGCCTCGTTGGAGGTCACATACCTGATGGGCGACGACCTTTGGCTATGGATCTGTGATGGAGCATGGCTGTGTACTATGTAGATGGTGCTGGAGGTATGGAGGATGGGGCTTATTCACCACCTATAATAGAGGCAGCTCGTGGCAGCCATTTAGATATGCAGTAGTGAGATCAGGCATCATTGGTCGGCATGCATGAAGGCTGAGGCTACCTGGGCTTAGAGCCATGACAGAGTTGAGGGAGCTTCCAGATCATGGTTCGTGGCCTTGGAGCTAGCCCGTAGCTAAGTGCAGTCCCATCATCGAAGGAGAGGCAAGGCTAGTTCTAGTCGCTATGGCCAAGTCTTTGCAAGAGCCCGCGAAAAGCATAGTAGAGTGCTGTTGCATCTAAGCACTGCGTTGAAGTCGCCTGAGCACATTTGAAGAGGTTGCTGGTGAGCTTCTATTACTTTGCAATCCTCAATTGCATTCAGCTGGCAAAACAAAGAGATTCGAATGGGTCCCTGGCCTCTCTGGTTGCATTTGGAGATGTTCTCTACTGCAGGCTGCTGTAGATAGGAGTCTCTTTAGAGCAAGCCAAGCAAAGTAACTAAATCTCTATGAAACAATAACACAGAGACCTCTCTCTCTCTCTCTCTCTCTCTCTCTCTCTCTCTCTCTCTCTCAAGGCAACACTCAAGAAGTCTCACAAAGCATTCTCAACTACATCTAAAACTAATCAAGACTTAGCTAAGCTGGGCTCTGATACCATGTCAAAAGAATGTAGGATCATGTTGAACCTAGTGCACACAAGATCAGCGGAAGAACTAAGGTGGCTCAAAGCACACTAAATAAGACATGAGAGGGAGATAGCAAATGATCTATATCTCTTGCAATGTGTTTTCAACAATACATGATAGGCCTCTTATATAGAGAGTGCCCTTTTAATAGTCAACCATGTGGGATCTTCTCATCCACATCTCTCCTTGTGGATATCCTCAATCCACATCTCCACATCATGTAGTCCACATCCTAGGGTGGCTACTTTAATACATTCCTATTATGGCACCACAACTCTCAACAATATTTTGCCTCCATTGGGGGTTGAAAGGTTTAGGAAGAGTTTAAGAGTTAGAGGGAGGTTCAGGGTTCTATTTGTGCCTGAAGTGCTGTGACCTCTATGGCAATTCCATGGAATTGGTCTTGGATGTCTGGTACAATCTATCTTTCCAATTCTCGAGCATGCTCCTCCTTGGCCAAGCTAGTGAATAGTTTTGACATTTGAAGCATTTGGTTGGCTTGATGATGGAGGATGATAGATGGTGATGAGGAATGGCAAAACTATTGATACAATTGGTGCCCATATAGCCATCCTAAGGATTCTATAGTACTTGTTGGGGGATGTTCCAATGGTAAGTCAACCACCTGGGTACAGTAGTCGTATTACTGATCTGACACTAGATCTCCGTGTGGCTCATTGACTGGCATGATTTTGATGGGTGGTGCTAGTGCTGATGTAGCCTCAGGCTGTAGCTGCACTACATTAGGCTCTAGCTGCTACTATTGATGGAGATATGTTGGTGCAACCATGCGTCAAGCTATAGCATCTCTTGGGGAATTTCCTCATTTCATACCTCTAGAATAGACATTTCTTCCAAGGTATCCACATTTGTCAATGTGATAGTAGGAGAAGGTGGTGACAGCTCCCATGCTGTTGATAAGGGGATGTCTAGATCCTTAAAAGCTTTTGGCAAGTGGGGTAGAGTCATTTCTTTCTCTTTTATCTCCTTACTAATGATTATAGCTAATAAGTGCAGAATTTCGCATTTTTTGCCAGATGAACCATCCAATTTCTTTGTGAAGAAGATGACCAAATGTTGAATCCAATCTTGCTTTAGCTGCCGACTCGGCAAAACAAATGTGTGGAGTGGAAGGGATTGATTCTTGCTACACTTGACTCCCAAGATTGTTGATAGGAATGTTGTTGCTTCCTTGAGTCAAGGGTTATGATGGTACGAAGTTATATCCTGTCCCTATGGAACTTGGTGCCCTTGGCAAGGAGAGGCTGTATTTTGAGAAATTTAGCGTTGGCAGGCCTCGTGGGATATTTTGCACCTTGATTTGGGAGTGAGAAGCCCCTCTAAATCACTGTACTATCGAGTATAATATTGAGTTGGCTCTGATGTACAGTGATGGTGCCATACTTGCCAACATTTGCATCGCTGGAGTGGTAAGAATGGAGAAATTTCCTGATGTACGTGGTCATTGTAGAACTGCCCTCCAAGGATTTCAGGCTCTCAAACAAACTGCCAAGACCCCTTTGCTCTAAGAAAGCTTTTGTTACATTGGAAAGAGCATAAGTCGATGTAGGTGGCCGCACAAGCTCCAAGGACTGGGCCCCATCAATGGTTGTGTAGGCTCAGGTGACTAGGGTGGCATTTGTACTTCTTGTGTTTCCATGTCATGCAGAGAATCCTCATCAGATCTATCGCTTTATACCACAAATGCATGTGGTCATCTTGGTTGAGAGGAGGTCGATGGTTGCAAACTCTAGAAAGAGTCTCGTTGGCTAAGGTGTTAGAACTTAGGCTCTTTCTTTGCATCCTCTTTAGTGGAGGCATTGTTTCTGAACTTGCATCCATGTTGATATGATGTACCATTGATCATTAGATTAGTTGGTTTGTAGGTATGATAGTTGTGTGTGTGTAGTGTGAGAGATCTTATTAAGTCCGTTAATATCTGGGGAAACTCCTAGAAAAAATCTTCATCCAACCACACTGCTTCATGGGTACCTCGATCATGGAACTTGGTGTAAAATTCCCAGATCCTGCGTCTTGACCCATGCTTGAATTTATGAAGAAGGATCTATTCTGGCTGCAAAATTTTGGCTTCATCAAGAACTTCAGGTTGTCGCTTGTCGAAAATCTCTAAAAGAGGAGGTCCAAAATATGGCTTCAACCAAGCTACATGGAATACGTTGTGCATAGTCCAAGTGTCTGGTAAGCGTAGCTTCGTTGATCTTTTGAATAATAGGGAATGGTCCGAAGCTCCTAAAGGACAGCTTAGGGCATCGCTTGCCCACCTGCTTCAATTGTTGCTTGATAATGCATAAATACACCCATTGACCCTCTTTATACTAGACATCTCATTTGGATTTATTAGCTTGGCATGTATACGATGCTTGAACTTTGGCGATGTGGCTTTTCACGGACTCCGTAATCTTTACCATGGATTCGGTGGTTTTGTTGGCTTCAAGAGATGGAGACACCATCTGGATGAGGAGTGAGGTAAATCACCATCCAAACGCTGCTTCATAATGGCTTGCACAAGCGGAAGAAACTACTCCCACTTTCCCTGAGCATCATGACAATATGATTTCAAAATATCAAATGCCATACCATTATACTTTTTCATCTCGCCATTTGATTGCAAATGGAAAGCACTGGACATCTGCAACTTAGTACCAAAATTATCAAACAAGGCTCACCAAAAGTTAGACGTAAACTTGGAGTCCCTATCGGATGTTATGGTCTTTGGCAATCCTCCAATGGGATACCAGTACTTGATAAAGAAACGAGCTACATCTTGAATGCTGGTCATTTGTTTGTAGGGAATTAGCATACAATATTTACTAAAGTGACAAACAATAGTAAGACATTGAGTATTACGAGTACTTGCGGATGTTGGAAGTGGTTCCACGAAATCCATACCTATGTCCTTGAAAGGACCGTCAGGGATTGGCAATGGCATAAGTAAGCCTACCACTTTCTTGTGGGAAGCCTTGACCTTTTGGCATATTTGACAATTCTGCACATAGCTGTATGCGTCCTTCCGCATCTTTGGCTAATAGAAATAGCTCTAACTTCTCCAAAGTCCTGTTGATACCTCTGTGACCACCGGTAAGGGTGTCATGGGCATCATGAAGAAGCAACTGTCGTTTGTCTTTAAATACACATAACCTTTTCTTATAGAAAAGCCAACCATCCTCTAATGAGTAATGGCCTGGAGCAAGCATCATGGCTAACTGGAACTACATGCCAAACTCTGCTGACTCCGCATACTGTGCCTTCATGCTATTAAGATCCTTTCCTTTGATTTCGAGCACAGTGGCTTGCTCAATGGTCTGGATAGAACCTTTCCGACTGAGAGCATCTACAACGGGGTTGTTTTTGTCAGAACGTACTCGATCATTCCCCCAAACTAGTGGAATATCTGACTCCATCGCTGCTGTTGATCGCTCCATTGCATACTAGGCATTGTCTGAAGCCACTTAAGGGCTTGGTGATCTGTCTTCACCGTGAAGGTCCATCCTTATAGGAAAGGCTTCCAATGTTTTAATGCCTAGATGACACCGAGGAGCTCTCTATCATACACTGAATAGTTCTTTTTGGCATCGTTAAGCTTTCTGCTATAGTATGCCATGGGCCTATATTCTTACTGTAAAATTACCCCTATGGCGACATTGCTAGCGTCTATGATTACTAGAAATGGATCATCCTAAGAGGCGATCTTCATAACTGGTGCTGTCATGGCCAACCATTGCAAGTCATGGAAGGCTTGCAAAGCTTTGTCTGTGACTTGAACTTTTTGTCTGCATGTCTTTACCCCCTTGAGTAAATATGTAAGAGGAGCTGCATATGTTAAGAAACCCTCCATGTGTGAGCTGTATGACACAAACCCACAAAGGATCAGATCTCCTCGGCCATCATGGGGACAGCCCAACTTGTGATAGCTTGGATCTTCTCAGGGTCCCCAATCGAATCCCTTGAGCACTAATAATATAGCCCCAATACCTAATTTCTAGCAATCCAAATTCACTTTTCTTTGCATTGAGATATAGCTGGTTATCACGTAATAAGTGTAGGGCACATCGCACATTCTTAATATGTTGCTCGGCTGTCATGGGAAAGATAAGGATATCATCAAGAAAGATGAACAGGCACTTCCCAATATACTCTGTGAATACCCGGGACATTATCTTGTTGTATGTTGGTGGTGTATTCTTCAGACCAAAGGTCATGACGATGAAATCATAATGAGCTCACTCAGTTTGGAAAGCTGTCTTTGGGATGTCAACTTCAAAAATCCAGACTTGATGGTAGCCACTCTTGAGGTCAATCTTTGGAAAAATCTTGCACCATTGAGTCTTTCCAATATGTACTCGATGCGAGGCATAGGAAACTTGTTGCTTACCATAAGCTTGTTGAGTGCTCTGTAGTCAACACATAGTTGTGCGGACTTATCCTTCTTTGCCACAAATAGAATGGGTGCAGCAAAAGGCAAAGAAGAAGGTCTAATAAACCCTGTGCATAGTAATTGATACAATTGCTACTCTAACTCCCCCTCCATAGACTTTGAAAGTCGATAAGGGAACTTACTTGGAGTTGTCAAGTCCAGAAGGAGATCAAAGTGATGGTCTTCTGGTCGGTTGGGAGGTAGCTGCGGTGACAGATCATCTTGGAGCATGATGTCTTTGAACTCCTGGAGTAGATCCACCATTGCTTGCCCCATCAGAGGAGCGGCTTGAACTGCAGTGATCTGGCACTAGACATAGACAAGTGCACACATGGCACCCTTGTGGGCGGCGCGACCTGCTTGAATATGAGAGATTAATGGAATCCCTAGTATGCTCCGATCACCACATATCATGGCAGGCTTAGGTAAACCTTCTACAATCATGAAGGTGTCCTGTCGCCAATCAGGCATCGGAACATGCTCATGGAACCACTGAATCCCGAGGATCATGTTGCATCCCATCAAAGGAGTCAATATAAAATCCCGCATAAACATGGCCTTTTGAACTGAAAAAGTGAATTGGATGGCTTTATACATGATGTGTGTGCACAAGCTGGGCGTGAACTCATCCAAAGCAAGCTTGTGAGGCACCAAGGTGCACCCCACTGTCTTGGCAAGCTGAGGGGAGATGGCATCTTCTGAACTCCCCATATCGAATAGGACAATAAACTGATGCTCGTTAGTTGTGCCGTACGCTCGAATGAGCGCCTTCTTTTGATCTGAGAAGTCGCCCTCCTTCTTACCTTGAAAGACCACCATGGGAATGGCATTCAAAGTAGGGAAGATGACATTCGTAGCTGAGGATGGAGGCGGGGCTGAAGAGCCAATACATTGGTGATGGATGAAGTAGGTGCTTTCGTGGCCTTTTCGGCAAGCCACTTTGGACAATCCTTCCTGCCATGCCCATTGATGTGGTGCCAATGAAAGCAGTGATGCTCTTGGTGGTACCACTTTTGCTCGTCGGGCTATAGATAGCCTCCCGTAATACCCACTTTAGCCTTCTCATCCAGAGTCATCTTTGGCTTGGACTCCTTCTTTTGACCAGATGCCTGGCCGTCTTTCTTTTGGAACTAGTTGTCTTTCTTCTGATCCTTACCTGTCATGTTGTTTGACTGCTACGAGGCTTTGGAATCTTTATGGACCTACTTGGGCTTTCCCCCATTTAGCATCATCTCCTAGTTCTATGCGAGGGTCAGTGCCCACTTGTAATCTGATGGGTCGAAGTTCCGAATGGTAAAACGTATGTTTGTGTCCAAACCTCGAATGAATTGCTTCATCTTGGCCCTCTTCGTCACACCCAACTATTGCATAGTCTGATGACCTTATTACTGTATATCAACACAGGCAAACCATTTTGGGAGAGACGAGCGAACTCATCCTCCAAGTTAAGCATATATTGGGGTGGGAGAAAATGGGCTTTGAGGTCGGCCACAAACGTTGCCCAAACAAAATTCGTCTTAAACGTTTTTGGGTCAGTATGCTTACTAGCCCAATGCTGCCACCAAGTCACCACCTCACCTGTAAGATGAGGGGCTGCAAGGTGGACTTTATCTTGCTCATCTTGAATCCATGCTAACAGAAAATGACCTACAAACTGATGAATAAACTGTAAAATTGTTGAATGGTCACACTTACCATCATACTTAACAAAATTTGGAGTGGACCGAGTGAGTGGTGTTACCTTTGTCAATGGCGAAGCTGTGCCAGAGACAGCTGCTGCGCTCAAACTTGCCTACATAGCAGCTAACATCTATTTGTGTTAGAGAAGCATCGCCTCTCGGTCTAGCTTTTGTTGCCTCTCTACCTGGGCAAGCTCTGCACGTCACAGTGCCTCCTCATTTTTTCATTCCTCATGCATCATCAAGAGCAGTTTTTCAAAATTTGTGGTTCCTCTTTCTTCCAGCAGCTTTCTGCTTCTTTTTCATCCAAACATTGTTTTGTCTGGTCCATTTGTCTTCTACTTTCTTCCAGTTGGGATGAATGTCCTTTGAATTGCTGCAGCAGGACCCAATTCTGCTCTAGAATGTTCGCCATCACTTTTTGAGCATTTGGCGGAAGCGTATTTTGTTGGTAGTCTTTCTCCTCTTCAAAGTCTTTGTGGTTGAAATCTTTTCCTGACCCTTCCATGGCGCTTGATTGTGTGTCCTTTCTAGATCTCAACACAACCATACACTCGCGGTAGTCAAGCTGGATACAAATCGAAGCTCTGATACCAATGTAACATGCAACGTTTATCTGATCATGTAATTCACAGCAAGACCTTCTTTAAACCTTTAGCAAGGAATGAGCATTGTTTACCATAGAGAGAGAAGGAGATGAGGGTAGAGAGAGAGTAGAGTTGACAACCGATTGGGTCCCTATACCCACTGAGGGCCCCCTCCCCCAATCAGGGGAGAAATTGCTTTATACTTGGAGAACTGAGAAACACAAAGAACACTCTTCAAGAGATCATGGAACACGCGCAAGGAAGAGGCTTCTGCTGTCTGCCGAAATGCAAGGTTACTGCGTGAGTGAGAGAGTGAAAACTAGAAGTGATAGATCCTATGAGAGAATTGAGAGATGACTGAAATATAGAGTTGAGAAGTGAGCTGTGTAAACTTGTAAAAGAGAGCTAAGAAAGCTAAGGAAACAGTGTCCAAACCTCTCTCCATTTGCTGGTCCAAACCTCTGACTATTGTGTTGCATGGTCACCTTCAGATCAGGCTGAACTGATGGCCAAGGGACTGAGGCTAGAGCATGGCCAGATATGAGGATCTTAGGGGCTACACAAGAGGCTGAAATGGAGTTGTAGGAGAACTGAAGGCAGGAGCAAACTGAATGAGAAAATAGGGCAGCCAAGGGGCCCTTTTATAGGGCTGGACTGAGCCAACCCAATCTATAAACAGATCGACTCAGTCTGTTTTACAAACTGGTTGGCCTACAACCAGCCTATAAAAAGCCCTCCCTAGCTCATTTGCCAGGGGAGTTTCTTGGGCAGCCTTTGCAGGTTGCCTTCCTTGCTTACTTGTCCAACCTTTGGGGACCCTAAAGGGACTCCTAACCTAGGCTAAGACCTAAACTGTAAGATGGAAACACTTAACCTACTATTCTCTAGTGGGTACTAATGAACAAGAACTAACGACTGACTTGACCTAAGGCTGAGAGACTGACCTACGTAGCTTGTGCCTGACTGTCCCTAGACAAGGGCTCACAAAGAGGTCACAACATATGACAAAATCTCCTATTTGGGAACTATAATGCACTTGTCGATGTAGCTAGTGTCTCACCTTGCACCCAAGTGGATGATGCAGGAGGACAATTCAATCTATGCAAGTGTCATTTGGGATGCTCCAAAGTGAAGTTATTGGGACATATAGTGTCTCAAAATGGCATTGAACCTGGTCCGGAGAAGGTGAAAGCACTTATCTTGCTACCAACTCCCTCTATATCTGAACAATTACACACTTTTGTGCTAAAAGTCAAGTATATGACAAGGTTCAGACATTTGGTCTCTCAATTGACCCTTTGCAACAAGCTATGAAGTAAGAGCCTCTATAATGGAATGAAGATTGTGAAGTAGTGTTCAATAGAGTGAAGGAAGTGTTGGGAGAGATTGCATGTGTGAAGGCTCCAAATTTCTCTTAGACCTTTTATGTAAACCCTTCTTTTGGACCAAATGCTGTGGGAGCAATTTTATTGAGAAATGAGAGGTCTCCCGATATATGAGACATGTGTATTATGCCAGCAAAGTTAAGATAGAAGTAGAGAGGAGATATTTAGAGGCAGAGCTAATTCTATTAAGTTTAGTGTATGCTTGCAGAAAGTTCAGAGCATATCTTATTTCAAAGCCTTTTGTTGTCATGACTTGCTACACTTATTACCTTAGCTGGTCAATAATTCAACACTCTCTCATAGTATGATTAAGTGGTTGGTTGAGCTACAAGAGTATAATTTCTCATTTTTGGTAGAGTGTACTTCCACAGCCACACCGGCAGATCTATTAACATACAAAGAACTTTTATTTTTTGTGAAAAAAGTGGAGAAGAGAATAGATAAAGAGGAGCATGTTGTCATTCTAGGAGCATCTGTCTTGTATTTTGATGGCTTATACAAGAAGAGTTTACATCAGGCTAAAGGAGGTTATGTGATCAGTGATTCAGAGGACAAATTGATTCAGAAGGAGGGAGTACATCTAGAAGCCAGAAGCACTAATGAAGCAAAGTACGTAGCATTATGTGAAGGGTTGCAAGCTGCTCTAAGGCTGAGAACTCAAAAATTAATGATTAAAGGGGATTCTCTATTAGTGGTGAAGCAAGTCCTGGGAAGTGGCCAAGCAAGAAATCCAAAGTTGAGAGGGTATTTGGCCAAAGTTAGAAGGCTGCTACATCAGTTTACAGCATGGAATATTCAACATGTGCATAGGGAAGATCATCAGATGGCACATTGGCTTAGGAAGTGAGTGATCAAGACCCAGGGATAGCAAAGCTTGAAGATCCATTGTAAAGAGGGAGAGAATACCTAGCCCAGATAGTAGATTTTTTACTCACTTGTCATTTGCCTTAGAAGCTTAAGAAGAGTCAGAAGTATCACTTCATAAGAAGATGCAAACAGTATATGATGATTGATGATGAGCTCTACATGAGAGGGTCTGATCAGGTTCTAAGGAGAGTGCCTTGGAGGGAAGAGATATATTATACACTATCATCTAGTCATGAAGGAGCTTGTGGACAACATTATGCTTTTAAGATTACACTGTAGAAGATACTTCTGGAGGGTTATGTGTGGCCTTCAATACAAAATTATGTGCAACATTGGTGTAGATCATGCCATGAATGCTAGAGGATGGGAAGAAGAATTCTTAAGATGGAGCTGAGGAATATAATGCTAGTTTATTATATTTTCAAGAGATGGGGTATAGATACAGTCGAGGTCCTCTACCTAGAGCTATCAGAGGTAAGTGTCACATGCTTAATGCAGTGGAATACTTATCAAAATGGGCAGAGGTGAAGGCAGTAAAGAGAGTAGACAGCAAAGGGATTGTTGATTTTGTATATGAGCATATATGCCATAGATTTGGAATTCCCTTGGAGTTGTTGTCAGATAATGGTCCTAGATTCAAAGGAGAGGTGACAGATCATTTGTTCAATGGCTTGAATGAGAATTTTAGTGGAGATTTCAAATTGATGATGACTAAGATGACAGGAAGTCACACCAAAAATTGGGATTTGGAGATGAATCGAGTTTTGTGGGCATACAAGGTAGCAATGAAGCACAATACTCAATTCTCTCCATCTCATTTGGTGTATGGAATAGAAGCAATACTACCACTGGATGTGGAAATACCAGCCTTGAAATTTTTGGTTGAGGAAGGATATGAGCATGTAGACAGTTACAAGGAGACTTAGTTGGACAGAGATTTGGCTTTTGAGCATTATACCAGAGTGCAAATGCGGAAGCAAGAGTTGGAGAATGCAAAATTAAGGAAAAGGGAATTAAAGATGGAGATTTGGTCCTCAGATACAATAGCAAACTGGATAGTATGTTTGATATTGTTTTCTAGACTAAATGGGAAGGTCCATATAGCATGGAGAAGAAATTTGAGAATGGCACTTATCAATTGACTGATTTAGGTGGCAAAAGACATAAGAAGAGAGTCAATGGTATCCATTTAAAGAACTATTTTGCATAATTGATGATAGCACTAAAAAGGAACATTGTGCAGATGATGAGATGTGACAAAAGTGACAGAAACTATCATCTCTATTCGACTCACTATTGGACATGAATGTCACAGTAGAAGGGTTGCTAGAGATGTGTGGATAAATTTGTAAATAGGGTTTTTACTTATTGCATGCTGGAGGGTAGGCACATAGTCTTGCATACTAGATAGTTTTGATTTTTGGCTTTATAAGCACCCTTCTATCAGAAGGATCTTCACTGATGTAAATAAACTCTTGAGTTTATGAATGGTTTTTTTTGCAGGGTCTCAATGGGAAATGATGATGTGCAGTGTGGAAACACTAGACCTTCCAGAGCTTGGTATCCCCTATGTGACGGTGTGTTTGTGTGGGATGATATATGCCTTTTACAATTGTCCCAAGTCATATGTGTATGAGGGCATGAGCATTTTTTGCCATGGGTGTCTTGTAAATCCAATGTGTGTCGGGATTGTATTCATTATATGTGGATAGTCGGTGGGCAATTAGGTACTGAGTGTTGGTGACATGCATTTGTGTGTACAAAGTCTATGGTTTGGGCATTTAATTGCCTTGGTATAAATTTTGAAGGGAGGATGGAAGAGTGGTAAAAAGGTAAGTGATAACGTGGCTAATTTTGAGAGAAGGCAAGCCATGCATGCAACTTGGCTACGTGATGAGGAAGGGTAAGCTTCTGAATTGTGGGAGTTGGTATCTACATAAACTTGGGGCTTGCAGAAGAATTTTGAAAGGGATCGTGGGCACACAGCCAATGAGCACATGAGCTTAGAGGCAGCAAGGGAATCGATTGTGTTGGTTGGGAGCTTCTGGAGGTGGCATCTCTACTATAGAAGCTTGGAGGCATTTTGTTTGAGTGGGTCATCGTGTGTGAGCAGGAGGACTCTATGAGCAAGAGGACAATTGTGTAGGTGGAGCTTTGAGATGTGGGAGTGTCTCTATAGGAGGCTGGAGGACATGGTGATGTGGATGCACTGTGAACAATAGAGAGGCTATGGGAGGAGCTACTATCATGGAAAAGAGGCCGTGGCTCTTGTTGGGAGGAGCTTTGGGATAGTGTGATGTCGTTACTATACCGGTTGAGTGCTCTGAGAGAAGGAGAGAAGCCGAGAGTTCGTGAGCCTTCAGTGCTCTGTGAGGAGAAAAAGCTATGGCGCAACTATGCTCACTAGCTGGGTAGCAGGCTATTTGCTTTTGGAGGGAGCTATGTGGCTGTGATGTGTTGACTGTGCAAACGTGGAGTTCCTGAGACAAAGGAAGCATGAGCTTTGTGTGTAGATGGGAGCTTCTCAAACTACGAGAGTACATGAGCTCCATGAGCTTTGTGATGATGGAAAGTCTGCTCTATTGGCTATCTTCATGTAAAGGAGATAGGAGGAAATTCATGAGCTCTACTGAAAGTGTCAACTGTTGCTCTTGTGGGGACTGGGGTACCTAGGATGAAGGAAGACATGTGTGCCTCATCTTGGAGAGAAACCGTGACGATGAGGCATCTTGGCAGTAGTACATGACTGGAGCAGCAGAAGTTGCAAGAGGGTGTCGCAGTGAGAGCATGGGATTTATAGAGGCTAGTGGAGATTTCATGGGCTAAGGTCAATCTATATGCACGGGTTTTAGGCTGGCTAGTTTTATAAGCACACAGTAGCTTACAAGGTCAAAGGTGGAGAGGCTTTAGCTAGGTGGGTTTCGATGGAAAGATTGTAGCTGTGAATAGCTCCATGAATGGCTTGAAAGACATAGTGTATGCTTACTTGGCTACAGAAAACCCAGTTCTCATTGTTGATTATGGAAGAGGCCATGCTTGTGGCAATGGGACCATGGGTAGCACATGGCTTGAAGTAATGGGATTCATGCAGTCCAAAGGAGAAAATCCATAAGTTCTTGTGCAGTATTGGTGTGGGTTCACTTACAAGGAAAGGTTATTGGCGCCAAGTGGGTTTGGAAGGTAAAGTACAAGGCCGATGGGACTTTGGAAAAGTACAAAGCTAGATTGGTTGCACAAGGATTTTCATAGGTTAAAGGGTTTGATTTCCAGGAATCTTTTGCTCCGACTACTAGAATGACCACTATACTATTGGCAGCTACTCATAAAAAGTGGCCAATTTATCAAATGGATGTTAAATCAATATTCTTGAATGGTGACCTCAAGGAGGAGGTGTACATGGCTCAGCCACCTGGGTTTGAGGCCCCCCATTCTGAGAACAAGGTATGTAAGCTGAAGAAGGCCCTATACGGCAGGCTGAAATAGGCCCCAAAAGCATGGTACCAATGGATAGACAAATTCTTTCATAAATTAAACTTCAAAAGATGTGCCTTAAATGCTAACTTGTATGTGTACAGGAAAGGTGGAAAAACTGCTATTATTATTCTATATATGGATGATCTCCTTATTACAAGTGACTATGAAGACATGATCCAGCAAACTAGAAAGGCGTTGAGCATAGAGTTTGAGATGAAAAACTTAGGCTTGATGCACTATTATTTGGGAATTGAAGTCTGGCAAGAGCCAGGCAAGATCTTCATCTCTCAGCAAAAATATGCAAGGGAGATCTTGAAGGCATTTGGTATGTCCGAGCGCAAGGAGATAGCTACACCTATGGAGGTAAATGCGAGGTTGGCTATGGAGGATGCCTCACCACCAGCAGACATCGGGAGGTACAAGAAGTTGGTCGAAAGTCTCATATATCTGTGCAACACCAAACCGAACATTAGTTTTGCTGTTGGCATTTTGAGCAAGTTCTCCAATAAGCCTCGGGAGAATCATTGGAATGCAGAGATGTGGGTGCTCAGGTATGTGAAGGGCACTCTTGATTATGGCATCACCTATGGTACGGGCACTTCCTTGGCTGGTCATTATGACTCAGATTGGGTTGGAGATGTTGATTCTAGGAAATCAGTTTCTGGATATTGTTTCTCTTTAGGTTCAGGTATCTTCTCTTGGATCAGTAACAAACAACCAATAGTGGCATTGTCTTCTACTGAGGTTGAGTATGAGGCAGCATGTTTTGCTGCATGTGAAGCAGTGTGGCTGAGGAGGATCTTATGGAACATGGGAGTGCAAGAGGATGAGGCAACTCTGCTGAGGTGAGACAATCAAAGTTGCATGGCCATTGCTAAAAATCTAGTGTTTCATGCATGCACAAAACATATAGAGATTCAGTATCACTATGTGCATGATTTGATCGAGGATGGGATAGTGGAATCGGTCTATTGTCCAACAGAGCAAAATGGAGCAGATATCTTCACCAAGGCACTCGGGAAGGATCAGCTTCAGGGTCATCTTCAGAGACTCGGCATTGGGCCGACAAGGTAGTTCACCTATGGGTGGACATTAAGGGGGGGTGTTAGATATGCTCAATGCCCCAGCCTCTTGGTAACCACTAGTGGTCCAAGGTGCTCAAGTTGTAAGGCCCCCATATGAGGAGAAGCCATATGTGAGCCCGCCCCGAGACACTGGATGGATCCTGACTTGCATGTTAGATGAGGTCTATCAATGAGACTGTTGATGGTAGAAAGGTAATTATGTGGGAACCCCTTATTCTTGCTGGGGCCTGGGGGCTAGCTAGCCCTGAGCTAGGATGTCTCAGGGGGGCTGCTGGCCCCCCTGTGGGGGTTTAGGGGTGGGAGCCCCCGAGGCGACGATATAGGGAATATTTCTTGAATATTCCATGGACGACTAGCTGGTTCCACTGACTAGGTTGACTGGTCGACTCCACCGATAAGGTCGACTAGTCGACTCCACCGACTATGTTGATCTGACTACAACCCTCATAGCTATAAAGAGGCGACCTCCCCAGTCCATTGTATCAGATCAGTTTAAGAGCTTCCAGCTAGTAGCTCTTCACCTAGTATCTGTCTAGATCGCCATCTAAGCTCCACTGTGGGAGCACATGGGTGGACGGAGCCATCATCTATAGTACATCAGTATTAAAGGAAAAGTTTGTTCCTCTCCAGTTTGCTGTGTACTCTCTATTCTTTGTTCAGTTTCTATTCCGCTATGTCGTGTAATTTAACAGTGACCCACAGTGACACATCGTCATTGAGCACATTTGCACTCCTTTTGCCCATCCACCTAGATTAAGTTGTATCTCTTGATCTAGGAAGAATTTGAGGGCGCTCTAAAAAGGAAAGTCGCTCATTTTTTTGCGCTCTACATGCTCGTCACCTCGTGCAGATTTTGGTGCAAGTTACACTCACATTTGAGGCTCACTGACAAAACCACTTCCTTCATGTACATTTGCCTCTACATTGACGCATCTGACCCAGCACTTAAAAAGAACAAAAGAAAAGGAATTATGTATTGTTCTTTCATCGATTGATAGTTGGTATAGATCTAGATCAGTGTAGACTCGATCGCCATAGAGGGGACGCTTTGAAAATCTAAGCCATCCTAAAATTCCCGACTAGTACCTACTAACAGCTCTCTACAAAGGATTATCACATTGAGAAACCAGATCAACCAGAGTTTTTGCAACAGCAGTGAAACTGGTCATGCTTATGTACTCTACATAAAAGACCAACAATCAACTTGCAGTAGCAGGAGAGACTATGGACCCCGTAGAAATGGTTCAAGTCATTTTGAATGGACTAGGAGAGGGATACGAGATCTAGTCCTGAGTATTGCCATCCAACGGCAAATTCCAACACTGGAAGAACTTCAGTCAGTTCTATGTGGTGAAGAACTTAGGACTCAGGCTATTCAAGCACATAAAGGTCATTCTAATGATCAAGCATTCACAGCTTCAAACAGAAGTAGAGGCAGAGGCACAGGTAGATCATACCAAAAAAGTGGTCATCATCATCAACAAAATCAAAGTCAGCATCATCCTCAGCAGCATCAGAATTAGCAAAGAGGAAATCATTCCAACCGAGGAAGATTTGAAGAACGAGGGAATGCATCCACCAATGTGTCAAACATTCAGTGCAACTGCTGTCACAAGTTTGGACACTATGAAAGAGATTGCCGCAAGAAGCGGTATAACCAAGGCGGTCAATCTAGCAGTAATCGAGGGAATTCCTGAGGTAGAGGAAATCATTGTGGTGGACATTCTAGTCATAGTCATTTTGCAAATGAACATGGTAGTATGTTTCTTGCAACAAGGGCATGCATCAGACTGATACAGTATACCTAGACACTGATTTCAATCCCAAAGAGGATTACAGCTATCAAGTCAACCAAGTGGAATAAGATCCTTAGTCGACAGTGGTGCATCATCTCACATGACAAATCATCAGGAATGGTTCACAGAAATGAAGCCATTAGAAGGTCAGAAAAATGTCATCTACACAACAGACAATACACCGAATCCGGTTCAAGGGATAGTCGTTATCCCTATGAACAATTTCACTGGTACGAAAGGATTAGTGAAATATGTGCTCTATGTTCTAAAGCTCAGCAAGAACCTTTTGTCAGTAGGTCAAATGATGGAACACAATTACAGAGTCATCTTCGACGGTGATGAATGCACTATCAGAGACAAATCCAAAGATGTCAGCTAGTAGCAAAAGGTGTCAAGGAAGGGCACTTATACAAAATGCTAGCTACAGTACCAAATAAGCATACCATGTCAGCTCAACTGCAATAGATGCCACTACCTGCAAAATGGCACAAGAGATATGGTCATGTCAATTTCAAGTACTTAATATGACAATTGGGATCCCGAAGCTACAGTTTCTTGGAAAAGTTTGTGAAGCATGCTGCTTTGGCAAATAAGACCAAACCAACTTTGTCAGAAGTACCTCTCGTGCATGAGGTATTCTGGATTTGATACATACAGATATATGGGTTATGCCCAGTCCCACAGCATCAATGGTTCACTTTACTACTTAACTTTCATTGACGACTCCAGCAGATATTGTTGGGTCTACTTTCTAAAAGAGAAATTTGAAGTGTTTTCTAGATTTCAAGAATTCAAAGCCATGGTAGAAAACCAGACAGGTAGAAAAATCAAGGTCATGAGATCAGATAGAGGAGGTGAATACATGTCTTCAACATTCATGAACTTTTGCAGAAGTCACGGCATTCGAAGACAATTCACATGTGCAGATACTCCTTAGCAGAATGCAAGAGCTGAAAGGAGGAATGGGACTTTAGCGGACAGTGCTAGAGCAATGCTTAGTGAAAAGCATCTTCCAAATCAGTATCAGGTGGAAGCAATAGCCACTGCAAACTATCTGCTTAATCGGTTCCTACTGAATCGATAAAGGGTATGACTCCTTATGAAGCATTCACTGGACACAAGCCACACATCGGGCATCTCCGCATATTTGGTTGCATAGCATATGCCCACATACACGATGATCATGGTTGGCTATAGTGAAGAAAGCAAAGCATACAAATTATATGATCCCATCAACCGCAAGGTCATTATCTCGAGAGATGTAATCTTTGATGAGGAATCAGAATGGAAAACCTCACCTACATAGGAGATAGAAGCATCGACTTCACAATCATCTACAGAACAGGTTGATGAAGAAGAGCAAGAATTGCCAGCAACACCCCAATAGAGCCACAGCAGCTCAGACGGTCTACTAGGGAAAGCAGACCTCCAGCTAGATTGACATATGCTAAAAAAGGCAAAGCAATTCAGGTGGAAACCACGAACTATGCTCTTATTACTACCATCATGGCTACAGAAGAACCAGTGTACTTTGAAGACGTAGTAGACAAGCCAGAATGGCAAACTGCTATGAATGAAGAAATGGATGCTTTGTATAAGAATAATACTTGGGAATTATGCGACCTTCCACCAGGAAAGAAGGCCATAGCAAACAAATGGGTATACAAAGTGAAGTACAATCCAGATGGAAGTATTCAGAGATACAAAGCTAGACTAGTTGCAAAAGGATTTGCACAGCAATATGGTCAAGACTATGATGAGACTTATGCTCCAGTAGCAAAAATGGATTCCATACGGTTCTTGATATCACTAGTGACACTCAGCAAATGGAATGTATATCAGCTCGATGTCAAGAATGCATTTCTCAACGGTTATCTAGACGAGGAAGTCTACATGCAACAACCAGCAGGTTATATTGAACTAGGAAAGGAGAATAAGGTTTGCCATCTCAAGAAAAGTCTCTACGGCTTAAAGCAAGCTCCCAGAAGTTGGTACAGTAGAATTGATAAGTATTTTGCTGATCTGGGATACATGAAATCTAATGCAGATCATACTCTCTACTACAAAGCTCAAGGGGAAGACATTACTATTGCACTTTTGTATGTAGATGACCTGATTGTGACAAGAAGCAAGGATAGCTTCATCAAAAAACTAAAACAAGACTTATCTACAGAGTTCAACATGAAAGATCTTGGACTTATGCACTACTGAGTTTTGGAGAGATTCAGATAGCACATTCATGAGTCAGCTCAACTATGTTGACAGTCTCCTGAAGAAGTTTCATATGGCAGATTGCAAGATTGCAGCCACTCCCATGGAACAAAGTTTGAAACTTACTAAAGATTCAGAAAAGCCTACAGTCAATGACAGGTACTATAGGCAACTCATCGGATCTCTTATATATCTGACAAGCACATGACCAAATATTTGTTATGTAGTAAGCTCACTAGCATAGTTTATGGCAAATCCAAAATAGTCTCACTGGAATGCAGATAAAAGAGTCTTGAGATACATCAGAGGTACAAGACAGTTTGGGATAGAATACAAAGGAAGTCATCCACGGTTGCATGGATACTGTGATAGTGACTATGTCGCAGATCATGAGACCAAGAGATCGACATAGGGATATGCATTTTTCCTTGGTCAAGGTGCTATATCATGGTTGTCAAACAAACAGCAAACTGTTTCTTTGTCTTCAACTGAAGCATAATATAGAGCACTCACTACAGGTGCATGTAAGGCTATATGGCTTAGAAGACTATTGTTAGAAATAGATTACTTTGATGAGTCAAAGCCAACAACAGTATACTGTGATAATCAATTGGCTCAAGCATTGGCCAAGAATCCAGTGTATCACTCCAGGACAAAGCACATTGAAGTCAGAGAGCACTTCATCAGAGAAAGAGTGTTACTTGGTGACATCACACTACAGCATTGTGATAGTAAAGAGAATGTTACAGACGTCTTTACCAAACCACTCAGTAAAGAGCTATTCGAGAAACACCGACTAGCTCTTGGTTTGATGCAGAGGAAGGACATTCCCATTAAAGGGGTGTGATGAATGTAATGCTCAGTCCTTCTTCAATTCCCTAGAATCATCATCTTGAGGGAAGGCCTGCTTCATGATGTTGATCTTGAGGGAAGGTGTTGAGCGTTCATGCTCAACATCATGTGATCATGTGTGCATAGCACCATCATGTGATCATATGTGTATAGCACTAACCTTATAGAGTGTTATAAAGGAAAGGGTTAGATCCCCTAACCCTAACCCTAAATGGGTTTGTATATATTCTATTTTTTCAACTAAACCTAGTGTATAGTTAGTCATTTGTGGTGTGCTCTCTAGCTGTGCCCTCTCTCCTTATCTCTACTCTTCTCCTCCCCTCTTCATATTTTGTCAATGTGTACATTGATGGAGGTGCATCGATTAATGTCATGAGTGAGAATACCATGATAGATGCTGATTTAAAATACTCTAGTACTACCTCTCCTTATCGCATCAAATTGGATGACAACACTTGGGTTAAGACCCGGAGTTGTGAAGAATCTAGAAGTGGATGTATGTGGAATTTTTGTGACGATTACTTTTCAGGTGATCCCTACCAAGCCAGATGCACGTGCCTATCCATTGATTTTGGGAAGGCCCTGGCTATGCAAGGTGAAGGCTGTTCAAAAGTGGGATACTGGAGAATTGACTTTGCAAGGAAATGATAAGAAGGTGCACTACAACATCAGAAGTCGCAAAAAGAAAGTTGTCAAGGAGGAGTCTTCAACATCAGAGAGTTCAAGCTCTGACTTAACCGATGAAGAAGAAGAGATAGGGTGTAGCTATTAGGAGTCCAACTCAGAGGGTGAGGTGGAAGGAGTGGCCTTTGGTCTTTGTCTTGGTGCTGATTGGGATGAGTTAGGAGGGAACAAGGTGGTGGTACAAGAAGATCATGTAGAGACACTTCATGTGGAGGATGTGGAGCACACTAAACGACACCAATGCAATAAAGAGCTTGATTCTCTATCAGGTAGTGAGAAGCTCCAGTACTTGGATATGTTAGATGATTTTCCATGTCTCTTTGCAACAAGCTATTCATAGGATCGACCAGTCTCTGTTCTGGAGCACAATATTGAGTTGAAGCCAGAAAGCAAGCCAGTTGTGCAATGCTTAAGGTGATTGGGGGTGATCCAAGCTGAGGCACTAAAGAAAGAGGTAACGCAACTACTTGAGGCAGGATTCATCTTTCTCGTTGATTATTCAGAATGGATATCTCCTGTAGTTGTCACACCAAAGAAAGGAAATAAATGGTGGAGTTGTGTGGACTTTCGTCCTTTGAATGCATGCACTAAGAGGGATCATTTTCCTTTGCCATTCTAAGATGAAATACTAGACCAAGTAGCAAGGCATGAGATGTATTCTGTATGTGATGGGTATTTTGGGTACTTTCAAATTTGTATTCGGGAGGAAGATCAAAAGAAAACATCATTTGTCACACCTTGGGGAGTTTTTGCTTACAGAGTGATGCCTTTTGGGTTGACCAATGCACTAGCTACATTTCAAAGGTTCATGAGTCAAGTGCTTGAGCCTTACTTGGGAAAGTTCATAAGAGTGTTTTTGGATGATTTTTGCATTTATTCTCAGCGCATAGATCACATGGAGAAGTTAAAGATGGCCTTAGCTAGGATTGATGAAGCAAAAGGGTGTCTAAATCCTAGCAAGTGTCATTTGGCTCGAATGAAAGTAGTCTTGTTGGAGCATATTGTGTCTAAAGAAGGCCTGCAAATGGATCCTGACAAGGTTCAAGCAATCATGGCATTGCCAAGTCCTGAGAGTGTCACTAGTGTTCACAAAATTCTAGGAAAGAGAGTATTATCAACACTTTTGTGATGATTTCATAGAGATAGTGCATCCCATGAACTTGTTGACAAGAAAAGGAGTTCCTTTCCAATGGGGTGTGGAGCAACAAGAGTCTTTTCACCAACTTAAGGAGGCCATGAGTAAGGGCCCAATATTGAAGCCCTGTGATTGGTCTCAAGACTTTTATGTAAATCCAAGTGTATCTTTGCATTCAGTTGGTGTTGTATTGCTACAAAAAGGGGAGGCAGGTAGAATGCAACCCATCTATTATGCCAGTTGACAGCTTACAGAGGTCGAAACAAGGTATGAAGAAATGGAGCAACAAGCTCAGGAAGGAGAAGCTCTGTGGGAAGCTTTGTGGGTGACTTTACTTGCATCCAAGTGTGCAGAGACCTTGGAGGAACCTTCAGAAAAGTCACTTTGGTTTTGCAAAGTGGTTTTGAGAGCCTGTTAAGTGTTTTCAAAGAAAAAGTCATTTTTTGAGCTTTTCCCAGTTCCGTTCGATGACAGAGACTTCGTATTGACTTGTAGAGGCAACTATTGCTTGCTTTTGGTGTCCACTTCACTTCAGGAGCTTGGAAACACCTTCATTCTTGAATCTGGGATCATTTCATTGGATTTCTGACTCACTGTGTTAGTTTCTGTGTTTCTCTGCCCGAGTTGGAACTCAAGTTTAGAGCAACCATTTGCAGATCTGTCAGTTCCAGTGGAGTCAGGAGGTCTAAAACTTCTATGTTGCTCATCATTCGCACTCCGGTGGAGTTTACAAACAGCTATGTTTCCAAAAACGTTTTTCAGTCTGTATGTTGGACCCAGTGATTGAGACCACGATTTCCAAAACCATCTGTCCCATTGCGTTCCGGACGCCCAAAAACCCCTACCTATCAGTTCTTACGTGATTTGGTGGAGGATTTTCAGAGTTATAGATCTCTGTGTATTCGATTTCCTCTCTCTGTTATGCATTTTTCATTCTAAGGTTTTGAAACCTTAGATTTATGCCACATGGCAGTGGATAAGTGTTGACTCCCATTTCTCACTCATCGATTGGGATTTTGGAGTTCTGGCAGAAGAGAGACATTTGCAGATTTTCTTGCTGAGTCCAATTATGTAATGGCACCCATGTTTTGAGGCATCTCAGGTTCTATTTTCAGTAGCAGTCATTACCGTGGGACTATGATTTCTTGAGCATACCTTATGCAGATGACTCTGGTTGCAGTTTGAGTAGTGTGCCTCATTTGTGGTGTCCATTGGGTTGTAGTGGATGATTTATAGGCCATTTGGATGCATTGCGGTCCTTATTGGATGCGCTGATAGGCCCAAATTGCCTTGTGGGATGCTATTTTTATGGACGCTTTGCACATGGATGCTATTTTCTGTTGAGGGACAGCTTTGACACATTGCAGGTGATGCACTGATAGTGCTATGCTCTCTTGGATGAGATATTATTAATGCATATGCCAGTGGATGGTGTTTATGCTTGAGTCATTTGGCACTTATTGGCATTTTGGATTGCCATTGCAGTTGGCATTTTCTTTTGGGCTAGATTTGCTCATATGGATGCATAGTATATGCACATGAGTCATATGCTTTGAGACATGAGTTTTGGTGATATTTCACTCTATTGTGGCATACACATTTGGGTGCACGTGGTATTTGGTGTGATTCTCTCTTGTAGGCACTAGCATTTGGGATTTTTGCTTCATTTGCATCATGGCATCCTCTTCCATGTCTGGAAAGGAGTTTTTTAGCATTAAAAAGTTTGATGGGACAAACTTTTCTTTGTGGAAAGAACAAATAAGGGATGTGCTTACTCAAAAGAAGCAGATTAATCCCTTGGCAGGGATTGAAGCTAAGCCTACAAATATGTCTGAGGATGATTGGAATGAGTTGGATGCATTAGTAAAATCTACTATTAGACTTCATCTTGCAAAGTCAATTTATTTCACAGTAGTAAATGAGTAGACTACGGAAGATTTGTGGAAGAAACTGTGTGCCACTTATGAAAAGGAAACTGCCTCTAATAAAGTTTACCTCATGAAGAGGTTGTTTGAGCTGCAGATGAAGGAAGGGGTCTCCATTGCTTCTCACTTGAATGAATTCAATATTATTTTCAGCTAGCTTTAGGCTCAAAAGATGAATTTTGATGCGGAGACTAAGGCAATATTTCTCTTATGTTCATTGCCATCCTCATGGGATACCTTCCGTACAGCTGTCAGTAACTCTGCACCTGGTGGAGTACTGAAACTTGATGATGTTGTGGGTAGCTTGTTGGCCGAGGAGATTAGACCGAAGTCTATGGACGGCAACAAGCAGGATGCAGCCTTAAATGTGCAAAGGGGCATATCACAGTTCAGGGGGAAGTCCCAAGAAAGAGGGAAGTCTCGTAGCAAATCCAGGGCATGGAACATTGAGTGTTACCACTGTGGCAAGAAGGGCCATATGAAAAAGGATTGCTACAAGCTAAAAAGAGAGCAAAAGGATTAGAAAAAGAATGCAAATTGGGGTGCAAATCAAAAGGAAGAGAGTCCAAGGGAGGACAAAGGAAAAGTGAAGATCGAGGAGATCAATGTAGTCACACATGATAATGACAATGACATTCTCTTCATGTCTAGTTTATCTGCAGAGTTGCTTACCACTTCAGATGATGCATATTCCCAAGATTGGATTTTGGATTCTGGTGCTTCATTCCATGTTACTCCCCATAGGGAATGGTTCTCCACTTATGACAGTGGAAAGACAGGTTGTGTGCATCTTGGAAATGACTATGCATGTGACATAGTCGGAGCAGGTGACATAAAGTTTTCTTTTGCAAATGGGTCTGCATTTATTTTGAAACATGTGAGACATGTGCCTAAGTTGACCAAGAGTCTTATTTCAGTGGGTCAGCTAGATGATGCTAGTTTTCACACCACTTTTGGCTTTCAGAGTTGGAAAATTCAGAAGGGCTCTATGCTTTTGGCCAGCGGTGCCAAGTGTGGGACTTTGTATCCCTTACATGTATCAGGGGTATTTGATCATGTTGTTGCAATAACCGAGCAGCCAAGCACTTCTTTGTGGCATTGCAGGTTGGGGCACATGAGCCAGAATGGAATGAAACTCTTATGCCGTTTGGGTTATGTACCGCATTTGAGTTTCTATGATTTTGAATTTTGTGAGCACTGTCTCTATGGAAAGCAGACTAAATCAGCCCATATAAGAAGGGGAAAGAAAGAGTTTGAAAAGCTTGATTTGGTGCCTTCAGACGTATGTGGTCCCACGCCTACACGGTCATTAGGCGGGGCTGAATACTATGTGACATTCATTGATGATGCAACTAGGAAAGTGTGGGCTTATGCTATAGCTCGGAAGAGTGATGTGTTCCAGGTATTTCAGAAATGGCTGGCCTTGGTTGAGAATCAGTCAGGTAGAACACTTAAATGCCTACGGACTGACAATGGTGGAGAGTATCTCTCTCATGACTTTCAACATTTCTGTGATACACGTGGGATTAAGAGGGAGCTCACATCCCCTCGTACTCCAAAGCAAAATCCAATTGCAGAAAAGATGAATCGTACCATTCAAGAAAGGTTGCAATGCATGCTTTCCAATGCAAGTCTTTATGGTGGTTCTTGGGCTGAGGCAATGAAGACTGCAGTGCATGTGATCAATAGATCACCTAGTAAGAGTTTGGATGGCGGTATTCCTGAAGAGGCATGGAGTGGCAAGAAGCCCTCTTACTCTCATTTGCGTATATTTGGGTGTGAGGCATATGCACATGTGGCAAAAGAGCTTCGAAAGAAGCTAGATCCTAAGTCTAGGAAATGCATCTTTTTGGGTTATGGTAAAAGTGGAGAGATGGGCTATCGTCTCTGGGATCCAGAAGCAAAGAAGATCATACGCAGCCATGATGTAGTCTTTAATGAGAAGAAGATGCATATGACACCCATGAGAGATGTGGAAATGAGAAGAATCACTTTCCAGGATGTGAATCCACTTGCATATGTTGATAGACAACAAGTTGTCCATGCACCAAATGTGCAAGAAATGGTACCACCAAGTACTCCCACAGGTATACAATCAAGGGTAGATGATGGATCATCTATTGGTGGAAATGATGAGCCAAATGTGGCTGATATGTAGGTGGGACAGCAAGCTGAAATGCCCTTGAGAAGATCATCTAGAGTGTCTAGACCGCTTGATAGGTTTGTTCCAGGGGTAGACTATGTGATGCTTACTGAATGCGGGGAGCCTTCTTGCTATAGAGAGGCTATGATGCACGAGGATCAATGCGAGTGGGAGTATGCTATGCAATCAGAGATGAGTTCACTTATGATGAATAAGACTTGGGACTTGGTTTCTTTGCCACATGGAAAGAAAGCATTGCCATGTAAATGGGTCTACAAAATGAAGGTCACAGGTGATGATGTGCCTAGGTACAAGGCCCGTTTGGTTGCTAAAGGGTTCAAGCAAGAGGAGGGTGTGGACTTTAATGAGATATCTCTCCAGTTGTGAAGATGACCACACTTAGATGCATGCTTGGACTAGTGGCATTAGAGGATATGGAGCTTATGCAGATGGATGTCAAGACAGCTTTCTTGCATGGGGATTCGCATGAGGAAATTTACATGGTGCAGCCGGAAGGCTTTGAAGAAAAGGGCAAAGAGCATTTAGTTTGCAAGCTGAAGAAGAGTCTCTATGGTCTTAAGCAAGTGCCTAGAGAATGGTATCAGAAGTTTGATGCTTTCATTCGGTCCCAGGGTTTTAGAAGGAGTGAAATTGATCACTGCCTCTACAAAAAGGGCTAAGGATAATAGCCTGATAATCTTGGCACTATATGTGGATAATATGCTATTGGCTAGCAAGAATACTTATGAGCTAGATGCATTAAAGGCCAAGTTGCATGAGGCCTTTGATATGAAGGATTTGGGACTTGCAGGTCATATTCTTGGTATGCGCATCACGCCTGATCGGAGTAGGAAACTCCTTTGGCTTTCACAAAAAGAGTATGTTACAAAAGTATTGCAGCGTTTCAATATGGAGGGGGGGAAGGCAGTGAGTACTCCATTGCCTCCATATGTGAAACTGAGTCATACAGATAGTCCCAAATCAGATGAGGAAAGGGCCATGATGGCCAAGGTTTCTTATGCATCTGTGGTTGGGAGTCTTATGTATGCTATGATAGCTACTAGACCAGACATTGCATTTGCAGTGGGAGTTGTTAGCCGGTAGATGGCTAATCCAGGAAAGAGGCATTGGGAGACAGTTAAGTGCATCATGAGGTATATGAAGGGTACCGAGGAGATGTGCATCTGCTTTGGTAGAGGAGACATGCGTGTACTTGGGTACACAGATTCAGACTATTCAGGCCATGTGGATAGTAGGAGATCTACTTCTGGTTATGTGTTCACCTTTGCAGGTGGTGCAGTGTCGTGGATGTCTCGCGCACAGAAGTGCGTTGCTTTGTCTACCACAGAGACTGAGTATGTTGCAGCCACAGAGGGTTGCAAGGAGGCTATATGGCTTGATTGGCTAGTGGGAGATTTGGGGATTCATACAGGTGTACCGACATTGCATAGTGATTCCATGAGTGCTATTCAGCTAGCACGGAATCCGGTCTCTCATGCAAAGACCAAACACATTGAGGTCAGGTACCATTTCATCAGGGAGGTACTTGAGGACAAGCGCATAGAGCTTGTCAAGGTTCATACAGATGATAACCCTGCAGATATGCTGATGAAGAGTCTACCTAGTCAGCGGTTTGAGTATTGTCATGTATTGATGGGCATTGGATAGTATGCTTATTGGTTGTTCTCCCTTAAAGGCACATTGTCCTTTAAGTGGGAGGTTGTGGGGGTTAAAGGTCATTGTGCCTTTACCCCGGTTATGTACAAAACTCAAACACATATATAAATGAATGAAAAAGAAGATTAGGGTGGTTCTGCACCCACCAAAACTTGTGCGGCTCTCTGTCTCTCTCTCTCCCTCTTCCATTCTTGCTTCCGTTGAGAGCACATTCCGTTAAAGAATTGGAAGTAAGAGGAGATTCTCAGCTTATTGTAAAGCAAATGCAAGGGCATTACAAGACAAGAAGTCCTCATTTGAAGGAGCTTAATCAAAAGGCTATGGCACTATGTAGTCAATTTAATTTTTGCAAGTTTGTTCATATAAACAGAAAAGAAAATCAAAGGGTAGATGAGTTAGCTACTCAAGCCATTGTAGTACAAGTCCTGGGGGTGGTTTCTTTGGTAGACACTGGATGGCCAAAACTACAAGATGTTCAACAATATGTGGAAGAAGGCATGTTTCCTTGAGGGTTAACTCCACAACAGAAGCAGAGATTGGTAAGGAAGGCTTGTTCCTATACTATTGTTGATGACATTCTTTATAAATTGGGAAAAGATAAGGTGCTCCATTGGGTGGTCCATCCCAGGGAGACTAGGAGAATCCTAGAGATGTGTCATGAATGCTCCGGTCATTTTGCTTCAGTGAGCACAGCTAGGAGAATTCTTAATGCAGGTTACTTTTGGCCACGCCTCCATAAGAATGTATATGAATGGTGTCGAAGTTGTAAAGTATGCCAAAAGTTTGAAAGGTGATAGCTAATTCCTGGGCCCTTGAAGCCTATTCCAGCATATGGACCATTTGAGAGGTGGTGGTTGGACTTTGTGGGACCACTCCCTCGCTCATCTCAGGGCAAGCATTATTTACAAATTATGTGACTCGGTGGGCAGAGGCCAAGGCATGGTGATACCCGGATGCACCAATGAGTATCCCCTTAAATTCTTCTATGCTCGACCACCTTGAGAGCCAGCAGACCCTCTCTGTCACTAGAGAAGATCTGCTGGGGGGGAAAGATGTGACGCCAAAAATTGATATTTTTTATTTGGCATTGGTATTGTTTTCTTTTATGTTTGATAAGAGTTTGAGTATCAGCGGCTCTCACTTATTTCTATTTTCCAAGATATTATATGGGATTGAGAGGATGAGTGGAATGGCTAAATACCATAGGTATGAATTATGAATACCTTGGTATGGGGTGAGAGTTATTTGTGTATGGGATATTATGGGGTTTTTAAAAAATAGGAAGAGTGAGTCATATAAAGAGGTGGGCTCATGCCCATGTGTTCCAATAATATAAGAGAGGCCACATGCCAAGCATGTGGAAGGCATGGGGAGGAGTGTGGAGTCAAGAGGAATCCTTCTAGAATTCCCATGTGGAATAAGGAGGACATGGACATATGGAAAAGAGAGGGTCCCTATGGGCTCCATGTGGGGAGACTCTTGACTTTCTCAATATTTTAAGAGTCTTGAGCATCTTTTGATGGGACACATGGCAAGAGTAGCCAAAAAGGACATGGATGGTGACATACGGGCTTATGTGATTGATGGGAAAAAGAATCTACAGGCAGCAATTATAAATGGGTGAAGGAGGGTGACCAAAGCCCTATAAAAGGAGCCCTCCTCTCCCTTGTTCATCATCTCTTCCACCATTACGCCTCATGTTGTTGTAGATCTAGTCTCCTCAAGACTCTTCCATGAGCCTTCTCTCCCTCTTGTAGATATTCTCTTTTGTAGACTCTTGAGTCCATCTCTCTCTAGTTCATCCTCTCTCTATGAGTAGTCTTGGAGATTCCGCTCCCTCTTGTATGTATGAACCTCTCCCTTGTGTTTGTAGTATTTTGAGTTGCATTGGAGTGGAGTCTCACTCTATTGGTAATGAAGGTCACTTCAGGTTCTCTCTCTTTGTACTTTCTTTCCTTTTCCATTTTTGCCTTTCATTGAGTGTCTCTTCCCTTTTTCCATTGCTTTCTCTTCCAAAGTGCTCAGAAGTGTTGTGTATTTGGCTGCTCATTGCACATACATGGTTAGGTAGTATCCTCCCAAGTCGGCATGAGTAGAAGGAGTAGGTGTTTTTCATGACAGTTTGACCCCCTATCAGTATTTTGCTCATAACTTTTCGCTCGGTGGTCCGATTTGGACAAAACTTAAATCAGTACGAAGCTCTCTTCAAGGAGCATCATCTTGTCTTTAGTTATTGTATTAGATGTCAAACCAAAAATTTATGTCTCTCTTTGTGTGACTATTTCTTTTTCAGATAGTTTTTACCCCTGTCTAGTAAACTGCCCATATCTTTCCGACTGCTTCTCTGTTTCTTACGAAACTTATATCAGAGCGAAGCCCATTTTAAGGCACGTCTGGATATGTGTTTGAATTATTTATATCATGTCTCTACTGAAAGTTATGGGTCTCTGTGTCTTATGATAGTTTGGAGAGTGTTTTGAGCTATGTGTAAAGGTGTCTATGAAGGAGGTGCAATGTTTCCTCGAAACCTACCCATCTGACCCAATCATCCCCTTCAAATTCCTTGATATATATCAGTTCATGTCATGTTGAGCCGCAAGATCTTCTTTCAACAACGTATCACTCTTCTCTTTGGCACAGACCAGCTTGCTAAGATTATGGCCTCCGCTGATCCTTTCCTTCTCCCTATGCTTGAGTACAACATCACTTGGGATGTTACCATCTTCATTCTCATATAAGGGAGGATAGTATGGTGTGGTATCTTAGTATAAAAGCTTTCTTTTAATGTCCCTTTCCTAGTGATGAATATCTCTATCACTCAATTCAAAAGCAGCAAGAATTGAAGAGGTGCGTGAAGTTTATTACCCCCAACTTCATGTCACACTACCTTTAAAACACAAGTTGAACAATAAAGCCTAAAAAGCATATCCTTGCTTTTGAAATGCAAATCATGACAAATCTATATAAACGTTTGAACATTTATTTCAAGAGGCATAAGCAAAGAGTTCCTCTTAAGTAATAGCAAGAATTAAGAAGCTAGAGTGGCAACGACAACAAGAATTTGTGAGAGGAGATGCAGGAAGGAAAAGAGTCTGCGGTCTAGGTTTGTAAAGCACACTTCTGAATTATTCGTCTCCTTCCTATCTAGATTCACAATTCAATAAAAAACCTGGAGATGTATGAATCTCTTAAGAGTTGAACGGAACAAATTCGCATCTGTGACTACATGATTGATGGTTAAGAACGTGAGTTTAAGATTGACCTGAGGGGATCATAGAGGTTTCACACAATGTGTGCAAAGATCAAATAATGTCTGGTGCGAATGATGAGGATCATCGTCCTCCTCGGTAGCTTCTTCGAAATCCAAGACATTGTCATTACTCTCTTTGGTGATCGCATTATCTGTTGTTTCTTTTTTGTTGTAGAATCCCAAATTCTGTTTCATATTTCTTGCAATCTGAATAGTACTGCAGAAGGGCACGTGAAGGACCTTTTAGAGTGGCATTGTCTATCACTATTGCCCTCGTCTAATGAGGTTGTAGAGACAATTGATGCCTCCTTTGATCAACAATTTTCTAATCACTATAAACGTGATGATCCAGGATTCCTAAAACTAGGCAATTGGACAAGGACAAGACGAAGTGTAGAAGAACACTTTCTATGAACACAATGTATGCATTTCTATGAACGGTTTCTGAGAACCTCATGAGTAGGCGATGACTCATATTAATATCCTCTTGACCATTTCCAAGCATACTATAACATTAGAAGTAAAAAACTGTAATTATTTGGGTGTATGTCTAGAAATTTAGTGTCATCGTCGTTGATTGGGATTGAGACTTGCTTTTCCTCTAGCTCGAAATTCAAATCTTGAACGAAATACTTTTTCATCTTGTGGATTTAGTGTCATCTTGTGGATTGGATCATCGACTTATGCGAGAATAGGAATATGAGGTTCGAGATTTGCTTCAAAGAAATAATACAAAGTTAGATGGCAAGTAGCTTATGTGTGGCATCTTGTAAAGTCTCAAGGACAAAAAATTTTAGATTAACCTTTTGCAATTGAATGATAACTGGCGGTAGCAACTAAGATGGATTAGGTCTAAAAAATCTCTGTCGACACCGCATGACAAAGGACGAGCAAGAGGAAAGAAGCATCATCGTTAATAGACCTGTAGCTTGCTGAGATCATAGGCTCTCAATAGGTTCAAAGAGAGAAGACAAAGTTGAGCATGGAGAGTGAGTGCTCAAACCTAAATGAAGCAAAACTTGCAAGTATTTCATCGTCTTGATAGGGTAGGGCCTGAAAGAAGAGGCGCAAGGAATAGTTTCGTTTTTGTGAAAGAGCTCGCAATAGCATTAAGTAGTTTTAGAAAAGCTAATGTTAAGTTTAAATTTTTTCCTTTTTTAAAAAGAAGTAGTTCATGATGACCTAGCACATGCATGCTCAAGTATATCATCCAATCATGCGTATGAAATTTTTGATGATTTTTTTTAATAATTAAATGAAGTAGTGGCTTTTATGATTCCAGGTGCGCAATTGATCGAGATCCAACCAATTGTTCGATATCAAGCAAGGGATTCGAAGCTTGTAGCTCGATATAGTAATCTTTCAATTCTTCATTGTTACATTGATAACAATGGCGTCATCAACAAGTACCGAAGAATCCACAAGTCAAAAGCAGTTTTCTTGGAAGATTATTTAGAAGTCTCTTAATGAAAAGAAGATTTATATACGTAAAAAGAAGAAGAAATCTCACGCTAATGCAAAGATGTGCAATAAAAACTCAAAGTGGGTCCCATCATCCTATCTTGAACTCCTACACTTATATGGAGAAGGAAACTTTGACTTTCCTTGCATGTAAAAATCATTAATGGATTTCATTGTCCTATCTTGAAGTCCTCCACTTATATAATACACCAAAAAAGATCAAAGTGGACCCCATCGTCCTTATTTATGTAACTGAATGATGAACTGAATACAATAGATTTTGAGCTAAGGCATATTTACTTTTGCAAATCAAATTATAAACGTATTTCTAGAAATGTTGTTTTACATTCGAACACTACATGTAGTAATTTATAGACGTATTCTCGGAAATGCCGTTTTACATTCCAACACTACATGTAGTAATTCATATATAAATTTTCGTTATAGGCTAGACCAATAATTTGTTGTTGAATAATACTATATGTTAATATTGTTTCTATTTCGAACGTATTTTTTACACCTTTTCAAAAAGTGAAGCAGATGTACATACTTGGTGCGTACAAGAATTTGGATGCTCGACTTGGAATACAAATACACCCATTGAGATTTAGGTAATATGTTAGTCTCTTATATATTCGCGACTCAATCTCGGTGCTAATATTCTTGACGACTCCAATCTTGGCACACGTGGAAGGGCCCATTCCCTCGGGTTATAACTCTTTGGGAAAGGAGGCCAGTTTGATGTTTTGACAGTCTAGGACATCAAACTTAGTCCCTCCTTTTTGCTTCTCGAATGTCTTTATACACGTACATGTCGAGAAGGCTCACGGAGAGCTAGCAACCTGTATGACTTGCAAGGCATGTGTATCACATCCATTTTGGAAGCTCTACGTTGTTCCTTACAAAGATGAGTACATACAATCGATTCTTCGGGCAAATGTGTTCCACGTGCAAATGTTGTCGATATTAGATGTCAGCCTGAATATTACAAGAGTGATGCGGTCATTGCCTTTCCCCTTAGGCGGCCTACCGCACCCTAGTTTTCCTTAATAGTTTTTGGGTATTTAAATGTGAGCATGCCATGTACATACAGGAAACAATTTACACCATATGCTTTTGTACTTTTGCGTGAGGGGCAGGCCAGAAATTTCATAGTTTTTCTCGCCGACAGATTTTCAAATGGCCTTTATTGACGAGAGTCGTCTCTACGAAACAATATTTAATATTGGTCCGTGCCCTTGTTTGATTGCCCCATCCAGCTGCGAAAATCAAGCTTCACTCACCTCACGTTTCTGTATCTTCTCATTGCTCACCTTCGCTTTTGTGATTATGAGCCGTTTTTAGACACCTCTCGTTCTGTGCTGGACAATCGATTAGCTAGCTGTAGTTTTGCGCTGGGAAATTTATTGCCTTCCTCATCGTTTTGCATCTTTGTCTTCCAAACTTAGAGAAATCACACCAATCTTACGTACCTTGGGAGTTTTACATAATGGATTCCACTTTCACGGCTGCTTCTTTGGCAACGGGTTATATGCTCGGAAGAGAATTGAATTACCACGTAGACGTTACCCCACTGGGCAAGAGGCAACGTGTTCCTCCTACTCCCGTCACTTTTGCACCCGATGCTTTTCCTAAGGAGGACCCTGCATGTCTCCCGAGGTGCCCTATGGTGTATGCTATAATAACAGACTCGAATCAGCTCGGAGATCCTACTGTTCCCGACTGGCAACCTCAAATTCCACATGGCAACAATCTTTTCAGACCAGCATTGGTGCCTTTCGATTTGTTAAGCATATCTTTGGATGTGGATTGCCAAATTAACACTGCCTTTATCACAGTGGAGGGCACATGGCAACTACATTGCATTAAGCAGGGACAACGTTGCGATTGTCTTATCGTTGTGCCCATAAATGAACAGGTATAAAATCATTTATACCCAAAATGAACTCTGCTGCACTTGTTTCCGTCTTTGTCTAACAGTCTCACAGGAATTTCAAGCCATAGTGTCCTATTAGCAACGAATTACACAGCACATACGCAAGGAGCAGTTAGATGAATACACAACGAGATGCATTTGATACCAAGAGTCGCATGGTTACAAGAGTAAGAAAGGTTTCGTTGGAACTCCGTTTGTAACGTTAAGTTACAAGTTGTTGTAAATGCATAGGAAGGTTTTAAAAGATAAAATAAAAGAGGTTACCACAAATTGTGCGGTCCCATTAAAAAAACCTTTGAGTTGATAATCGAAGTATCTCTGAAAATTTACTCACCATTCAAGAGATGTTCCAAATCATATTAGTCAAGGGGTGGAAATAGAAAGAAAGAAAGAAAGATAGATATATTAACGTCCACGGGAGGCCTCACGGGCCTATGGATGTTTGCAACTAAAGATGGCATACCCACTGTGCATCCATACATAGCCTCGAACGGGTTCATGCCAATAGAGATGTGCTTGGTACTATTGTAACAAAATTCAGCAAGTGCCAACCACTTATCCCAAGACTTCTGCATGTCATGACAGAAATGCCTCAAATACTCCTCCAACTATTTGTTCACCCTTTCTGATTGTCCATCCATCTCAGGGTGGTAGCAGTGCTAGGTGTAAGAGAAGTACCCACTGCTTCAAAGCGTTGCTTCTGCCTCTTCTTCAGCATCTTCCTACTCTTGCAGCTTTTTTGGGTGGCCTCTACATGTTTCGAGACAGGAGTTTTGTAGGCTACTCGGAATGTTCGTCTTTGTATTTTATGGGATATGATGCAGCCCGTGCCCTCTACTCTGGATCTTGATTTGGGATTTGCTCATCCGATGCGCATCAGGCTGCATTTTGCCTCTTTTCCTACAGCATGTTATCGGTGCCGGCAGGTTGGTCATTTTGCACGTGCTTGCCCTTCGGCTTCCATGACCACTCCTCTTGCTCCTTCTTCAACAGTAAAGTTTACTCTTCCTTCTCCTCCGGTTTCTGCTAAGGCTTTACTGGATAAGCCTTCTTTTACTGCTTTGAAGCATTACTGGAGGAAGGTAGAAAAATCACAGGTTAATCTTTCTCTTGCTGAAGAAGTTCAGGATCTGACTCCCGTTGAGCATCATCAGCCTCCTCCTCTAGATATGGATGTGTCCCTTGCAGAGGGGATCATACAGGATACTGCACATGCTCTTTCTCAGGTTGATCCTCGAAGTGAAGCTGAAATACCGAGTCTTGCTTTATCAAATGCAGCTCTTTCATCGGAGGATACAGATGTTGATCTAGCTTCTTTGCCTCTAATGCTTGTGCCAAAGTCTTCTTCTGTTCGGAATGCAGAAGTGCCTTTTTTACTAGAATCTTTTCATCCCATGTTACAACAGGTTTTTGACCCTGTGATTTAGAAATTTCGGGTACTAGCCTATATCAAGAAGAATCACAAGGGCAAGGGCAAAAAACAGCTGGTTTTTATTGATGGTGTGGTTTCATCACCGCATCAGTTTTTACAGAGCAATAATTTGAAGCTGGAGGATGCTGTGTTTGATCCTCCTCTAGCTTGATATGTAACTCTTTACTTGGTTGCCTCATGACTTTTGCTCTGAGGCTTTACTTGTAAAAAAAATTTCTTGTACTTATTTGGTTGGTTTTTACCTCTTTTTTACGTTTCCCACACAGAAATATAAGATTTCACTTTAAAAAAAAGTAAATAACTCGTGCCAAAAGTGACCCATAAATTTTGCATCTCTGTTATTGACAATCTCCCAAGGGAAGCCATGATGCTTAAAAACATGCTCGATGAACTGCCAAGCAACTTGTGATGCTGAATAACGGGTCTTAGTGGGTATGAAATGGGCCTGCTTTGTTGGTCTGTCAACCACCACAAAAATGCTATCCCATCCTTGCTCTGTGGAAGATAACCTTGTGATGAAATCCATAGCAATGTGAGTCCATTTGCCTTTTGGAATAGGTAATGGCTGCAAGAGACCCGCGGGTAACCGATTGTCCACTTTATTCTGCTCGCAGGAGGGCAGACATTCACTGACAAATTTAACTACATCCCGCCACAAGCCAGCCCAGATAAAGCTTTGTTTGACGTTTTCATATGTCTTAGTAATACCCGCATGTCCTGCCATAGAAGATGTGTGCATTTCCTGTAAGACCACCAGGCGGTACTTTGAATCTCGCACCAAATAAATTCTGTCCTTGCACCACAACAGCCCATTATGCAGCTTAAATTCAGCTTGCCCCTGGCTCGATGGCCTCTGTAACTCCACAAATATGGAAGCTGCCTTAGAATCCTGCATGTATTCTTCCTGAATACCATGAATCCACTGTTGGTAGATGGTAGAAATGGCAGACAAACTGGAAGCCCACATACGGGATAAGGCATCTGCAACCACGTTTTCTTTCCCTATGTTGAAATCATAAGACTGAACCTTAGCGAGCCACCTCTTATGGGATAAGGCATCTGCAACCATGTTTTCTTTCCCTATGTTGAAATCATAAGTGCGTAAGGAAATACCTGAGTGTCCTATGATCTGTCTTAACCTTGATTTTGCTATCGTACAGGTAGTGGTACCATTTTTCGAAAGCATGGAGGATAGCAAACATCTCTTGATCATAAACATGATAATCCAATTCCTTAGCATCCAATTTCTTGCTTTCAAAAGCAATTACCCCGTGTTCTTGCCTTAGCACTGCCCCTAATCCTTTGCCACTGGCATCTGCCTCCACAATGAAAGTACGTGAAAAATCAGGGCATACCAATACATGAGCATGAGTGAGGGCGAATTCCAGGTCTTCAAAGCTGCGCTGTGCCTCTGTAGACCACATAAAAGCATCCTTCTTCGAAAGGTCTGGCAGAGGGGCTGCCCTCTTGGCAAACTTGTGAATAAATCCCCTCCCTCCTCCCTCTCCTCTTGATCCTCCCCGCCCTCCCTCTCCCCCCTGCGCTGCCCCCTACCTCTCCCTCCCCACTGCCCCCTACCTCTCCCTCCCCGCCCTCCCTCTCCCCCACCCGCCAGCCCCCCCGCCCCCTCCCCCGCCTTCCCTCTCCCCCCCCCCCGGCTGCCCCCTACCTCTCCCTCCTTGCCCGCCCTCCCTCTCCCCCACCTGCCAGCTCCCCCGCCCCCTTCTTCTCCCTGCCCTCCCTCTCCCCCCCCCGCTGCTCTCCCCCCCCCCCCCCCCCCCTCCCTCCCCTCTCCCCCCCCCTCCCTTTCCCTCCCTCCTTTCCTCTCCCCCCCCCCCCCCCCCTCCTTCCTCTCCCCCACCCTCCCTTTCCCTCCCTGCCAGCCCCCTCCCTCCCTCCTAACTCCCCCCCCCTTTTCCTCTCCCCCGACCACCCTCTCCCTCCCCTCCCCCTGGTTTTTACCTCTTTTTTACGTTTCCCACACAGAAATATAAGATTTCACTTTAAAAAAAAGTAAATAACTCCTGCCAAAAGTGGCCCATAAATTTTGCATCTCTGTTATTGACAATCTCCCGAGGGAAGCCATGATGCTTAAAAACATGCTCGATGAACTGCCAAGCAACTTGTGATGCTGAATAACGGGTCTTAGTGGGTATGAAATGGGCCTGCTTTGTCGGTCTGTCAACCACCACAAAAATGCTATCCCATCCTTGCTCTGTGGAAGATAACCCTGTGATGAAATCCATAGCAATGTGAGTCCATTTGCCTTTTGGAATAGGTAATGGCTGCAAAAGACCCGCGGCTAACCGGTTGTCCACTTTATTCTGCTCGCAGGGCAGACATTCACTGACAAATTTAACTACATCCCGCCACAAGCCAGCCCAGATAAAGCTTTGTTTGACGTTTTCATATGTCTTAGTAATACCCGCATGTCCTGCCATAGAAGATGTGTGCATTTCCTGTAAGACCACCAGGCGGTACTTTGAATCTCGCACCAAATAAATTCTGTCCTTGCACCACAACAGCCCATTATGCAGCTTAAATTCAGCTTGCCCCTGGCTCGATGGCCTCTGTAACTCCACAAATATGGAAGCTGCCTTAGAATCCTGCATGTATTCTTCCTGAATACCATGAATCCACTGTTGGTAGATTGTAGAAATTGCAGACAAACTGGAAGCCCACATACGGGATAAGGCATCTGCAACCACGTTTTCTTTCCCTATGTGGAAATCATAAGACTGAACCTTAGCCAGCCACCTCTTATGGGATAAGGCATCTGCAACCATGTTTTTTTCCCTATGTTGAAATCATAAGTGCGTAAGGAAATACCTGAGTGTCCTATGATCTGTCTTAACCTTGATTTTGCTACCGTACAGGTAGTGGTACCATTTTTCGAAAGCATGGAGGATAGCAAACATCTCCTGATCATAAACATGATAATCCAATTCCTTAGCATCCAATTTCTTGCTTTCAAAAGCAATTACCCCGTGTTCTTGCCTTAGCACTGCCCCTAATCCTTTGCCACTGGCATCTGCCTCCACAATGAAAGTACGTGAAAAATCAGGGCATAGCAATACATGAGCATGAGTGAGGGCGAATTCCAGGTCTTCAAAGCTGCGCTGTGCCTCTGTAGACCACATAAAAGCATCCTTCTTCGAAAGGTCTGGCAGAGGGGCTGCCCTCTTGGCAAACTTGTGAATAAATCCCCTCCCTCCTCCCTCTCCTCTTGATCCTCCCCGCCCTCCCTCTCCCCCCTGCGCTGCCCCCTACCTCTCCCTCCCCACTGCCCCCTACCTCTCCCTCCCCGCCCTCCCTCTCCCCCACCCGCCAGCCCCCCCGCCCCCTCCCCCGCCTTCCCTCTCCCCCCCCCCCTGGCTGCCCCCTACCTCTCCCTCCTTGCCCACCCTCCCTCTCCCCCACCCGCCAGCTCCCCCGCCCCCTTCTTCTCCCTGCCCTCCCTCTCCCCCCCCACTGCTCTCCCCCCCCCCCCCCCCCCCCACCCTCCCTTTCCCTCCCTGCCAGCCCCCTCCCTCCCTCGTAACTCGCCCCCTCCCTCCCTCCTAACTCCCCCCCCCTTTTCCTCTCCCCCGACCACCCTCTCCCTCCCCTCCCCCTTCCTTCCTAACTTAGCTCCCCTACGCCTCCCCCCTCAGTCTCTCCTCTCCTTCCCTTCCCCTCTCTCCTACCCTCTCTTTCTCCTTCTTCCTGTGCTCGTGTTCCAAGGCGTCCTGGGCAGTAGTTTCACGGACGGAGCTTTTTCAGTGTTGGAATCGGCCTTTTCACATTGTTTGGCGAATGGATCCCCATTCAGCCAATCTCCGTCCACTTCCACCGGCCGCAAGAACCGTCATTTTTTCAAAAGACGAGTTGCAGCAGCTCAAGAAAGATGTGGAATTAGAGGGCTCCACATCACTTTTGGCCCGCATCTTTGGGTCACACCCTTCCAGATCACAGGCCAGAGACTGGATTCTGGTGGCGTTACCAAGAGATCTCGCCCCACACCTCAGGGATATTCGACTTCTGGGACATGGATTCTTCCAAGTGGTTTTCGACTCCCACGAGTCCACAGCCCTTGTTCTCAAAGCTAATCCCCTGGCTTTGGGTTCGAGGAGGATCTTTCTTTTACCCTACACCTTGGGCTTCGATCCAGTCGAGGAGGACAGGCAGGTCACATTTCGTGGTCTTCCTCAGGTCTACCATCGATTGCTTGCTACTATCGGAGCCACATTCGGAGTGGTCATTGAGATTCCCTCCCTTCTTGGCGTGCCTTCTTCCTCGGCAGAGGCAGTCAGTGCAAATGGGGTGCCTCGTGTTAGGGTCATTGTCTCTGACCCTAACATCTCAGATGACCACATCATGCTTTAGCGTCCATACGGCTCTCTCTTTCGACAGAGAGTCGAGATTTCAGGAGATAGGACCAGTGCAGGATTTGCAGGACCCTTGGGCACTTTGCTAGAGACTGCCCAAGGAAGAGAAAAAGACCCAAGAGGTCTTTTGGTGTGGCTCCTTCACGCACTACCCCGATTGCGCCTCCCCAGCATCCTGTACCATGCACTCCAGGACCACCAGGAGTAGCAGGGCGCCCTGCTTCGCGGACCCCAGGACCACCAGGGGCAACAGGGCGCCCAATGCCCGTAGCACACCCAGTACCACGATGGAGAGCTATCAAAGCGGCTCCCTTACCTCAGGAGGAGACCTTTGATCCTGTTCAGACAAACGCCTTCCAGACTCTAGAGGTGGATGTTGCTGCAGCCCCAGACACTACAGTTCCACATCAGGAGGGGCCTTTAGATGCACCAGCCCTAGTCACCTTGGTTTCTGACCACGAGGGGGTTACAGGTACTTCTTCCCTGCAGACTATTCCTGCCACAGTCAGGACAACCGAGAAAGTGCAGGCACAGATGAGGACTCCAGATTCCTCTTCAGCCCAGCCACAGGCCTCCTCAGCCCCCAGCTCCAGTTCTGCTGATAGAGGCCTGGCAGGTCCTCCTCCATCTTCCACGAGTGCAGGTCTTCTTCGCACTCCTCGGCCAGACTTGCTTATTAGGAACTCTTTTTCCGCACTGCAGATTCGGCGACTTTCATGGATGAGGAGGAGTTTGTGCCCTCCACCTTAGGGGTCCCGGTCATTGGGATTCCTTTTGATAGGGCCTCCCCTTCAGCAGGTGTGGGGATCCTTTCACCTGTCGAGTTTCCTGCCCTCAACAGGAGTGTTTAGGCCCAGGGGAAGTTGGTCTCCTCTACTAGGTCGGGTAAGCCTTTCCATCCATCATCCTCTTGTCGATGAGGATAGTCAGCTGGAACATACAGGGCCTAGGCGGAGTTCCACACCGTCATCGTAGGTAGTTGATCCGGAATCAGCTTCATCCAGGTGTCACTGGAGGTGCTATTGATATCCTTTTTATTCAGGAACACAAGGATGATGCCAGTGATTACTCTAAGTCTGGGAAACTGCTTTCATACCTTCTGGTCGCCTGCTATGGGCATAAGGGGAGGTACTTGCATTTCGGTCTCTCCTTCTATTCTCCCCTTGGTTGCTAGTCATGTATTATCTCCCCCTCTAGAGCTCAATGGATCATTATTTTGATTAGAGGGCATAAGATTGGTCTTCTCAATCTTTATGCTCCCAACAACAGAGGGGAGCGGATCTCCTTTTGGAAGGTTACTCTCTTGGGCCCCCATTGCAGATTCTTGGATCATTGGTGGCGACTTCGACATGGTTGAGTTGCCTTCAGACAAAAAGGGAGGCAGACCCGGTGGAATTCATTCTTTAGAGAGGGCAGCCTGGGATGCATTTCTCTTTCAATATAGTGGCAGGGACACTTGATTGGATGATGCCTTTTATGTTATGTCACAGTCACTCCTGTACTGTTGGTCGAACAGGAGAATACACATGCCCATCCATGCACGTATTGACAGATTTTATGTAGACGATTGGGCACTTGACAAAGGAGGATCTGTATGCATTTCTACTGGGGTTTTCACCTCATATCATTTTCCAGTGGTGTTGCAGATTCTTGAGCCTCGTCGGAGAGGACGCTCTGCCAGTGTCAGGATTCCGAATGCTTTTATGTAGAGGAGAGCCTCACGGAGGATATTTTATAGATTTGGGTTTCTCACATATAGGGTGGAGCTCTCCGCCCATCTCAGGTAGCTACAGCCTTATCCGGAATTAGTGACTATTATCATATAGTCGCTGATTCCAGGAGATGTGAGATTCTTAGACGTGAGATTGGTATACGCCAGCAGTTAGCGTCCCTTCATAGAGAAGAGCAGAAGAGGCCCACAAAGCTTGGATTCAGGAGTGCCTTGCTGCTGCATGGGCTCATATGCATACATTGTTGGATCAGAGAGAAGAATATGCCTTCCATGCACAGGAATCCTTTTGGATTCAGATGGGTTGTAGGGTCAACAAACACTTTTTCTCTACTCATGGGCCCAAACATAGTAGAGATAGTGTCTCGCAGCTTGTTGACTCAGACGGGGTGTTACAGTCAGATCTCGATGTTGTTATACGTGTAGCTTCAGATTTTTTTGCATCCCTTCTTACTGTAGATCCGGGCACACAAACCATAGATGATGCCAGAGAGGTTATTTGGAAGTGTGTCCCTGTATTGGTGAAGGATGAGATGTATGCTTCTCTGGATGCACCTTTCACCAATGTAGAATTCAAGACTGCATTACTTGCCCTTCACGAGGGCAAGTGCCCAGATTCAGATGGACTTACCCCTTCTTTTTTTATTACTTTTTGGGATCAGATTGGTGATCACATTACATCAGCCCTGCAGGGCATGTGGGACTTTGGTGAGATGCCGGACTCACTTACATATGGTCTCATTTATCTCATCCCAAAGGGGTAATAGGAATCTTGTGTCTCAATGGAGACCCATCACTCTATTGGGCACCTTTTAGAAGATTCTGGTGAAAGCCATCAGTCTGCGGCTACTGGTTTTTCTTCCAGATTTGATTCATGACACGCAAACAGGGTTTGTGCATGGCAGAAGTATTTTTGATAATATTTTCTCATTTTGGGAGGCCTCAGAATGGGCCATGCAGAGCCGCCAGAGATTGGCCATTCTACTCTTGGACTTTGAGAAAGCATAGGACAAAGTAGACTGGGATTTTTCAGAGGGTACTCTATCTCATTTTGGTTTTTAGATGCATGGATTAGAGGAGTATCCTCTCTCTACAGATCAGCCCATAGCCAGGTGCTCATTGGGGGGGTAAGAGGGGACAGATTTCAGATTTCCAGATCAGTCTGCCAGGGATGTCCTCTTGCCCCTTTTCTTTTTTTGTTTGTGGCGGAAGCTATGAGTATCTACATTAGATCTCAAGCTGATATTTATGGGCCGAGGCTTCCTATCCGCCGCCGGGAAGAAGAGCTCCTGGATAGTGAGTTGGCAGATGACACGGCTGTTTTTTTGGATGCCTCCCCCAGGACACTCACTTCCTTCCGAACATCCTTGGATTTATTTTGCACGGCTGGAGGTGCACACATTAATTGGCATAAATCCAATGGTTTTGGATTTGCAATGATGACACCCCGGATTGGGGTAATGATATTGGCTTCACTTGGGTACAGAGGGGTGTCTCCGTCAGATATTTCGGCTGCCAGGTTGGGGTGGGCATCTCCCCTTCACAATAGTTTGCTCTGGTGTTGGAGAGCATAAGAAGAAAGCTCCTTTTCTGGAGCTCAGCCAAACTTGACTCTGCTTCCAGGGTGGTGGTGGTTAACCAAGTTCTTCTAGCCACAGCATGGTTTGTATGCTCTTGTTGGTGCCACTCTAAGGATTGTATCACTCAGGTTAAGAGGCCTGTACGAAACTTTTTATGGAGTGGTCTAGATGGCACAACTGATGTTACAGCCAGGGTGGCTTGGGAGACCTTGATTCTTCCTACAAGAGAAGGGGGTTTGAATATCATCGACCCGGATCTACAGTGCAGAGCCTTACTCTGCAAGGTCGTTGTGAGAAGACTTATGCCAGGGCAAGAGCCTTGGAAGGATTTCTTCATCAGATGCATACAGTCTCGCATGCCCACTTCAGGAGAGGATTGGACACACAGTACCAGATGGGTTTTCACCATAGCCCACCTCAGATCTCCCTCTTCCCCTCTTATGGTTGCTATCCTGAAAGCATGGGCCAGTTTCAGGAGTACTCTTCGCAAGATCCCCCATCCACCTGTGAAGAGATTGAAAGGCAGCCTATCATGTGAAATGACAGGATTTTGGATGAGCATGGTAGACCACTTGGAGCTTCTCCTTACATGCAGTGGCCAAGATGGGAGAGGGGCCCTGCATCTACTGTGGGAGCATGGAAGCGAAGTGTTCCTGCGGGCGGTTCTTCTCCCTTGTTCGTTTCGCCAACAACAAAGTTCTTCGGACTTTAACAGAGTCCAACAGATTGATGTAGCCTTGCCCTTGGATTAGGTGGACACAGAAGACATGCCTATTACTTGCTCCACCTGGATGGGGGCATTTTCCAGATTGGGAGTTCCTTTACAGGTGATTGCTTTTCATGACACACATGAGGATGCCTTAGTCTTTGATGTTTCTTCGGGGGGCAGGCTGTCCAGATCCACAGACGATATCTTGTTGGAGGTACCGTTTCAGCCAGTCAGGATAGTGGGCTTCATGGAGCATGGCTCTTTTTCACAGTGGTACTTGGATCCTGACCCGCTTCTCATCGCCCTGGGCTCATGGAGGTTGTGGCTCTATGGAGGTGTCCCAAGTTTTTGTAGTGGGACTCTAGGGAATGGGAATGGATAGATGAAGGGCACCGAGAGAAGGGCATCCCCTTCTTTCGTTACACGGTCAGTAATGCCAGGACATTCCAGCTCAGCTGTAGGGGTTGGAGGCCTACCAGAGCTCATCATTGGGAGAACTTTCAGATTTCTGCTGACTTGCAGAAATTTTTTTGGCAAAGGCTCTGGAAATCCCACCGGAATAGAAAAATCACTCTCTGCTTCTGGCTTTCTATTCATGGTGGGATAGCAGTAAACCATTGGAGATCCAGGTTCGGAGCTGACCCTTCTTGCCCTCGTTGCCTTTCTGCTTTGGAGACAATACAGCACTGCCTTTGGGATTGCAGATAGGCGAGAATCATATGGAAGGGGATTGCAAGACTTTTCAGCACTTTTGTTTTCCTACCTTTCTATATGACCTGGGGATCAATGGCTTGGCTTACTCTTTCAGGGCCCCAGGTCTTTTTTGAGAGACTTGACTCCTCTTGGGCTCTTCACATCCGACGACCTTGTGGAGTCGTGCTCTCTAGAGGATGTTCTGGCCACTCTCTTCAGGGCTGCTCATTCCTCGGTCGACTCTCCATGGGAGGTCTTAGCTAGCATTGCAGCATGGCACATTTGGAGAGCCAGATGCACTGTGACTTTGGAGGGTTCTCAGGTGCACCCTTCTCAGATCTTGGCTAGTATTTGGACAGATACGGTACACACTCTGATGGCCATTTGGGCGACCATGCAGGGATCTCATCTCGAGCAGCCTCTTCCAAGAGAGTTACTTTTCTCAGAGATTGGAGAGACTCTCCCTTCTTTGCTGAGACTTCTACAGGGTTGAGTTGGCATTTTCAGCCTCAGCCTTGGTTTCTTTCTACCTCATTCCTGTGAGGTGTTTTTTATTACATGCTTAGCATGTTGTATTTTCGCATAGAGCTTGCTCTAGCGAGTTTCTTTCTTTCTTAATAGAAGTCTCTTTTTTGCAAAAAAAATAAATAAATCAATCTTAGTGAAAAACTAGCACCCTTGAGTTCATCCAACAGGTCATCTATCTTAGGGATTGGAAACCTGTTCTTGATGGTGACCTTATTCAAGTCTCTGTAATCAATGCACATATGGTAAGAACCGTCCTTCTTCACCAGGAGCACAGGGGATGCAAAAGGAGAAGTGCTATGAGTGATGAAACTCTTCTGAAGTAAGTCCCTCACTTGAGTTGCCACTTCCTTTTGTTCTACCTTAGAGAGTCGGTATGGGGCCCTATTGATTGGCTTACTGCCAGGTTCCAGGACTATGGCATGATCTACGTCTCTTCTCGAAGGCAACTGTGATGGCAAATCGGCAAACACATCTGCAAACTCTGAGAGCAACCTCTGCATATCACAATCATCAACACGGGGAGTGCCACCCTCCTTAGTTACTGACACTTTTAATGCATATATGGTGCTGCCCTCTTGAGCTCTTTGGCCAACTGCCTTGCTGAAATGACTTGCAATTTAGGAGCTGCAATACCATGCAATGTAACTGATCCATCCCTGTGGACAAAGCTGAGTGTTAAGGCATTGAAATCCATGCTGATTTTGCCCAGTGATTGCAACCAATCACAGCCCAGGACAACATGGGGCCATTTCAAGTGCCAAGAGATCACCTACAAATGTATAGTCATTAGAGAATTTAATCCTTGCATCTTGGCAACAAGATCTACTGATCATATGCTGTCCATTGGCCACTTCTACTCTCAGCCCATGGTCTATCTCAGTAGCAATCAGTCCCACCCTCTGTAAGGTCTTGCAGTTAACAAAACTGTGGGTGCTACCGCTGTCCACCAACACAGGCACAATCCTGCCATTAATCATCCCTGTTAATTTGATAGTATCAGCACTTTTGGCACCCATCAGGGCATGCATGGAAATAGTATAAAGTGTTGTCTGGGCATCAATAAACCTCCTCCTCGTTCACAGGAGCATTACCACCTGCATCTTCACGTGCATAAAAAGGTATTGCATGAGCTGATGAGTAACGAGGTGAAGGAGGACTTAGAAGTCCCTGCGGTGAGGTAGGAGCTGCTTGGGGAGCTCAACCCCCCGCCCGCAGCGGCCTGTTGCCCCGTTGCCCTCTGCTCGCTGCCCCTAGTTGCCCCGTTGCCCTCCGCTCCTCCTCGCCTTCCTTCCGCCTCACTCTCCTCTCAGCCTCCACTCCGCCCTGCCTCCCCCACCTTCTCGCTCTCCTACCCCCCTTGCTGCTCCTCTGCCCCCACTCCTCCCATCCCGCCTTCTCACCTCCCCGCCTCCTACTCCGCTCGCTTCGCACCTCCCGCTGCTCCCTGCCTCTCCCGCCCGAGCGCCTACCCCCACCATTCCGCCTCCCCCCTCCTTCCTTCTCCTCTATCTCCCCCCTCCCTCTTTCGCCTTCTCTTCTCCTCTCCTTCCTTTCTCCTTCCCCTTCTCCCTTCTACCTTCCCTCCCGCATCTCAAAGAACGAGGCGCCGCCCTACTTGTCTCCCCCAAGCTCCAGGTTGTTGAAGTCACCTCCAACAATCCATGAGTCTACATCCGGAAGACACTCTAACAGCCTCCTCCAAAAGACCGAGCGGTGCTGTCTACACACTGGGACATACATGTTCAGGAACCCAATCTTGGACTCTCCCGTCCGAACTCCCATCAGCAGCAGAGCGTAGCACCTGGGAGCAGTTCATTTTCATGATCAGTGGTAGAGACCCGTGGAGAGAGCCAGATTTCAGTAGGACACCTGCCAGCCTTCTCTTCTCCTTTGGACAGAGGAGACACGATGGATTGCTAGAGAGACTAGACCATTTCTATGTTGGGGACTAGGCACTACACAGAGGCGGATCTACTAGGATTCTGGCAGGTACCACGATGTCAGACCACTCTCCAGTGGTACTTCACTTGAATCAGCCTCGCCGAGGTCTCCCCCAGAAGGGGGTCCGCATTCCAGAGGACAACCTGTAGGACGAGGAGATCCAACAGGTCATGGCAGGGATTTGGGAGCAGTCAAAGATGACACCGTGCGAGGGCTGGGCTGCGTGGGTGGCCGATGCGATTTAGAGGAGCAGTGAGGAGCTGCAGGCTCACGCCCTTAGGCGGAGGAGGACCCTTCAGGAGCGTGAGTGGGCTTTGAGGAGAGACCTTGAAGGACAAATTGATGTAATGGGATCATACCAAGGGTCTATGGTTGTGAGTGTGTGAATACATGGTGTGTGTAGGTGTGACTGATGATGTGTCAGTAAGTAGGTGTGATTGAGTGAATATAGGAGTGTGGTGTGTGATTGAGAGATAATTGTGGATCTAGAGATGCTCTCTTGAGCTCACAAATGATGTCACTCTTGGATGTAACTTGTGCCTGTATATTGGGCATATCTCTCACGAATAAACTCTCCCCTTTTCATCATCTTGGTCTCTCCATCTTGTCTCCATGCTACTCCAACATGTGGTATCAGAGCCACTCAGCCTCCATGAGCCTCCTTGAGCCATTTCTAGCCACTTCATCATCTTCTTCCTCACACTCTCTTCTTCTCCATTTTTTCCTCTTTTGAGCAGAATTCCCAAGTGCTTGTTCTCCCACTATAGGCGACCATTTCCAGAATGCTTTGAGCTGTAGACTCCTCTTGTATGGTGAACTTACGGCTGCAAGCAATTAGCCAGATATGGACTGTATGCGCCGTGCCGCCACTATCTCTATTCGTCGAACTTTTGCGTAATTCCATTGACAAAGAACACACCTCTAATTCCTTCAAGCCACTTTGGGCGACGGTATAAGAAGTCTTGAGTGCAAGTCTGAGACCATTTGGTCCACTGACCAAGGAGAATTCTGCAAAAAGCCAATCGTTTTTCATCAGCTTTCCCGAGTGAAATCGCGTGCCATTTCACCCATGCTTCATACTATATACTCTCCTCAGTAAGAGCTTCCATTTCACTATAAATGCCCCTTGGGTGCTGCTCAGGATAGGTTGAATTTGATCCTCCAGTCTCTGTTTGCTCGATTTGGGGGTTTCTCGCAAATCTCCTTCATGGCTGAAGCATTGCAAGTGGTTAGATGCTCAAAAGTTTCAGTATTTTACTGTTTTTGCTTGGCATTGATGGGTGTTGGTCATTGATGGCTGAAGTATTTAATGCTCCAAAGTTGGTCTATCACTATGCAAATCATGTTTTTCAAGACGTATGCTTGGATGAAAGGTTATATTGGTCACAAGAATGCATCATTCATGATGTTTCAGACTGGTTCAGTGATGTATGCAGCCCCTTTGTTTTTCTATATGGATGATATGCTCTATGCATACTACAAAAGTTTGAGGTTAATTATGTATGGCTTTATGTTTCATACACTATGCTATGCAATATTGAAGCATATAATGGATACTCTTTATAGGTTCTCTGCCTTGGCTTTGCCTAAAATGCATGTAATGGGGAAAGGTTATGTGCTTCACTTGAGTAGTGATTTGATGAGCATAGATCTGAAGATCAAGGAAGATATTATGTGCCTCAATGGTGATATACTAGCTATACTAGCTAGTGATTCTTTTATGGAGATATGTACTTGGATGCATGCTGGTCTTGTGGCCTGAGAGCTAGTTTGGGATCACGTTCTGATAGTACTCTCACAGGATTTATGCGGCAGACTTGAGAAGCCTTTCACAAATGAGGAGCTCATGAAAGCCCTCAAGGCTCTCCCAACCCAGAAGTGCCCGGGTGAGGATGGCTTGACTTTGGCCTTCTTCCAAAACTTCTGGGAGATTATCTCCACTCCTTTCCGTTTAGCTCGCCAGGAGATTTTTGACATAGGCTTTCTCCCTCAATCCTTGAGCAGGGGGTGGATTTGTTTGATCCCGAAAGGGGGACGTAGGTCATACTTTTGACAGTGGAGGCCGATCACTCTGCTTGATACTACATACAAGATCCTCACCAAGGTCTTGAGTTTGCGATTACGGCCCCATCTTACCGACATCATTCACAACACACAGACTGGGTTTGTCCAGGAGCGCAGCATCCTGGACAACATCTTCACATTCTGGGAGGCAGTGGATTGGTCCAGGGAGGAGTCACAGCCACTGGCCGTCCTTCTCTTGGACTTTGAGAAGGCCTACGACAGGGTGGAGTGGTCCTTCCTGGAGGACACGATGAGGAGATTGGGTTTCTCGGACAGATAGGTTAGAGGAGTTTCAGCGCTATATGCAGGGAGCTCTAGTCACATATGCTTATCGGAGGACACACGGGTGAGGCCTTTTCTCTCTCTCGCTTGGTCTACCAGGGCTGCCCGCTCGCTCCCTTCCTCTTCTTGTTTGTGGTAGAGGCTTTGGGCTACTACTTGAGATCACAGGTGGCGGGTCTCATAGGGTTGAGGCTCCCAATCAGACAGGAGGAGGAGCTACTTGACTCGGAGTTTGCAGATGACACGGCCTTGTATGTTGAGGGCACCACAGCGAGTCTAGAGAGAGTCAGGGTCGCCTTGGCTATTTACTGTGAGGCCTCAGGGGCACGGATCAACTGGACAAACTCTATAGGTTTCTTCACAGGCTTTGAGGAGACACAGGATATCCGTGAGTGGGGGAGTGACTTTGGCTTCAGATGGATACCGTGGGACTAGACAGCGAGATACCTCGGATGCCAAGTGGGTATTCACATTATAGCAGAGCAGCAGATTGCCCCGGTCCTTGAGAGTGTTCGGCACAAGCTTCTTTATTGGAGCTCGACCAAACTCTCCCTAACAGGTCGCGCCTTAGTGGCAAACTAGGTCCTTCTTGCCACGGCCTCATATATCGCCTCCTACTGGTGCCACAAAGGATTCATCGGGTAGCTCCGTCGGATGGTACAGAACTTCCTTTGGGTAAGTTTAGATGGCACGAGGAACACTAGGGCCGGAGTAGCTTGGCAACGGTGATCATGCCGCAGGCACTAGGAGGCTTGGGTATCATTGATCCGGAGATGCAAAGCAGAGCCCTTCTGAGCAAGTTGGTGGTTCGTGGCCTTAGCCCAGGTGTAGAGCCTTGGAAGCTCCTCTTACAACGAGGGCTTCTAAGGAACACCCCACACACTAGGGGACAGTGGCAGCCTTCACATAGATGGATCTTCTCAAAGGCCCCCCTTATGGGGAAGGGCTCCCCCCTGATGAGGAGTCTTCACAGGGTCTGGCAGAGACTGGCAGGTTGTCTCATTCGTGCTCCACCCAGATGTAGAGAGGAGTTTGAGCGCCAGCCCCTTATGTGGCACCCAGAGATCAGAGATCAAGAGGGACGTATGCTCGCTTAGCGGACTCACATTGGTTGGGCACAGTGGGACAATGGTCCAGCAGGGTCCTTTGGCCGTTGGAGCAAATTACCTATGGAGGCAGAGGCGAGGCTTGACGCCCTAGCGCATTTGCGAGGGGCAGGGCAGCTGACGGGCGAGATTGACTTAGCCATTCCTGAGTCCTAGTGGGAAGGACTTCCTATTTAGAGAGACAACAGATGAATGGGGCATTTTTCCCGTACTGGTGTTTCCTTGAGGATGTTGATGCAGCGAGGCAGCACGCACCCCAGCTTCTTCCGTGTAGGACCTGGAGGTCTACTTCAGCCACTCATTGAGAGAGACCCCGAGATGGATGGGAGTCTTGATGGGATTCATTGGCAAATGATCAGAGTGGTGGGATGTTTGGGGAAGGAGTGGCACATTGACCCTCCCAGTATCTCAGAGCAGGACACCTCTAGATGGTGCCTTTGGCTGTGGGAAGGTAGACCCCTGAGGGAGGTCCAGTGGAATCTGGGATAGTGGTTCTGGCCCTCCAGGGGCATCCTAGCTGAGTCAGTGGATGAGGTGCCCTTCTTTTCCTACACCACACGGATTGGCAGGAGGCTTCAGATGGACTCATCAAGGTGGACTCCCTCAAGGGAGAGGCATTGGGTGACCCAGAGAATGTCTCGGGATGTTCGCTTCAGGTTTTGGACGCGGCTGTGGTCCAGCTTGCGGCCGAGGAAGATTTCATACTTCTTCTGGCTGGCCGCCCATGGAGGCGTGTCCATCAGACCGTGGTTGGAGCAGTTGCGAGTGGAGGGGCAGTGCCATTGTTGCTCCGATGGTGTCCTGGAGACTATCCCGCACTGCCTGTGGAGCTATCGTAGCGCAGCGAGGATTTGGATGGGAGCCCTCAGGATCATGACACTTATGTAGAATCTTCATAGAGACTACACCTGGGGAATGGTGGCTTGGAGAGGTCGATATGGAATTTTATATGGAGTGAACTTGATGGCACGGAGGATGTTACACCTAGAGTGGCTTGGGAGACTCTCATTCTTCCCAATTCGGAAGGGGGTCTTAATATAATATATCCAGATTTACAGTGCAGGGCCTTGCTCTACAAGATGGTTGTGAGGGGGCTTATGCCTGGGCAGGAGCCGTGGAAGGACTTTTTTATTCCTAGCATACAATCATGCACACTGTCTTCAGGAGAAGACTAGATAGATAGTACCAGATGGATCTTCACTTCAGCCCATATCAGACCTCCTTCCTTCCGTATCATGGCTGCTATCTTGAAAGCATGGGCCAGCTTAAGGAGTACTCTTCGGAGAGCCCCCCCTTTCTCTTGTGAAGAGATTGATAGGCAACCACTCATGTGGAATGATAGCATAATGGATGAGCATGGTAGACCACTGGGTCCTCTCACTACATGCAGTGGTCCAGTTGGGAGAGGTGACCTGCCTCCACTGTGGTTGCCTGGAAAGCTTTCAAAAAGCTTCCAGAGGATAGGAAAGCTCATATAGCTAGTCATCTCAGAGGGAGAGTAGGCAGAATTCAGCAGATCGATGCAACCTTGCCAGTTGATTGGGTTGAGACAGATGACATGCCTATACTTGCTCCACTTGGCTGGCCGCATTCTTGAGTATGGGCATTCCACTTTGGGTTATTGCCCTATTTTTTTATGTGCATTTAGGAGGCAAGTTGTCTAGATCTTGAGATGACATCTTGCTAGAGAGAGCATTTCAGCCGGTCAGAATTGCAAGCTATGTAGACGTTGGTTTTGACTTTCAGTGTGGTACGTGGATCCTAACCCCCTTCTCATTTCGATGGGATCATGGAGATTATGGCTCTATAGAGGTGTCCCCATAAAGTGCCTGGAATGGGACCCAGGAGTGTGGGAGTGGATTGACGAAGGGCACCGGGAGAAGAGCCTCCCCTTTTTTCGTTCCACGGTCAGGAATGCCAAGAGATTTCAGCTCAGTTGTAGAGGTTAAAGGCCCTCGAGAGCTCTTCATTGGGATGCCTTTCACATATGTGCTGATTTGCATAAAAACTTTTGGAGGAGAGTTGGAAATCCCATAGGAATAGAAAAATCACTCTCTTTTTCTAGCTTTCTATTCATGGTGGGATTACTATGAACCTGTGGAGATCTAGGTTTGGGGCTGACCCTACTTGTTCCTGGTGCCATGTTGCTATGGAGACTATTCAACATTGTCTATGGGATTGTAGACATGCCGAAGGGGGTTGCCAGGATTTTCAATTTTTTTGCTCCTTCCCCCTTCTTCATGACTTGGGGCTTAGTTGCTTGGATTTCCCTTTTGGAGCCTCATATTTTCTTTGAGAGACATGACTCATCATGGACTATAGCTATTAGACGACACTTGGTTGAGCAATGTTGTCTAGATGACGTTCTTGTGTCACTGTGCATGCCTCGGTGGACTCTTCTTGGGAGATATTAGCGAGCATTTCAGCGTGGCACATTTGGGGAGCCAGGTGCACAGAGGCTTTGGATGGATCCCAGGTTCACCCATCTTACACTATGGCCAGTATATGGACATACACTATACATACACTAATGGCCATCTGAACGAGCATGCAGGGATCCTCTCGGGCAGCTTCTGCTAGGAGGGATGCTTTCCTCAGGGAATGGAGGAGCTCTCCCTTCTTCTCTCAGTCTTCCACGGGGTTGAGATGGCATTTTCAGCCTCAACCTTGGTTATTTTGTATCTCTTCTTGAGGAGTATTTTCATTCACAGCATGATTTATTACCGCCTTGAGCTTGCTCTTGCGGGTTTTATTCATACTTAATGAAAGTCTTTTTTTCCCAAAAAAAAAGAAATTGAAGGACAAGGCCTTGGAAGGGAAAAGTCCATGTGACTGTTCTAGTCAAATGTCAATGCAAATTTGCCTATGAGCAAATGTGACTCAAAAGCCCCAATTTTTGAGTGTTCCACCAACCAAAACGTCGATAGTGTTGACTAATATGCAAGAGCAAGCTATTGAAGGAAAATGGAAGCCCAAAACACAGTTTGCCTGGAACTTTGAAGTTGGAGCAGCATGAAGAAACAAACAGAACCTGCACGGAGCTGAGAAAATTTCTGTACAGACTCGTGTTAAAAAGCCGATAGTTGTACGGATCTGTATGATTGTACGGATAGCTCTACTTGGAGTGAAAATTTGTCGAAATGAACCTGAGGCCGTCACGCTTGTACGAAATAATCACATGAGCCCTGAATTGAATAATGATACCATGGCCAACCACAAGGGAGAGAATGGTGGCTGAAACTGAAATACAAGTCCCTCCCTTGGTGCCAAGTGCAGCAAGCCAAAAATTATGACTTAAAAGCAACTTATCTGACTTGCTACTATCTCGAAGATCTAGTTTGTGCTCTTGGATAAAAAGAATACCAATGGGCCCCCCCTAAAACCCCAAAGTGCAACTGATTACGAATCAACTGTCCTCAGCGACCAACACCACCAAGACTTTGAATATTGTAGCTAACAATCCTCATCTACGGGAGGAAGAAGCCTAGAACTAGTTCCCAAGTGAAGGAAGCACATGATGTTGTTCTTGGATTTTTGTTAGCTCCTTTTGAGCTTTTTTTTCAATCATGCATGACATGATGTACTTCCGCATTTGAGCTTGCTCTTGCGGCTTTCATTCATACTTAATGAAGTAATCTTTTTGGGGGGGGAAAAAAAAAGCCTTCCTCGGTAGTCAGATTTGACCCTATGTAGTGGAAATTCTTTCTAGTTCTCAGGGCTCAATGTTCCACACCTACAGTATTTATAGATATTACATTATGCTTAGAGCCATCAATACAAAAGATACGTAGTGTCATCTTGATCCTTCCTTTTCCACACGTTTTCACTCATCCATCCTTTTCCATACTTTTTTTAAAACTCATCCATCCTTTTCACTATTTTATTCTCATACTTTCCCAAAAACAAAGGGCATACGTGCCCAAAAGGTATGGTAGGCATTTTAACTCCTCTACCCTTTACAAAATCATTTGAGCAGTATTACAAAATTGAGGCATATAGCCTTGCATATATTGATAGAATAAAATATTTCCAGGAGCTTTTTCACTCCCATTCATCCACAGCTTCATCTGTACTCAGGTAATCAATAACATTAGAAGTCACAATTGAATGCATCACACATCAATCAATTCTAATGTTATTGTTAGTAATCAAACAAACACATCAACTTGGCATCACATTATTGTATGGTGATATAAGCACACGCCATTCATATTAGTATTTACAATAGAATCACCCATGATACTAAATGGCAATATAAAACATACATGTCTAGATAGGCATCCCCAACTAAACACACAAAGTATAGATAGAACCCTTGCCACGTCTAGTGTGTTTCTATCTAATACTTTGCTTACATGATGTACTGCCCGTTCAAGCAGTAATATTGGGTAAGGTGTGGTAGTTTTGACTCGCAAGTGTCTTCTAAGGGATGTTTTTTGCATTTTCTCAATGTCATCCCATGTTGATGGTGAAATACTTCCACCCCATACTTCTACCCCATAGAGCACTGTTTGTATGACATGCATCGAATAGGATGCATCCAATGTGCCATCGCCTGGTATCACTATTACTGCAGTCATTCTCAAAATGACAATATTGGCCCCACACAACATCAATCCTCCTTTGTACGGACTGGTCCCATCTATGTTTTGTCAGCACATCAACTCAGATATTTGAGTGATTGTACCATCTCGATTTGCTGTCCATTATACATAGTGCCTGGAGAGTTGGTGGCTGTACTGTTTTCACTACCATCATTTTGGTTTTGTTAACATTAACTGCCAAGCCACTTTCCTTACAAAACTCATGAAGCACGTGCATCATCTGCTGCATGTTTGCTACCATACATGAGAAAAAGACTACATCATCTGCATATATAACAGCAATATATTGTTCAGCAGTACGTGCATGCTGCATGTTTGCTACCGTATTTGAGAAAAAGACTACAGCATCTGCATATAATAACAGCAGCATATTCACAAATCTAAGGGCCAATACATAGGCTACATTGGGAAGAAGGGTGTGGATGCCCCCATAGTAACTTCACCTAGGAAACATCAATCAGTCTGCGCTGTTTCCTTAGCCAACTCTTCCAATCAATCAATGCATAGCCCACCAATGTTGATGACAGCTGGCAGCTCTGTTTCACACCCATATTTCCATAGAACGTGGTTGACACCCCTTTTGTGCCTTTGAGTTGAAAAACTACCTTCTCATGTAGTCTATATACCGCCATCCTTATTTCATTCGGCAGCTCTAAGCACGCCATTCTCTCCCATAGGCTGTTTGTTGGCACCGTGTCAAATACTTTCTTAAAATCTATGAAGCAGCAAAGAGGGGCTTCCGTTGTTGCAAACGGATCTCCTCCATCAGAACCCATAGTGTGACCAAATGATCTGCAGTGTTGTGGTCTCTCCGGAAAACAACTTGTCCAATGGCCCTCTTCTTATTGATTTCTGCCCATAAGCTGATATCGCTCTCAATAATTGTACTGAATAGTTTGGCCATAGTGGATCCAACTATGATGGTTTTGTATTGGTGAGTTGTTTCTATCCCCTCCTCTATAGATAGGCTTTGCCCAATTCTCTTGCCATTCTGGTGGGAAACCGTGTAGTAGGAGATACATTCTTGCATATATTCTTTTTTCAACTTGACTAGCTCAGCATTAAGATGCAATGCGTCAGCTTCTTTTCCATTAGCCATTTCATCTCTTTCTGACTGTTGACCAGGCTCCATCATGGACTGTACCTACGGGACCTATTTTTGATCAAGAGACATGGAGATAGCATTCTTGGCAGCACTATCTAGGTGTATCGTAGTGCTTTGGCCTCTCCTCTGAGCTAGATACCTTTAGCCTCTTCTCCACACTAGCACTTTCCTCAGCATGTTGATTACACTGTCATTGATGCAGTTGTATATACTTTTGGATTTCAGATGTTGGATTGCCTTATTGTTACTCTCTATTTGGTTGCAGGGGTATGATTATAATTTTGAAACTACACTGCTGTACATCAAGCTTGTATTATTTGTTCAAATGAAAAATGATATAATTCTCTCGGATTTTTGGATGAGGATTGTCTGGTTGCAGTTTCATATGGTTATAATTTGAGAAGAATTTGCTTCATGATTATTTGTTTAAATGGAAAAAAAAGAGGAGTGTAACATTTGTGTTTTTAAAATTCGTTGAACGGACTGTGAATTGTTTAGGTGGAGCATGGATTTTTCAAGTTTATGAGACATCCGAGATATTTCTTAAAGCCTCTATAGATAACATGCTTGGATGAGGCAAGGCCCCAATCACGACAGTGACAGTGGCTGTGGCTGTGATTGTGGTTGGTGGCAGGTGACTTTAGCTGCTTGGACTGTGGCTGGTGTCTCTTGTTGTGGTTGTGGCCAAGCATCGATTGTGGCAAGAGATGTTATGGCTGTGGCAAGGGGCACATGCAACTATGATGCGGTCACAACAAGTCAAAACTAAGATGGGACTTGTGGTAGTGACCTGTAATTATGACAATGGAGCTCCATTTGTGGCAAGGGCTGCTGGTCTGGATGGAACTGAAACTTGCTGCAATTCAGAGCGGCATGTTAAGGACCATGATCTGCAAGTGGACATTGCTGGAGATTATGTTTGAATGGGACTTGCTTGCCGAGCCAAGCCCAAACCACATGCAAATTGGAAAATATATGAACCCATGAGATCTCACACTGATCTAGATCCTATTCAATGTATGCATACAAGCATGAATAAACCACACACACATCTGGACGATAGACCAAGCCCTTCTAGCAGCAGGCCTGACTGGTCTGTCCTTCAGCCAACCCAGTCCATGAGGGTTTATTGACCATAGAGCCGACCCAATGCGAGACCCAATGCGAGCTGTAGCCAGCAAGGCCGGCCAGGGCTGCCTATAAAGCCCCTCATTTCTTGCATCTATTTCTCGGGTCTGTCCCAGCTCCATTGCCCAATATATTGGGCAATGGAGCCATGCACTGCCTGCCTTTGAGCCCCATGTCAGGGTCCCTGTGCAGCTCATTTGATCATGGCTTCCCCAAGAACGCCACCTCTCCCCTCCCCCTCTCCTTCATCATCATCACAGGCCTCCTCCCCAGTAGCCCCATCAACCACGGCTCCACAGTACTTCTCCCGCGTATCCCCTCTACCTCCACCTCGTCCAGCCTCGCTACTCCTACAAACCAATCTCCCGCCCAGATCACGTTGTCCCCACCCTCAGTACAACCTTAGCAGCCCACCTTCATTCCCACCCGGACCAGGATATCTTAGGCCCCCACCAGATGCTTGGGACTCCCGATTGGCTGAGATACATAGCATCCGGGCCCGTCAGGCAGATCTGATACATTACACTCAGGAGCAGGCCCGACGATACACCCCGGAGCAGGCCCGCATTATACACGAGCAGGGCACCCTTATCGAGGGGCTCAGACACGACATCACACAGCTCCGAGAGGATCTTGGGACCCTAAGAGCAGTGCCTGGAGGGACCCCAGTTATAGAGATGGAGGCACAGATAGCCACGATTCAATCAGCTATAGCAAAGACGACTAGATGGGTGAACGTGGTGAAACGGGAGCCCGCAAAGGCAACCGTTTCAGCCGCCATACAGGAGCAGCAGCAGAGGGCTTCAAAGGCCCTTAACATCCGGATACGAAGGATCACGCGAGACAGCACCAGCACCACAACGACACCCCTGGAGGAGGCGATCACCTTTGTGACCACCACCATGGGGGTCCCCGACCACGGCATAGAGGGGGCATGGCATGTTGGGACAGACCCCAACCGAGAACAACCCCTAGTCATCCGCTTCAGAGATTCACATTCTCGACTAGTGACACTCCGACGTCAAGCCGCTTTACGAGAGCATCCCACCCTGTCCATGGATGAGGATTTGACACCACTACAGATTGAGGAGCGCCGAGTTTTTCTCCAGCAGCGGGATGTTGCCCTGGTCCGAGATGGTAGTTTGTTGACCGGCACCCGTCGGGCTCCCACCCGTACCCCCTAGGGGGACGGGGGTTATGAGACTCAGGTTTCCGAGACCCTAGCTTGCACCATTTGGAACTGTAATGGTACCTTATGGTCAGACCCAGGGAACTTCTCGGAATCTTACACAGGACGAGACATAGTCTTTTACACGGAGACACACCAGAGCCCAGAGCGTCCACTACCGATAGTCAGTGGCTACACATGGGAGTCAACCTTCAGGGATGAGACGAGGGATATAGGAGGAGTTCGAGGATCAGGCGGGGTTGCAGTATTGTACAGGTCTTCCCTCGTTGGAGCCATCTCCACCATTGAGAGGAAGGATGCACACTCCCGATTCATGTGGATCCAGATCCGATGAACGGCCACTCATGACCTTTTCATAGCAATATGCTACTTCCCACCAGACACATTCCACTTTGCCAGAGTTGCGTGAGAGGAGGGTGAGACATCACCATATGCACCCTTACATCCGGATATCCTGGACCTTTCATCTCACGGGAAGTTCTCCTTGTTGGGGACCTCAACGCCAGGACGAGCATGCGCCAGGCACCACTCCTGGACTTCCGAGACGACTCTATCATGCTACCAGACATGGACCTAGACGGAGCAGGTATGACCAAGATCTCATCGGACCGACACGGGCCTGTTACACCATATGGACACGCGCTCCTTGACCTGGGCAGGATGCATGATCTCATCATCTACAACGGGCTTGACCTATGGCCCTCCTCATGTGGTTTAACTTGTTTCCCACATGGGGGGGGCACTAGTATAGTAGATTACATCATGGGATCCCCTACCTTCACCTCACGTATCACCAACTTCACCGTAGCGCCACTCCCTCCAGGAGCTGATCACACATACCTATTCTTCACTATCGTCACCTCATGCTTAGCCACACCACACACACCACATATGACGCATGGCACCTACCTCGACATACACTTTGATCACAGCCTCTCCCCTGCCTACTCTAGACGCCTAAATAGACTCCTAACCTACATCGATCACATACCACTCATAGAGGACCGTGCTGCCCTAATTAGTCACACACTCCACGAGGCTGCCCTCCAAGTCTTTCCCCACACCACACGGTCCACTAGACCACCACCTCTTGGTTCTCTACCCTGCAACAACTGGTACGATGTGGAGTGCAAGGCTTTTCTCCGACAACTCCGACTTGACACTAGGTGTCACCTCCCGAACACACCAGACATGGTACGCAAGTACCGATGTCTCGTACGTCGGAAGAAGCAGGCATTTCTTTGTCGAAATGAGGAGGAGCTGCTGAACATCTTGTACAGCAACAACTCTAAGGAATTTTGGCACAGATTCCTTGAGCGTAGGTCTCCATCACCTCTCACTGACACGAGAGTTTGGCACACGTATGCATGCCATCTTTATGATGTTCCACACCAACCTACTCCAGATCTCATACACACACCTCGCCCCACCACTTGCACGTTGTTCACTAGAGGGGGAGTCAAGGACGCGACATTGAAACTGCACAATGGCCGAGCTAAGGACCACGAGGGGCTATGCACTAAGTTTATCGCATATGGAATCGACACGTTAGCCCCGATCCTAGCAAAGCTATTCAATGACGCTGTTTGGCTTCCCCCGCCTTGGATACTCAACACCATCACCACCATCCACAAGGCAGGGGATCCCATGGACCCGAGTAACTACATGACTATCATGATTGGACATGTGATGTCTAAGATCTATGCATCAATATTGGATGCGTCGGTCAGCCTGTTCACAGAGATGAGAGGGCTCAGAGCAGAGGGTCAGGCCGGTTTCAGGCGAGACCATGGGACTATGGATCACATACTCACACTCAGGAGTGTCATAGAGAAGGCTAGATCACGGAAGGAGAGGATATATTGCTGCTTTGTGGATTTTCGCAAAGCCTTTGACACAGTACCTCGAGCTCGACTCATCACACGCCTGCAAGCACTGGGATTTGGTGACCAGGAGATCATCTGGGCAATCATGGCACTTTATGAGAGTCTCAAGCAGAGTTCGGACAGGCGGAGGTTGGATAGATGAGATCTTGAGCACCATAGGGGTCAAACAGGGTTGTCCCTAATCACCAACTCTGTTTGGCCTCTACATCGATGAGCTTGAGACTTTCATGGGGGCTTCGGAGGGACTACTTGCTCACTTGCCGGGATCATCATCAGGATTCTTCTTTATGCAGATGACGTGGCACTCTTATCATCCACACCTGAGGGGCTCCAGCGACACCTGGACGCACTGCAAGCTTTTTGTTTATCCCATGATTTGGAGGTCAACCTTGGCAAGACCAAGGTCATGATCTTTAACACCTCTCGAGCAAACATGCACCGGAAGCAGTTCACTTTCGGTGGGTCACCAGTTGAGATTGTATCCTCATACACTTACTTGAGGGTCATCTTCTCCGGCCCGATCTTCACGATGAGACCAGCGATGTAGGCTAGATTGAGCAGGGGAGACGCCTCACTGGATTGGCTAGAGAGACAGTGCTTCCACTCCCACTTCCAGGACCTTAGGACTAAGGCTCTTCTCTTCAACTCCTTGGTCCGACTAGCCGGTATGTATGGCAGCCCTGGTTGGGGACCTGACATGTCAGATATAGAGTGGATATAGGTGGAGCGCCTGCATATCCTTATGCTCTCACGGATGATTTGGAGGAAACCATCTGCACCACATCATATCATTCAGGCCGAGTTTGGTGCTTCTCCACTCTAGCTAGATGCAGCCTTTCAAACCATCACATATCTACACCGGGTTAGATCATATGGGGACTGCACATCAGGGAGACAGAGGTTGCCATGGTTGGTTCTCGATTCCTCCATGAGGTTGGCAGCAGAGGGAGACGAGCGAGGCTGGTATGCACGGACTCACAGATGGTTTGTGAGACTGGGGTTTCACATCGATAGGATACCTGCTTTTCAGTATAGTTTGGATGCCCCTCCGGTACTCCCACCCACCATCCCAATTGGGCCACACACCAACCAGGTCATTCGAGAGGATCTCTTGCAACTACACACCTTTAGGACCTGGTTGGAGCCGAGGGAGCTTCCAATGAAGTTGAGCTTCTACAGAGATCACTGTCTTTGTATTTCAGAGGGATACATCACACCACCGGGGTACACTGAGCTTCACATGCCTCACTCACTACGGATCTCCATCGGACAGTTTCTGGTATCATCACACCGCCTCCGCATAGAGAGTGGTAGAGCAGAGGGGATCCCTAGGGAGCATCACATATGCACATTGTGCGACTGTCACGAGGTTGAGTCAGAGGAGCATTTTATTTTCAGGTGCCCAGTGTACTACGAGATCTGAGGTCGCTACCACTGTCTCTTCAGAGACGGCTTTGGGTTTCTTTCCAGATTCCTCGCCTACCCAGATTAGAGATGCCTAGCGGCCTTCATTCACGAGGGGGTCCGACACAGAGAGTGCTTACTCAGGCGACGGGGCTTGGCCACACCACTAGATACCTCTCAGAGCAGGATCACAGAGTTCTTCCCATCAAGTGATATTGATCGTCCAGTCTCTAGACGCAGACGTGACAGAGACCCCGACCCGACGACCGTAGCACAACACATGAGGCATCGAGGGACACACAGATCACTCTAGGGGACCTCCCGTCATTGTTTAGACCCGGGGCACACCCCACGGGAGTCACGGTGGCTCTGGTCTTGCGTCGAGACTGAGACACACGGCACCCCTTGATAGACACCAGCGTCCCATCATCGGCTATGCACCAGCTAGGGTGACATGACATACAGAGGATTCCGCTCCCGCTCCAGTCTTTTTTTTCTTTTCATTGTCACACCCAGATGTATCTGATTATGTATGATCAGACTGAGGACTCAGCACGGGTCATGATGCTCGTTTAGTAGCTCCACCCTTACTGTGATTTGTATCAGGTTTTCTTTCAGTCTCATAGACCCATCGGTCTTCCGAAGACTCTAATAAAATTTCTTTCTTTCTAAGGGTGGATCATAATCAAACATACGATGGATCTTCATGTGCTGCCCCTGTGGAAACCTGCATGCTGCCCACATGGAAGCCTCTCTCTTTCCCTCATCCATACGAATGTCGCTTCTTTGCGGACTCCTTATTTGAGGGCTCACATGTGGACCCTACATTTCCAACATAGGGTGTCACACCATACCATTCAGTTCTTTCAGAATTTGTATATATATATTTATTTAATTATTTATTTTTTTTATTTTTTTTATTTTTTTCCACAAAAAAGAGACTTCTATTAAGTAAGAAAGGAACCCGCTAGAGCAAGCTCTGTGCGGAAATACGCCATGCTAAGCATGTAATAAAAAACACCTCAGAGGAATGAGGTAGAAAGAAGCCAAGGCTGAGGCTGAAAATGCCATCTCAACCCTGTAGAAGTCTCAGCAAAGAAGGGAGAGTCTCTCCGATCTCTGAGAAAAGTAACTCTCCTGGAGGAGGCTGCTCGAGATGATCCCTGCATGGTCGCCCAAATGGCCATCAGAGTGTGTATCGTATCTATCCAAGTACTAGCCAAGATCTGAGAAGGGTGAACCTGAGAACCCTCCAAAGCCTCAGTGCATCTGGCTCTCCAAATGTGCTATGCTGCAATGCTAGCTAGGATCTCCCATGGAGAGTCAACCGAGGAGTGAGCAGCCCTGAAAAGAGTGGCTAGAACATCCTCTAGAGAGCACGACTCCACAAGGTGTCGTCGGATGTGAAGAGCCCAAGAGGAATCAAGTCTCTCAAAAAATACCTGGGCCCTGAAAGAGTAAGCCAAGCTAATGATCCCCAGGTCATATAGAAAGGTAGGTGAACAAAAGTGCTGAAAAGTCTTGCAATCCCCTTCCATATGATTCTCGCCTGTCTGCAATCCCATAGGCAGTGTTGTATTGTCTCCAAAGCAGAAAGGCAGCGAGGGCAAGAAGGGTCAGCTCCGAACTTGGACCTCCAATGGTTTACTGCTATCCCACCATGAATAGAAAGCCAAAAGAAGAGAGTGATTTTTCTATTCCAGTGGGATTTCTAGAGTCTCTACCAAAAAAATTTCTGCAAGTCAGCAGGAATCTGAAAGTTCTCCCAATGATGAGCTCTGGTGGGCCTCCAACCCCTACAGCTGAGCTGGAATTTCCTGGCATTACTGACCGTGTAACGAAAGAAGGGAATGCCCTTCTCTCGGTGCCCTTCATCTATCCATTCCCATTCCCCAGGGTCCCACTGCAAAAACTTAATTGGGACACCTCCATAGAGCCACAACCTCCATGAGCCAAGGGCGAGGAGAAGGGGGTCAGGATCCAAGTACCACTGTGAAAGAGAGCCATGCTCCATGAAGCCCACTACCCTAACTGGCTGAAACGGCACCTCCAACAAGATATCGTCTATGGATCTGGACAGCCTGCCCCCTGAAGAAACATCAAATACTAAGGCATCCTCATGTGGGTCAAGAAGAACTCCCAATCTGGAAAATGCCCCCATCTAGGTGGAGCAAGTAATAGGCATGTCATCTGTGTCTACCCAATCCAAGAGCAAGGCTACATCAATCTGTTGTGGACTCTCCCTGCACTCCCTCTGAGATTAAGAACCATCTGGTCCTGTTGGTCTGCAGGAAGCTTCCTGAAGGCTTTCCATGCTTCCACTGTAGATGCAAGGCCCCTCTCCCATCTTGGCCACTGCATGTAAGGAGAAGCTCCAAGTGGTCTGCCAAGCTCATCCAAAATCCTGTCATTCCACATGATAGGTTGCCTTTCAATCTCTTCACGGGTCGATGGGGGAATCCTGCGAAGAGTACTCCCGAAGCTGGCCCATGCTTTCAGGATAGCAACCATAAGAGGGGAAGGGGGAAACCTGAGGTGGGCTGTGGTGAAAACCCATCTAGTACTGTGTGTCCAATCCTCTCCTGAAGTGGGCGTGCGAGACTGTATGCATCTGATAAAAAAATCTTTCCAAGGCTCTTGCCCTGGCATAAGCCCTCTCACAACGAACTTGCAGAGTAAAGCTCTGCACTGTAGATCTGGGTCGATGATATTCAAACCCCCTTCTCTTGTAGGAAGAATCAAGGTCTCCCAAGCCACCCTGGCTGTAACATCAGTTGTGCCATCTAGACCACTCCATAAAAAGTTTCGTACAGGCCTCTTAAGCTGAGTGATACAATCCCTAGAGTGGCACCAACAAAAGCATACAAACCATGCTGTGGCTAGAAGAACCTGGTTAACCACCACCACCCCGGAGGCCAAGTCAAGTTTGGCTGAGCTCCAAAAAAGGAGCTTTCTTCTGATGCTTTCCAACACCGGAGCAAACTGTTGTGAAGGAGAGATGCCCACCCCAACCTGGCAGCCCAAATATCTGACGGAGACGCCCCTCTATACCCAAGTGAAGCCAATATCATTACCCCAATCCGGGGTGTCATCCTCGCAAATCCAAAAACCACTAGATTTATGCCAATTAATGTGTGCACCTGCAGCCGTGCAAAACAAATCCAAGGCTGTCCGGAAGGAAGTGAGTGTTCTGGGGGAGGCATCCAAAAAAACAGCCGTGTCATGTGCCAACTCACTATCTAGGAGCTCTTCTTCCCGGCGGATAGGAAGCCTCAGCCCATAAGTATCAGCTTGAGATCTAATGCAGATACTCATAGCTTCCGCAACAAACAGAAAAAGAAACGGGGCAAGAGGACATCCCTGGCGGACGGATCTGGAAATCTGAAACCTGTCCCCTGTTACCCCCCCAATGAGCAACTGGCTATGGGCTGATCTGTAGAGAGAGGATACTCCTCTAATCCATGCATCTGAAAAACCAAAGCGAGATAGAGTACCCTCTAAAAAATCCCAGTCTACTCTGTCGTAAGCTTTCTCAAAGTCCAAGAGTAGAATGGCCAATCTCTGGCGGCTCTACATGGCCCATTCTGAGGCCTTCCAAAATGAGAAAATATTATCAAAAATACTTCTGCCATGCACAAACCCTATCTGCGTGTCATGAATCAAATCTGGAAGAAAAACATGTAGCCGTAGACTGATGGCTTTCACCAGAATCTTGTAAAAAGTGCCCAATAGAGTGATGGGTCTCCATTGAGACACAAGATTTCTATTACCCCCCTTTGGGATGAGATGAATGAGACCATCTGTAAGTGAGTCCGGCATCTCACCAGAGTCCCACACGCCTTGCAGGGCTGATGTAATGTGATCACCAATCTGCTCCCAAAAAGTAATAAAAAAGGAGGGGGTAAGTCCATCTGAACCTGGGCACTTGCCCTTGTGAAGGGCAAGTAATGCAGCCTTGAATTCTGCATTGGTGAAAGGTGCATCCAGAGAAACATACATCTCATCCTTAACCAATATAGGGATACACTGCCAAATAACCTCTCTGGCATCATCAATGGCCTGTGTGCCTGGATCTGCAGTAAGAAGGGATGCGAAAAAATCTGAAGCTACAGGCATGACAGCATCAGGATCTGACTATAACACCCCGTCTGAGTCAACAAGCTGTGAAACCCTATCTCTATAGCGCCACCATTTCCACAATTCATAACTTCGTTTGCATCTGGATAAAAGTGACTACAGAGCTTGTCAATGAAAAATGTTAGAGTGACGTCTCTTTCGTGACATCGCAAATTGTGTGGCAAAAAGATAAAAGAAGCAGAATTTACATGAACCTCAAAAGGAGAAAACTAAAAAGAGCTACATGCTCTAGAGTCTAGATCATAAATAACAATATGCCCTACTTCACTCTCTTCTAAATCTCCCTACAAGGGAACTAAATCCGTGTATGATGGAGGAGGCTTCAAAGGAGAAAAAAAGAAAGAAAGAAAGAAAGTTTATTAAAGTCTTCGGAAGACCGATGGGTCTATGAGACTGTGAAAAACCTGATACAATGAGTTGTGGTAGTGGAGCTACTAAACGAGCATCCACACCAATGCAGAATGCAAAAAATGCAAAATGGTAGTACTAAATCCTAAGTACAACATAGTCATATCTCAACTGTATGTATCAATCAATCTCAGCATCATCGTCGACATCATCATAACCATCATCATCATCAGCAGCAGTAGCAGGACATCAGGATGGATGAGGCTGTGGAGGTGGAGGCATGAGGTCAGCAGCAATAGACCGTTGTCTCCCCCCCAAGGGTGCAGTCCTGGTACGTCTCCTAGTCGTAGCTCTGCGTCTAACCAGGGCCACTGTGACCCCCATCGATCGGGCTCCGACATTGAACAAGGAGGGGATGTCCCCAAATATGATCTGTGAGTCAACCCTCTGTCTGAGCTGTCGGGTCACAATCACGTCAAGGTCTCACCTCGTGGGGGTCTATGTGATTTGGCTGAAAGAACTCCATGATAGAGCTCTAAGAGGTATCAATCAGGGGAGAAGTCTGCTCTTGTCTCTGTACTCAAAGTATCCTATCTCGGTGTTTGAGCACCTCATGAATGAAACCGGCCAAGCATCGCTAGTCTGGGTAGGAGAGGAAACGGGCCAAAACCCCATAACTATCTCTGAAGAAGCAGTAGAAACACCCACAGATGTCATAGTAAACAAGGCATATGAATATGAAATGCTCCTCTGTCTCAATCTCCTGCATGTCACACAGTGTGCATATGCGCCTCTCCCTGTGTAACCGCTCTGCTCTGCTGCTCTTGATACGAAGTCTGTGAGAAGAGATCCGTTGTCTGAGACCAATCCAAGTCTACAGCCAGTCTCAGTGTGCTAAGGACAGGATGTCGTAAATGATGCCCACGTCTTCAATGTTTGCATTGTGAGTGGGATCCACCTGAGCAGTGGTGGAATTGAAGATGTGATAGAGCTGTGAGTAAGTAAAATGGGATAAGGGTGGTGAAATAAAATTGTGCTACAGACTAGTGTTGGGGCTACGGATGAGAATAGGAAAGCACAATTCTTCCTTGTAGGAAAACCAATGCCATTTGAAGTTTCAGGGCAGGATCTTGTTGATAAGTAAGAAGGCAAGCAGAATCCTCACACAAAAATTCTGCCCATTAAGCTACAGAGACTCCATTTAAATATGCAAGTTAGAATTCTCCTAGATGCGAAACACAAAATGCCATTCAAACTACAAAAAGCTCAAGGCCGCTAGAGGAATGACGGAAGGGAATGAAGCGACTATAGCTGTCTTCTCCCCAATGGGAATGATCAGTGTTGCAGGCAGCTGCAAAAAGAGCATGCTGTTCTCTCTCATTACACTTGCAAGAGTTTTGGCAGCAAGTTCTGGGTGGTAATAGAAGCGTTGGAGGTGTGGTTGATGAAAGATGTGTAAGAACAAAGTGGAGATAGGTTGTGAACACAAGTGAGCAAGAGTGCACACACAAGAAATCTCTAATAGAAATGTTCAAATGAAACGATACAAGTACTTGGTATATATAGTACCCAAGTACTACTGGTCAACCATAGGATTGACTTTATGCCTACAACACCATATCTTTGTAATCTCTTACAAATCCCCCCTCAAAGATATGGCTGAAAGTACCCTAGAAACATCTCAGGTATACCCTGTAGTACCTAAAGTACCATGGTTGCACAAATTCATCTAGATGGATATGCAACCTATGGGAGTACATGAAAACAATGTCATTGTGAATCACTTCACAACCCCCCTTGACATTGTGAGAATGTCTCTGATCCCCAAGCCATGTCGATGTCGTAAGAAAAGATTTGTTGACAGGGCCTTGGTAAAGATATCCGCCACATTGTCCTCAGATGGACAATAAATGAGATCAATGAAGCCATCAGAAATACAATCTCGTACATAATGATAATGATTTTCAATGTGTTTCATGCGAGCATGAAAGACAGGATTGTTGGCTATGGCAATTCAACTCTGGCTGTCACAGAAGATAGAGTTTGCTTCGCCATCCTGTGCATGATGTAAGTCATGCAAAAGCTTCCTTAACCACATTAACTCCGTAGTGGCTGAATTTGCAGCTTTGTACTCTGCTTCACTGGAGGAAAGAGAGACTCGCTCTTGCTTCTTACTGAGCCATGAGATACATGCTGAACCCAATGAGAAGCAATAGCCAGTAGTGGACCATCTGTCGTCAATGTCCCCTGACCAATCTGAGTCGGTGAAACCACTCAGCTTTAGATCACAATTTGAAGCATAATGCAAGCCAAGAGAGAGAGTGCCATGGACATATCTGAGAACCCTCTTTGCTGCATTCCAATGTGTGATCGTGGGACAATGCATGAACTGGCTCAAAAGCTTTGTGGTGTAGGCAATATAAGGCCGTGTGGAGCATAGATATATCAAACTACCAACCAACTGCCTGTACAAAGTTCCATCAAACTTTTCAGCAGTATCATGCTTACTCAGCTTGAGTCCCTTTTACAATGGAGTAGTCATGCTTACTCAGCTTGAGTCACTTTTACGATGGAGTAGCCACAGGCTTACAGTTCTCCATTTTAAATTTCTGCAGCAACCCCTTTGAATACTTTGTCTGTGACATAGAAATCCCATCATGGGTCTGCCAAAACTCAATGCCAAGACAAAAGTGCAATAGGCCCAAATCTGTCATGTCAAAGTTGTGACATAAAGCGGACTGCACTGCTGTAATTTGCTGCAAATCATTGCCAGTGAGTATGATGTTATCCACATATAGTACCAACATAACCAATTCTGATTTTTGCTGCAGAACATACAGATTTGGCTCTGTATGAGTGTTTACGAAGCCCTGGGACAGCAAAAACTGATGTATCTTCTGATACCACGCACGAGGTGCTTGCTTCAGCCCATATAGAGCCTTCCTGAGCTTGCATACCTTGTGCTCTTGTCCCTTCACCTCAAAACCTTGGGGCTGATGTACATAGACCTCCTCTTTAAGATCTCCATTGAGGAAAGCGGTCTTGTCATCCATCTGGTACACTGACCAACCATAAAATGCAGCAAGAGAGATGACAGAACAAATCGTGGTCATCTTGGCCACTGGAGCAAATGTCTCCTCATAATCTATCCCCTCCCTTTAGCAACCAAACGGGCTTTGTATTTCTCAACTGTGCCATCTGAATGGTATTTCACCTTATAAATTCATTTCGTGCCAACCACATTTTTCCCAATGGGCACATCAACCAAGTCCCATGTGGCATTCTTCTCAATGGATTTAATCTCAGCTTCCATAGCTTTCTGCCATGCCGGATTATGCTGAGCATCCTTGAAGCTCTGAGGCTCGTTTTCAGCTTCCATCACTGAGGTCATCAAAGAAAAATTCACCTTTTTCTGATTTTTCTGAGTGCTGGCCCTGGTTTTCCCCAAAGTAGGCTGATCCTTAGCATCTTGAATGGTCAACCTTGCTAAACGTGGAATAGATTTCTCTTCTATACCACTCGGAGCTGGATCAACATCTTTAGTGGCCTCACGACGTTGATAATGCCTCCAAACATGAGGCGGTCTATTCTCATTAATAGGCTGCAAATCTGAAACATTTGAGGGAGATCCATCCTCAACATGTGGCAAGCCATCTGAACTATGAGAATTAGATGGGGAAGCATCAAGAGACTCCATCTCATCATCCTCAAACTGGATGATGTCCAAAGGGGTGTCATCGTATGGTGGCAAGTCTGCACTAGTGGGCTGCATGCACTCATTCTTAGCAAAGAGAACATCTCTGCTGATTATTACCTTCTTGGTAGCGGGATTATAAAGCCTAAATCCCCTGCTTTCAGTGCTATACCCCACAAAAATGCATTTGACACTCTTGTCATCAAGCTTTGTCCGATGTGCATCTGGAACCAAAGCATATGCCACTGAGCCAATAACTCTGAAATGACTAACCTTTGGCTTGAAGCCATACAAAGCCTCAAATGGAGTCACATTAACCAAAGCTTTGGTAGGGCATCTGTTCTAAACATAAGTGGCCGTCACAACTGCTTCTCCCCAAAAAGCCTTTGAGACTCTCTTGAATTTCAGCATGCATCTCGTCATTTCCATGAGAGTACGACTCTTCCTCTGAGGGAGTGGATTATGCTGTGGTGTGTAGGGGCATGTCAAGTGATGTTTAATCCTATGTTGCTTCAAAAATCCTTGGAATGCATGTGACATGTACTCTCCCCCTCTATCTGAGTTGAGTGTTCCAATTCTAGAATTGGTTTCGTTCTCAGCCATAGCTTTGAACTCTGAAACCAATAGAACACCTCAGATTTTTCCTTCATGAGAAAAAGCCATGTGAACCTGGAGAAGTCATCTATAAAGGTCACAAAGTACCTTGCTCCTCTATGCGTGGGAATAGTCATGGGGCCACATACATCACTGTGCACTATCTGCAACACTTTGGTTGCCTTGAACAAATTCTTGCCTTGTTTACTAAATGTCAAGCGATGCAATTTGCCAAGTGCACACCCCTCACACACTTCATTTGCTGGTTGCTGCAATTTTGGCATTCCTCGAGTCATATTATTGTTGTACAAGTAGGACAATGCCCTGTGATGGACATGTCCAAACCTGGCATGCCATAAATCAGCCTGGGAAGTGTTTGCTGCAGCCAATACCTTCTGATCATAAGGCTGAGCATCGAGCTTGTATAAGCCTCTGTCATATGTGCCTGTTGCTACAACCTCATAGCCTTTCTTTGGATCCTTGATTTTGCATTGGTTATCCTGAAATTCAACCAACATATGTTGATCATGGGCAATGTTTGAAACTGAAATCAGATTTTGCCTCAAATTTGGAACATACCAAACATCTCGGATATACTTAACTTTCCCATTATCAAGCTGAATGGGAATGTGCCCAACTCCGATGATGTCTTGAGAAGCATCATTGGCACATGTAACCTATCTACCATGAACAGGTGTCACGCTCTCAAACCACTCCTGGCGAGGAGTCATGTGCTTAGTAGCACCACTGTCGATATACCATGTATCACTTGCAACAAGGGAAGCATCCCCTGATTGATTTTCAGCATTCAAATCCCCCCTGGCATCCTTCTTCTCATTAAATGCAGCAAACCTAAAATCTCTATCACCTTGGGCAAGATGAGCTTCACCATGTGCATCTGAAGCACGAGTTTCAGTGGGGTCAACAAAAGTACTGCTAGAGCTGTCCCTTTGCCTCTTCTTTTCATTGGCAATCCTTTTCTGACACTGCGATGTAATGTCCTAGCTTCTTGCAATAATTGCATTTGTCCTTTTTCAGATTTTTGCTTGAACTGCTTGCATTCCCCTCCTTGGGCTGAGGTGTATGGCTGTGTTTTGGCTCAAACTTTTTCTGAAATTTGTTCTTTCCACCCATGGCAAGTGCTTGCTCACCCTGATGAGAGGCTTTGGCAAAATTTGAGCATCTCTCCTCTTCCTACAACAAAAGCCCAAGTAACTCATCGATCGATGCCCTGAGAACAATGATTAATGAAGTGATGAATGTGCCATATGAAGGCGCTAAGCTATTGAGAGTAAGAGATGAGCTTCTTGTCTTCTATTTCCTCATCAATACTTGCGAACTGATCATGTAGATCAGTGATCTTGGCAATATGATCAGTGATGGCCTGGCCTTCCTACATCTCGAGATCCTTGAGCTGATTTGTCAAGGCAATCGCCCTTGCCTCATTCTTAACATGATACATGTTTGCCAATCTTTCCCATGCTGCCTTTGCGTCCTTGCATGACTTGATAGTTGTCACAATGTGCCTGTTCACATTTGTGGCAATCAAAAACATTGCTTGGGCACTGCGGTGGTCAAACTTCTTCTGCTCCTCCGTCGATGCTATGGGACTAGTAGGAGGGACTGTACAGTCTGCTGTCTGCCTGTAGTCTGACCCGAAGAAGCGTGCTGGCCTCACCTCATCCCCACTAACAGTATCCCACAAGCCCTTACCAACCAAGATGTTCTTAAGCATGACTGACCACAAGGCATAGTTTGGTCCATCCAGCTTGTCACCCTCGGACAAATTGCCAAAACTGTCTGAAAGAGTCGACCTGATGCAAAATGGAATACCCACAAGCTGCAAATGTACTTGTAAAAATAATTGCAAGTCCCAAAAGTGCAACTGGCTGCAAATGTTCCTGCGAAATCCCAAAGTAATACTGGCTGCAAATGCAAAGTACGACTGGCTGCTCTAAAATGCCACTGATTGCACAATGCAATCACTGCAAAAATGGCAATCATTGCACTCTGCTGCAGTCTGAAGTGCAATCCCAAACTGAAAATACACAACCCAAATCTGAAATAGCGCACCCACGAGTGCTCAAATGCATCCAACAAAGCTCAAAAGCATCCACAACTGTAAAGTAACTGCAAATGCACCCAACAATGCAGAGTATCTGCAAATGCATCTAAGAGTGCAAGAGTATGGGCTGCAAAAACAGTCCCGAAGCAAAATACACAGCTCAAAACACTTATTGAAAGTGCACCTTGGCCCGAAACACTTGCAAAACAGTCCATTGACTGTATGGACAAGCTGGAGATGACAAAGGAGCTGAAGTGAGCTGCTTGGAGCTAAATGAAGTTGTTGGGAGTACTTCTGAACACAACACACGTGTGGGGAAGAGCCTGTAGAAGTATGGAGACTCCTGGAGCTGTTGGAACACACCCAGGAGATTCTGGAGCTGAAAAGAGTCCAGATCTGAGCAAAAACGCCGAAAAATAGCCGAAAATTGCTCGAATCACCTTTTAACTAGTCGTATGGACTCGAAATCAGGTTCCAACCAGTCGTACGGACAGATCCATACAGACTGTACGGACAAAAAATAGTTCCCCCTCCCCCCCCCGCCTGCAATGGTGTGGGACAGGCTTGTTTGTATGCACAAAAAACAGTTCCTCCCCCCTCCCCCCCGCGTGCAATGGTGCGGGACAGGCTTGTTTGTATGCAGGCAGCTCAGAAATTTCAAAAAATATCGAAATCGGACCTCAAAAGGTCAAAAAACAGCCGCTGGATTGTTGGAGCTACCTCAAACGAAAGCTAGAGAGCTGAATGTGAGAACCTGGAACGCGCACTGGAGCACCAAGCTTGCGAGAGTCTGGAAGCAAGCACAGGAATGGGCTCTAGAGACGGAAGCGCTCTGATACCAAATGTGGGAACAAAGTGGAGATAGGTTGTGAACACAAGTGAGCAAGAGTGTAGAGACGGAAGCGCTCTGATACCAAATGTGGGAACAAAGTGGAGATAGGTTGTGAACACAAGTGAGCAAGAGTGCAGACACAAGAAAGCTCCAATAGAAATGTTCAAATGAAACAATACAAGTACTTGGTATATATAGTACCGAAGTACTACTGGTCAACCATAGGGTTGAATTTATGCCTACAACACCTTATCTTTGTAATCTCTTACAAGATGTCTTGTATCCTTAGAATTTTCATGATTAAAAAAAAAGACCAAGATTGACAGGAATGACAACACCAATATAGTCAATGGTTGTATTGATTAAGCTAAAAGCTTAGTAGATGTTTTACTGTTGATGATACCAAAATAAACAACAAAGCTCCCTTTTGTTATCGTTGGTACAGCCAATGCCATGGTCATCAAACTTAAAATGCATTTCAACTTACATTATACTACTTTGCTTTTGCTCCATGCTTTTGTGTATCCTGGTTTTTCCTCAAGTACGCCAAAAGCAACTTGAGACTTCACTTCTCCACTAGAAAGTGAGTCTACATTCATTCAAAATACATTTTTAGATATAAATCTTTAAAGGTGAGAAATCAGTTGTCTTTGTATGAGTTTGATATATATATGCGCATGTTGATGATGCACAAAGTCTATCTCATGTGTACAGGGTACTATGATTGGTGCTGAAGTTGAAATCAAAGAAGAATGCTACACAACTATGCTATTGCCAAGGAAAGAAACTGAGAGATATCAAAGAAAAAAGCTGGGGGTCCATGATCCAGAGCTTTGGTGCTTGAAAGTTCCACAGGTACAGTTTTGTGCTACCTTTGTTCTATTTTTTGTAGGCCTTGATCTGCACTAAAATTGACCATGCAGGCTCTCTTGTTTCCAGAAGTTTTAAAGTAGTCGATTGGGAAGGACCTAATATTTTAAAACTATAAGCAATTTTTTCAGGCCCTCATAGTCGTGCCTGTGAACACGCCTCCACGTTGCCCCTCATGGACAGCCAAAACACAAGGCATTGCTTGCCCCTTTGATCCGTACACCTTGCTGCCCTGAAAGACAGCCAAGGGCGAAGCCCTGGAAGACAGCCAAGGGTGAAGCCTGTCTCTGAGCTATGTCTGCAGCACTCCGCTCTCTCTGGCCCCTCTGGATGATGGCCCAAAGCCTTGCCGATCTGCATGCTCCAATCTGCTCTTCAGATGCTGCTCCAATGGATGAGACGTGAGCCCCCAATGGGCTCGTTTTATAGGGGCTGGTAGCCCCCCAAAATAGCCCACTGGATCAGCACATCAGCCGACCCAGCCAATAGACCCCCTGGTATGTAAAACCAACCTGTGGGGCAGCTTCTTTGCTGCTTTGCAGGTCCCGCCTGGCCACGTGGCAGGAAGCCACTGGCCCAGGTTGTCCTGCCTCTGCCCCCACTTTCTCCAGGCCCTTTCCCTGGCCTAAAATTTTCTTCAGCCAGTCACATTTCGTCTCCTAGTGTCAAGACCTGTTCCTGCCCTTGGACACCTGCCACAGCTGCGTATACTCTGCTTCAGCCCTCTGTACAGGCCCATACACATGCGCCTACCATCCGTACTTTTGCTGCAAGGTACCAGGCTGATGACATCACCTTTCAGGGTGTAACCTCTGCATAGATCTGCTCCATACATTTCCAGACTGCCACCTGGCAATTCCGTACAGTCCTAGGCCTCTAGAGGGACAACAACTTGTTAGGTATGCTATTAGGTGTGTTGCCCACATGGCAGCCTATGTGTTGCCTATGTAGCAGCCCCCCGTCTTTTGTTTTTCTCTCGGAGTACGCTGCCCATGTGGCAGCCACATCATGCTCAAGTACACCTCCTGCATGCTCTCCTCATATGGGCGCTTATAGATGAGGAGGTGACTTTTCCAACAATACTCTCACTAACACATATTGCCCCAATCCCAACTCATCGATGTAGATGATCCATCGGCACCCATGTCGAAGCACTCTTGAACAATGTGGTGTCAATGTTGATTCTTGGTCTTTCAACCAATGGCTTCTGCTCCTCCAGGTCCAGTCCCGTCGCATAAGCAAATCCTCGTGGTACACAAGTCCATCATACATAGCACCAGATGGCACCACCACCTTCAGTTGCATTCTTGCCATCGATCTTGAGCGCCCTTGATGCAAGCAATCTCCGACTGTCCCCCCCATAATAAGTGGCCAGCCTAGTCTCTTCCAAGCACTGTGCTCTCTAGGTCTGTTTCAACCCGTCCTTCCTCTGGCAAGGTCCTCCACTAAACAACCATCTCAAGAAATAAAATCCCAAGAATATCTCTAGATAAATGGACCTTAAGCTCACATTGAGCTCGTACGTAGGTACTCTTTTGGCTTCAGTACACTTTCACCATGATCACCTTCCAGCGATCTGCTTCCAAGATTTGAAGAAGCACCTAGACTTCCCCTTCTACATTCGAAGAAGGCATACACCTTCCAATCCACATTACCAGCGAAACATGAAGAGCAGATTCTCCTTACAGCATGCTATTAAGGCTCACGTCAATTATATAAAGTACATACTAGAACGCCATCTTTGCGTGTGTGCTTGCTCTGAAAGTAAACCATGCACCTCATGGAAGCACATCCAAGTGCCGTGTGTAGTCTTGTAATGTCTCCTTATGAACCACGACATCCATTTGACCCTAAAACCCTAGGCCACTCCATGGAATCCTCCCTTGTATCAATATTATCAACCAAGCACTTGGAAGGGTCCAAGCACTCAATGCTTTTCTTCACCTTCACAAAGGTTTCCAACTCCTTGTTTGGCCACATCTCAATATCAGACATCTTCATTGTGACTCTAGATGGCTCATTCCAGATCATGACTTATTTGGACGAGTCAGGCATTTTGACGACTGGATCGATAATGGAGGGCCCTCTCATCGTCTGTATAGGGTTCAGTTGAGGGAGATGAGTAGTGTTGTATGCACAAGTCTCCAGATGGTTTTGATCATAGGACATGTCTATGGATCATTTACCACCATATCAGTACTCACTAGACGCCCTTTTTCTGCGTCTAACATACAAGAGACTCATTGGATCATCCGAGATGAACTATGACAGGTATATAGCCATAGGACATGGATATCTTTCAACCACATGGAACCAAGATGGCCTTCGATAGTGTTGGGTGCTTGGGAGCAATGGAATGGAAATGAAATGCAAGGAGGCAAACAACAACTGAGGAACGAAGAGTACTTGCAAATGGATATGACGAAAATACAAGAGTGGCCACTATGTAGCCCTAAAGTCATCTGGTTGACTAGGACTAGGACCAAATGTCCAAACTAGTCTACAAGGCCATACCAGGACTAAGTGCTAACAAAAATGGAATGAAAGGAGGAAAACAACAGTTTAGGAAACCAAGAGTAAATGCAAATGGATAAGGAAGAAAGTACAAGAGTGGCCACTATATGGCCCCAAAAGTTAACTGATTGACCAAAGTGAACTAGTTGACTAGGACTATGACCAAATCTTCAAAGTAGCCTATAAGCCATATCAGGGCTAAGTGCTAACAAACCCCCGTCCATGGTATGGATGAAGTATCCTAGATGCATCTCATGTATACTTGGAATCTGTATCATGGCTGCACATATCCGGCCAAGATGGATATAGAAACCTTTGATAGTACAAGAAGATCAACATCACATAATAAATGGTGCGAAGTGTAAGGTATATCGAAAAGCCTCAAACTTGGGTTGTGGTAGAGCGTTCGTGAAGAGATTTGCTAAGTTATTGTCCGTGGGAATTTAGGACAATTGTGTATCTCCAACTGACAAGCGCTCTCGAACATAATGATAGTGCACATCAATGTGCTTGGTACACACATGAAAGACAATATTACGTGCAATGGCCTAAGCACTTTGGCTGTTCTAAATAAACATGGTAGAAGATGTTGGGATATCTCAAGGTGTATGCCTCAGGCACACCTTATGTTTCTATGTGTGAGTGCTAGAGGCACAGTTAGGTGCCCACAAGCACAGTTAGGTGGTGGAAAAGCCACATAGGATGATTGAGTGAATCTAGGAGCAGATTGAGGAGATGATTGTGGAGCTTTGAGGTCATCAGTGATGTCAGTGACCTTGTATGAGGTGCCTACTTAAGGACCTCTTTCTTCTTCATTCTATAAGCAAGTATTCTGATTTTGTGTCAACTCTACTCTTTCCTTTCAGTGTTTCAACATGGTATCAGAGCCATTTAATCCTCCTTGAGCCCATTTCTGCCACATCATCATCTTCTTCTTCTTCTTCTTCTTCACCATCTCTCCCTCTTCTCCCAAAATTTTGCTTGAGCTTGTTCTCCTTCAATCCTCAACCATTTCCCACGCCCTTTCTGCTGGAGATCCCTCTGGTTGGGGCGAACTTTGGGCTGGAAGGAATTGACGAAATTCGCGCGCTGCTCGTCGCCATTGCAGAAAAGTCGTCGAAATCCTCTACTGCAAGTTCTCTGCGCCTGCTCTGTCTTTTCCTAATTCCTTACAGGGCAAGCTTCTCCATACCTAGAGCTACCTTGTGCTGAAATCTGAGCAGCAATGGCTGCATATTGAAGGAGAAAACAGAGAAAAACCAGTCGACTTTGTTCATGAAGGTGAAGGCGACCTGACGCATATTTTCGCCTCTTCTTCCCAGAGGATCTATTGTGGTATACCAGCTTTCTTTTGCCTCAGAAAGCCCTCTTTCTTTTGCTTTGAAGAGTGTGATATGAGCCCTCCAAGTTCAGCTCTCTAGTTTTGACAGTTTTGACATACTTTTGAAAATGATGCTACATAAAATGCTACTCTAGCATTTCTGGTCATTTGAAGTTTTCAATAACTTCACTATAAGTGTTGCTTCAGTTTTGTTTTGACTTGCTAGACCTGGTTGTGATTGGAAAGTGTTTATTTCATTCACTTCTATGAAGCATGCAAAAAGTAGCATCATTGTTTGAAAAAGCATAGAAGTGAATGAAAAAAGCATATGGTATAATTGCTTTAGCTTTGGGTGATGATTACATACATCATATATCTGACTTGGAGTCTCCATCGGAAGCATGGCAGAAGCTAGATTTGATTTTTGGTGCAAGCTCTCACATATCTAAACTATCACTTAAAATCTCTTTCTTTGAATTAAAGATGGCAAGTGATACTACTTTAGCTGCTCATGTCAACTATATGCGGAGTCTTATGAATCAGTTAGCTTCTATCAACTCTCCTATCACCCCTGATGATGCTATGGCAGTGCTACTTAAGAGTGTGCCTGAAAGTTTTGATCACATTGTAAGCACTTTGAAGAATCTTCCCAATCCAAACCTTGAAGGCATTATCTCAGCTCTCCAAGAAGAAGAAATACATATGGAGTTAAGGAAAAGCAATGACACTGCTTATGTTATGAAATTCCAGAAGGGCAAGTATTCTCCTTGCAATCACTGTGGAAAGACAAATCACCTTTCAAAGGACTGCTTCAAAGTTAATCCATGCAAGCACTGTGGCAAAAACAATCATAGTGAGAAGTTTTGCAGAGACAAAGCAAAGACAGAAAATGCAAATCTACTTACAGTTAATGAGCCTCCACAAGATGAGGCATCCTTTGAAGATTATGCATTTTAAACACATCTCTATGTATGCTCCAGATCTCTCCTTTTATGTCAAGGTACTCAGCCTGGATAGTCCTCCTAAATGAATGAAAATAAACTATTGTGTTTTGTGTGTTTTGTAAACACCTCTGGTCACCTTATGATGTAGGCCATGTGTATGTTTTGCTCCATCCTGCAGACATTGTGTGCATGTACATGTAGGGGAGATAACCATTGGAAGGTCTGTTTGTATCCCTTTCTGTTTACCTTACACCCAAGGGCACCCCTGCTAGCATGAGAACCTAGCCATAGATTTATCCTTGACCACCATGAGATGGCATGAGAAACTATGAGACTAGATGTATCCTTGACATAGCCTGAGGCATTTCCTTGAGGGGGGGTTTGTTGGGATATCTCAAGGTGTATGCCTCAGGCACACCTTATGTTTCTATGTGTGAGTGCTAGAGGCACAGTTAGGTGCCCACAAGCACAGTTAGGTGGTGGAAAAGCCACATAGGATGATTGAGTGAATCTAGGAGCAGATTGAGGAGATGATTGTGGAGCTTTGAGGTCATCAGTGATGTCAGTGACCTTGTATGAGGTGCCTACTTAAGGACCTATTTCTTCTTCATTCTATAAGCAAGTATTCTGATTTTGTGTCAACTCTACTCTTTCCTTTCAGTGTTTCAACAGAAGAGGCCTAGTGGCCATCAAGATCTATGAGTAATTTTTGAAGGCAAACACACTCTACAGTGGCTGTGAAGGCTGCCTTGTACTCAGCTTCACAGCTCAAAGTAGCAATTGTAGGCTGCTTCTTGCTGAACCAAGAAATGTATGAAGAGCCAAGCGTGAGACAGTTGCCACTGTGACACAACCTCATGTCATAACAACTGCCCAATCACTGTCCATGAATGCATGCAAATCAACTGAAGGCTGATCACCATAGAACAGTCACAAATGCTGCATGGTAACGGAAGACGCAATTCACTGCATGTCAATGTTGTGTAGTGGGCTTGTGCATGTATCCTCTTAATTGGGAAATGGCATGCTGCAAATCAAGGACAGGTGTGACATCAGCAAATAAGACAACCCACAGCTAAAGAGTGGCATCAAATGGGGCACTCCCATCTCCAGAGGAGAAATGGAAGCCAAGTTAGAATTTTTGAATTGAAAGCGCTGCAAGAGCTGTCCGATATATTTGGACTGACTCATCATTATGCCCCCCTCAACATTAGCAAACTGGATGCTCAAGTAGTAGTGCAACCTACCCATTTCTGACAATACAAATGATTTTTGCAAATCTGCAATTTTTTGCGTGTCGGGTTCAATGATAAGCATGTCATCCACATGAAGAAATGCTAATTCACTCTTCCAAACATAAAGGGTGGCCTTTGTAGGGCTGTTTTGAAACCCAAGGCATAGCAAAAAGGAACGTATCTTGGCATACCATGCCCTTGGTGCTTGCTTCAAACGATAGAGGGCCTTTTTCATCTGGCATGCCGCATACTTGAGTTTCAAAACCTGCAACCTCAAACCTAAAGGCTGAGTGATATAGACCTCTTCCAATAAATCTCCATGAAGAAAAGTGGTCTTAATGTCCAACTAGTGGACCTCCCAATGCCTGTGAGATGCAATAGCAATATGGTCGTAATGCGTGAAATGGGAGCGAATGTTTCCTCAAAGTCAAGTCCATGTTGCTAGGCATAGCCTTTTGCAACAAGGCGGCCTTTGTAACAGTCAAGGGTGGAGTTTGGTCCCACAAAGTGTCATCTAAATCTGAGAAGGACGATATGGAATCAAATACATGAAAGCTTGGCTGGCTTTTACAGTCCAACCAAGGTAAAGCTGCATTCTCAGCAAAAACCATGTAGCTACCGACAATGACCTTGCCTGTGCTAGGTTGAAACAATCTGTATCCTTTGCTCTCTGAGTCGTAACCAATGAAAATGCATTTGATCGCACAGCTTATGCCTCAGTTGAGAGGGTACATGTGCATATGCAAGAGATCCAAACATCTGCATGTGAAGATCACAGGCTTGCAGGGGGCGTCCATGCTTCATAAGGGGTCAAGATCTTCCATGCTTGATTGGGTGCTCGAGAGCACATATTTGGCACACATGACGGCATCCAACTAGAATTTATTTAGCAAAGACTTTCCTTAAGCATGCACCTGACCATTTCCATAAATGTTTTATTTTTCCACTCTACAAATCCATTTTGTTGCGGAGAAAACTCATGGGATTATTATTCATGCCCTCTTGTCAGTGGAGGAGGGACGAGTTTTCCCCCATTCTCGTTCTTTGCTAAGGCAATAAAATGCTTGAAGCAAGAGAACACATCTAACTTGGTTTTCATGGGATAAATCCAAGTAAACCTGGTGAAGTCATCCACAAAGTCATCCGCAGTATCACATGTACTAGGTGCAACTTCCTAGATGCATCAATGGTCCCATCTTTTGGAAATGAGAACCTATGCATTTTCCCCTATAAGCAGCCCTCACATACATGCTTTATAACTGCATGCATAGGTGGGAAAACTACCACCATGTCCTTTGAATGCATCTTCACCAAACTATTAACGTTTACATGCCCCAATCTCTCATGCCATAAGTGTGTATTGGAAAGCACAGATTCAACAATGGCATTAGCTTCTATAGCAGCCTGTTTTTCAAATATATCAACGTGATATGGGCCATTGTCAAATGTCCCAGTGAGTGCAATATAGTAATCATGCCGGTTATCATACATGGCACAATGATGACCGTCAAAGGGAACTCTGAAGCCATGTGTGGAGATGGCTGAAATTCTTCTTGATATCTGGAATATACAAAACTTTCACCAGTGTCATTGTATCACCTGACACTGATACCTGACCAATCCCTTTATTGGATAAGGTGCATTGTTTGTACCAGTGACAATGCGCCCATGTGTAGCATCGCGTAAGGATTAAAGCAGAGATTTGCAAGAGGTAATGTGCCTAGAAGCATCACTGTCAAAATACCAGGCTGACGTGGAGTCTGAAATTGACAAAGCTAAAGCATGCATCTTTGGATTGTTGCGGCAGGTCACGACAAATGCCCACTCATCTTCAATCAGGTTTGCTGCCTCGTGAGAGAGATCATGAGCAGCAGTAGCATTTGTAACTATAAGACCTCGCTGCACTCCTCCTTCTGTAGGGCTCCTTCGCACTCCTGCGCTAGAGGTACTTCGCAGGAATTCATTTTCAGTTCTGGCAGACTTGGCTGAGTTTGAGGCAAAGGAGGAGTTTCTACCATCTACACTCAGGGAGCACATTTTTCAGACATCTGTGGACAGAGTTTCCCCCTCAGCAGGTGTGGGTGTGCTATCCCCAGTTGACTTCCCTCCTCTTGATAGGAGGAACTTTTCGTAGGAGAGGGTTTTCTCTGCTACCAGGTCAGGTAGGATCTTCCATCCGACCTCCTCCTCTCACAGATGAGGATTGTCAGTTGGAACGTTCAGGGCCTCGGGGGTGTACCTCACCGCCGCCGTAGGTAGCTGATTCGTAACCAACTTCATCTAGGTGTTGCTGGGGGTCCCATGGACATTCTAATGATTCGGGAACACAAATTGGATGTCAGGGATTGTGCCAAGTCGGGTAAGCTTCTTTTAGGCCATACTTTTTGGTCACCTGCCTTGGGCACCACGGGAGGTACTTGGATCTCTGTTTCTTCTTCTATACTCCCCTTGGTGATTGGACACAGGATCATAGTCCCTTCCAGAGCTCAGTGGATTATAGTTTTGATTGGTGGTCTTTTAAACCTTTATGCACCCAATTCTAGAGAGGATCGTGTTCTTTTATGGAAGGAACTGCTCTCTTGGTCACATATTGCAGATGCTTGGATTATAGGAGGCGATTTCAACATGGTTGCAATGCCCTCAGACAAAAGGGGTGGTAGGGAAGGTGGCATTCACTCCCTAGAGAGAGTAGCGTGGGATGCCTTCCTTTTTCATTATAGTGGTAGGGATGCTTTTCACACTCGGCCACATTCTCTCATGTTTTCTTGGTCGAACAGGAGATTGCAGATACCTATACATGCACGAATTGACAGATTTTATGTGGATGATTGGGCTCTTGACAGAGGTGGTACTGTTTGCATTGCAGCTAGGGTGTCCACTTCGGATCATTTTCTAGTGGTTCTAATGGTCTCAGATCCTCATGTGAGGGGCCGCTCTGCCAGTGTTAGGATTCCAGATTCCTTTTATGTAGAGGAGGGCCTTACAGAGATAGTGTTGAGGACCTGAGTATCTCATTTTGCAGGATGGGCAGCTTTCTCCTTCATACTTAGCCGTGCCCTCTCTGATATTAGCGACTTTTATCTTTCAGTTGCTCGTATCAGAAGGGGTGAGATCCTCAGGCATGAGATAGGCGTCCGCAGCAGTTGGCTGCCCTCGAGAGAGAGGATCAGAAGAGGCCTACAAATGCTTGGATTCAGGAGCGCCTCGCTGGGAGCAGCAACGGCTCAGCAGCAATCACTTTTAGATCAGAGAGCAGAGTATGGCTTTCATGCTAGAGAGTCATTTTAGACTCACACGGGAGGTAGGGTCAACAAGCAGTCCTTCTCTACTCTTGGCCCTAGACATAGTAGGGAGAGCGTCTTATAGCTTGTTGATTCAGGCGGAGTTCTTCAGACACATCCAGATGCCGTTTGCAACCACGTTCCGTATATCTTGTCTGTACAACGCCGTTCGTACAGTTCATCCGCACAACAATACTGTCAGTCTGTACATCCGTACAATTCGTCCGTGCTGCCAGTTCGTTTGTGTAGTTCGTCCGTACAAGCAGCCATACATAGTATTGTATTGTATTGTTTCTGTCCGTACACCTACTAGTGGTGTTTGTGAATGCACTTTGCATATACTGTGCATTCTCTTGGTGTACAGGTACAGTTTACAGGAAGCCATTGCTTGGTGAAGCAGTTTTTTGAGTAGATTTGAGCACGTTAAGTGAATTGGGCATTTTGCAAAATTTGGGGCTTTTCGTGGATATGCCCCAATTTCAGTTCAATTTCACCCCAACATTTGGGGCTTTTGGTTTCAAACTGCAAATTACTGCATAATTGGGGCTTTCAGATATTTTGCCCTCTTTTGGATGCAATTTCCCTAAAGAAATTGGGGCTTTTGGCAGTGTACAAACAATTTGGGACTGTTGCAGGCAGTTTTGAACTCATTTTGAGTGACATTGTAGAAATTTGCTAATTTTTCAGATAGATTTTGCAGATTGTTCTACTGCAGATCACGGGAGCAGCACCATGATTCTCCTCCCAGCCAATTCTTGCTAAGGCTCACAAGCAAGGCAGAGAGCTACGTTACTCAAATCCACATGAATCAAATCCTTCTCTTCTCTCTCTAGCCTTAGCAAACCCCAAATCCCTAGATAGATCTAGATGCCACATGTCATCCATATAGGGCCTTCCTAATGCAACATTTCACCCCTCTCTTGGGATGCATTTAATTCCTTGCCCCTAGGCACAATCTTAGCACTAGGCCCTTGGTCTCAGATCTATCTAGTCTGGTGCTATCAGCCCTCACCTAGGACCTTGACATTAAATCCCTCCCGATCATTTACATGAAGCGCAAACACATATATTACAGAGATAGATCCTATAAGGGAAATGTCGACTGATTCTTCCGAGGTCATGCTACCTCGGCTAGAGCGTAACATTCCTTCCCTCTTCAGACATCAGCGTCCTCGATGATAAAGTCTCGGAACACTCTCCGCAACTGATATACGGATTCCCAGGTAGCTTCGGATAGAGGCTGACCATGCCATGCAACCAACACCGTGGGTATCTTTCGATTTCGTACTTGCATTGTTCCTCGGTCCAGGATTCTTGTTGGTTTGCGTCTTGCAATATCCTCTATCTCCTGAAACAAAACCACACCTTCGATTAGTGAGTCACCTGTATGTAAAAATTTCTTTAAGCGCGAAACATGAAAAACCGGGTGCACCTTACACCCCTGTGGTAATTCTAATTTATAGGCTACACTGCCTATTCTCTTTAGAATTAACCACGGCCCACAGTATCGAGGTGATAACTTAGCACACTCTCCTGAAGTCAACGACTTCGAGTGCGAAGGAATTCTGAGAAAAACTTTTTCTCCTTCTTCAAATACTCTTATAGACCGATTTTCATCCGCATACACCTTGGCTCTATCCATAGCCTGGCGGATATTAGCTCTCGCAAGTGCTAGCATCTCCCGCATCTGAACTACAAAGTTCGCGGCACTAGGCACTTTCTGAGGTACTCCAACTATAGTTGGATTGGCTGGTCTATAACCATAGTTCAGCTCAAACGGACTGAACCCAGTAGATGAATGTTTCCTATCATTATAGGCAAACTCCAACAATGGCAACCACTTGTCCCATGTATGTTGCCTCAATGACACATATGCCCTCAGCATATCTTCCAAAGTTTGGTTGACTCTCTCCGTCTGACCATCCGTCTCAGGATGATCCCCACTACTCATTCCCAACTCAGTCCTTAGTGTCTCAAATACCGCTGTCCAAAAATGACCGGTAAATCTAACATCTCTGTCTGACACTATGGATCTAGGCAATCCATGCAGACGAAATATATGTCTAATGAACAAATCCGCCACTTGCGGGGCACTAACAGACTCTCTAGTCGGAATGAAGTGAGCCATCTATGTTAGACGATCAACCACCACAAGGATAGAATTATATCCTCCTTGTGTTGCAGGTAGCCCTACAATAAAGTCCATGGAAATGCTCTCCCACTTACTTAGTGGTATTTCCAAGGGCTGTAAAAGTCCGGGTGGCTTCACCCGCTCGGCCTTACTTACCTGACACGAGAAACACCGTGTCACATATTCATGAATATGCTTTTTCATCTTTGGCCAAAAGAAATCTCGCTTCACGAGATCATAGGTCTTCTCGACTCCTGGATGTCCCGCACACGGGCTATCATGGCATTGTCGAATGACTCTCTGCCTGAGATCATTCTGACCAGGTACTACAACCTTGCCATTTCTAACTAGCATACCATCCCTTATGGTATATCTTGCATAAGTTTGGCCTTTCCTGGATGCCAGGTCATCCTTTTCACTTTCCCGGGGTTTTAATACATGAGCTTTAGGCCATAAGCTCTGGACAAACTCGTCCACCTTTTGAGTTTCTCTAATCTCGGTCATTAGAGCACTCTCTAATACCGTGAAACTCAGGTTGTGCATAATGCGAGACAACGCATCAGCCACCTTATTATCTTTTCCTCTTCAGTACCGAATCGTTAGATTAAACTCCTGCATGAGCTCTGCCCACCTAGCTTGGCGGCCCCTCAAGTCAGGCTGTTTACAAAAATGTTTCAGAGTATCATGATCTACATCCACATAAAACTCTGAACCATACAAATAATGCCTCCATGTTTTCAAAGCATGGATAACAGCATACAACTCCAATTCATGAGTTGGCCAATTCCTTTGAGAGGGAGAAAGCTTCTTGCTTTCAAAGGCTACTGGCCTTCCCTCTTGAAGGAGAACTGCTCCTACCGCAATGCCACTTGCATCGGTTTCTAGGAACAACGGTTTCTGGGGATCAACTATTTTTAACACCGGTCCTGAGACCACAGCTTGTTTTATGGTGTTAAAACTTTCCTGTTGATTCTGTCCCCAAATAAAAGGTACTTTATCTGAGGTCAGATCAGTCAACGACGATACTATTCCGGAATATCCTTTGATATGCCTTCTATAAAACTGGACAAATCCCAAGAATGATCGCAACAACGCGGTCAGACTCTGAGGGATTGGCCAAGTTAGTATCGCAGCCACTTTCTTCGGATCCATTTCTACCCCCTATTATGAACCCTAAATACTCAAGCCTAACCATACACAGTATAGTTTTCTTTTTATTCACATAAAGACTGGCTTTCCTCAAAGTACTGAACACTATCCTTAAGTGTTCACGATGCTCAGTAACACTTTTACTGAATATCAGGATATCGTCAATAAAATGTACTACGAACTTTCCGATATACGGACGTAGTAAATCGTTCATAAGCATGACGAAGGTCGCTGGAGCATTGGTAAGTCCGAAGGGCATTACCAAAAACTCATAATGACCAAACCTGCTTCTAAAAGCGGTTTTATGCACATCCTCGGCTCTAATCCGGATCTGATGATAGCCGCACTTAAGATCTATCTTGCTGAAAATCACGGCTCCGTGTAATGCATCTAGCAAATCATCAATCTGAGCCATCGGATACCTGTGCTTAACAGTGATATTATTCAATGCTCTGTAATCTATACAGAGGCGAAACGTATCATCCTTTTTCCTCTTTAATATCATTGGTGAAGCAAAAGGTGAGAAACTTGGTTGAATCTGCCCCAACTTGAGGTATTCTTCCAATTGTCTACGCACCTCCGCCTCTTCAGCAAAACTCATTCTATAGGGAGGTCTATTTACAGGTTCCGTCCCCGGGATCAGTTCAATCTTATGCTGAACTTTCCGCTCTGGAGGTAACCCATAAGGTAGTTCATCCCTAAAACATTCAGAGAACTCCTCTGTTATAAGATTAGCCAGCTTGGCCATCTCACCACTTTGCGTAACATCAGTGCTAGTCGAAGAATCATCCATCGACTCTACCGATGCTGTGCAAAGGTACAAAAACTCTACTTGAGCCTTTCTGATTTCCATCACGGAAACCAACGGTCCCTGAGGTATATCTCTTTCACCTCGCAAGACATAAAGCACATCATTCATCTTGAATTGATATACGTGCTTTTTTCAATCAATGGCTGGATTCTTCCTAGAATGCCACGCCATTCCCAAGGCTATATCCGCATGAGCAAGCTTGGTCATTTCAAAATCAAGCTTCTCAGCATAGTCCTGAATCCGAAGCTCCAACTGGGTAACCCTTTGGTCCCATACTTCAGTTGAACTTCCATCTGCCATCCTAACTGTATACGCATAGTCAGATGGACTTGTCTTTAATTTCAGCCTCTTCACGAGCTTGGAGTTAATCACATTGTGAGTTGACGCTGAGTCAAACAACACAATGACATCATGACTGGCCACTTGCCCTTTCATTTTAATTAACTCCGTATCATTGAAGGCTGTATACCCCGTTGCTGCGGGCTTAGATAGGATGTTATCAGGTGCACTCGTCACTAACTTAGCAACAGACACACAGAACAAACAAGGTACTAACCTCCTCTGAGAAGATCCCGCTAGCTGAATCTGCATCTCATCCGCTCTGGGACTTCCCTGCATCTCCACGTCGCACTCTGAGATCACCATCTCAGCCATCCGACGATCTTTATTACGTGGACAATCTCTCCACTGATGAGGTTGAAGGCAACCAAAGCATAAGCCTTCTCTCCTCGCTTTTTCCCGCTGTTCTGGGTTCAAGGGAGATTTAGACCAAGCCCGGGCTGCCATTGGGGTTACTTTCCTCTTCACCCCAATGGTGGTACTTGGTTTAGGAGTTTCAGCCGGTCTCGCCTGCTTGGCTTGACCACTCGGCTGCGAACCACTCCCTCTGCTAGCCCACTTCTTCTTAAACCCAGACTTCTTCGGATACCCATACTGGGTTCCGACCTGTGCAAACCCACTTGGCTTGCTGCCCTTGGCATCCTCGTAGTTCAGGGCTATAGCTATTGCATCATCTAGCGTGTTCGCGTACTTAGCCCGAACTTCCATTTTTATTCGATCATTCAATCCAAATATGAAATCTTTCACTTGGATTGATTGAGGCAGGGGTTCATCAACCTTCATTACACTCTCTCGAAACTTATCAGTGTATTCTGCCACTGATAAATTTCTCTGACGAAGGTTCCTATATTGGTCCCAAGCTCGGGATGCTTCGTCAGGAGGTAAGAAGTGTTTCCTGAACTCTCTTTTAAACCCCTCCCAGGTAGTGGATGCTATGCCATCTTTTTCTGATCTCACAAATGGCGAACGCCTCGTCCCATTTGTGTAACAGGTCTCAATGACATCGGAGCTACGGTCGTTCATCCGACCAGAATACTTTTCCGGTCTGTAATTGGCAATATTTGGCACTTTAGCCTTCCTAGGCTCGACCGTATGGACACTAGACTCCAGTTCCATTACTCCAGTTCCATTGGAGCCTTACCCTTCTCTTCTCGAGAAGGTCTACCACAGACATACTCTGTAACGCTCTCCTAAGTTCAGATTGCCCTGCGTTGGCTTGTAATTGCTGCGCTAACAACTGTTGCAAGGCATCCTCCAGCAATGCAATCCTGCTAGATAAAGTGTGAGCTATTGGGCGCGATCCCTACTGGGTCGGCCGGACTCCTGATTCACTAGGGTCCCTCCTGGAAGCCCCTTCTTCTGCTTCCATTTAGTTCAATAGGTGTTTTGTTTTGGGGTTTTTTTTTTAAAAAAATACCCCTAGAACATTGTAATCACAAGCTGACACAATTCAGTGTACTGACACTCTGAACGTCGGCCTTTTCGCTTGCCTAGCCTGTTCGTCGTCACCGTCGGGTAATTCTTGCCTAGCCTGTTCGTCGTCACCAACGCTCCACCTTTCCCCTTTCGTAAACCCTGCTCTGATACCAATTGTCACCAAATTTTCCTAATCTAGCCTCTACTACAGATCACGGGAGCAGCACCATGATTCTCCTCCCAGCCAATTCTTGCTAAGGCTCACAAGCAAGGCAGAGAGCTACGTTACTCAAATCCACATGAATCAAATCCTTCTCTTCTCTCTCTAGCCTTAGCAAACCCCAAATCCCTAGATAGATCTAGATGCCACATGTCATCCATATAGGGCCTTCCTAATGCAACATTTCACCCCTCTCTTGGGATGCATTTAATTCCTTGCCCCTAGGCACAATCTTAGCACTAGGCCCTTGGTCTCAGATCTATCTAGTCTGGTGCTATCAGCCCTCACCTAGGACCTTGACATTAAATCCCTCCCGATCATTTACATGAAGCGCAAACACATATATTACAGAGATAGATCCTATAAGGGAAATGTCGACTGATTCTTCCGAGGTCATGCTACCTCGGCTAGAGCGTAACAGTGGGCATTTGCAAAGCATTCTGGTGCATTTTAAGCCTTTGATAGGCTGTGACAACAAGTTGTCATTTTGGGCAGATTTTTTTGCAGACTTTGGTTGTGCATCTTCACTTGTCAGGTTTGCTGCATTTTTTGAGTTGTCTGGCAGATATGGCTCAGAACAATCCTAATGAGGTTTTTGGTGTCCTCACAGAGGAGGATAAGTTGGATGGCACCAACTACTCATTATGGAGTTTTATGGTTCGCAACATCTTAGTTGGCAAACATCTACAGGATTATGTCAACGGAGATGAGACAAGGCCAGAAACTATGGTTGCACCTCAAACTCCTCCTCAACAAGGTGGAGGACAGGGTAGAGGTCAAGGTGCAGGACAAGTGGCAGGAGTAGCAACAGCTGCTGCCTTGGTGGCTCCCACACAGGAGCAGAAAAGGTGGGATTCACATGATGCACAAGCTCTTTTAGTCATTCTTCTTTCTTCCAAAAGGTTTATCATTCCTCACATTCGGTCTTGCAAGACTTCGAAGGCAGCTTGGGATATTTTAGAGAGAATGTTTGCAGGCAAAAATGATGCCCGGGTCTCGGTCTTGAAGAGAGAGCTATCTCACACACGTATGGATGAGGGTGATTCCATGAATGCTCACCTCACCAAGCTTCAGGATTTGAGGGAACAATTGCTGAATATAGATGATATCATTCCTGATTCAGAGATGATTACCACCACTCTGAATTCTCTTCCCGAGTCGTATCTCAATTTTCATACCTCGCTGAATTTGTCATTGAGGGGGGTGCCGGTGCCAATCCTCTCTCTTTTCACGAGTTGGTAGGACTCTTGTTGCAAGAAGAGAAAACAAGGAAGAACATGGTCACATGGGCTAGCAAGCATGCCATGCTTTCAAAAATCAGGCCCAAAGGGAAAGGGCAGCAAAAGCAACCTGCAAATCAGCCTACAGATCAGCATAAAGCTGATTCGGGACAGCCCTCTCACAAGGCTAAAGGTGATGCAGAGAAGCCAAAGAGGAAGGGTATTTGTCACTACAATAAGAAGCCGGGTCACTACATTGGTGAATGCAAGAAGAGAATAGCAAAGGAGAAGAAAAAGGATTCAGGTATGGCTGTCTCAGATGCATCAGCCCCTAATGCACATGAAGGACCAGATGTTATAGGCAACTTTGTGGAAGAGGATTATGCCTTTTTGTCTTGCATTTCAGATTTTTCAAGTGGCTTGTCGAAATACTACAGCCACTCTTGAGGATGACTCTTATGCTTTCCTGACTTGCAGCTATGACCCTTCGAAGGATGCATGCACTTTCAGTGTCAATGAGACATTAAACACATGGTATTTTGATAGTGGTGCATCCAAGCACATCACTTCAAGGAAGAGTCTTTTTGCATCTCTGCATGCACCACCCGCTAAAAAGAAGGTGACATGTGCAAACAATTCTTCTTTTTCAGTGTGTGGAGTGGGTGATATTATACTTACCTCCACGGATGGCACGGATTTCAGAGAATTACTGTTGTTCTTTATGTGCCTGGTATAAAGAAGAATTTACTTTCAATGTCCTCGCTCAATCGAGGAGGATTTCAGGTGATCTTTGATGATGCTAAGTATGCAGTCCAAGACAAAGAAAATGATTATGCTTTGATGTTGTCTGGCACTTTGTATCGGGGTCTTTTTCAGCTTGGTGTTTATGAGAATAGATCCCCGCTCCCTTGCTGCCCGATTGGGTAGACACAGATTATATGCCACTCACTTGCTCCACTTGGGCAAATACTTTTACGAGAGGTGGTGTTCCGCTTCAGGTTTTGGCCTTTCGAGATGCACAGGAGGGTGCTTTAGTTTTTAGTGTGCAGGATGGTGGCAGATTGCTTAGGTCCACAAAGGACATCTTGCTTGAGTCTACTTTTTAGCCTATCAGGGTTGTAGGTCTTTTGGTGCAGGGATCAGATTCAAAGTGGTTCCTAGACCCAGACCCCTGGCTACTCTCCACCGGGTCTTGGAGGCTTTGGCTATATGGGGGAGTTCCCATCAGGTATTTGCAGTGGGACCTTGGAGAGTGGGAGTGGATTGACGCAGGGCATCAAGAGAAGAGCATCTCCTTCTTTTGTTACACAGTCAGTAATGCCAGGAGATTTCAGCTCAGTAGTAGAGGTTGGAGATCTTCCAGAGTTCCTCATTGGGAGACATCTGATATCACTGTGGATCTGCAGAGGTGCTTCTGGAGGAGACTCTGGAAATCCCACAGGAATAGAAAGATCACTCTCTTCTTTTGGCTCTCTATCCATGGTGGGATTGCAGTGAACCTTTGGAGATCCAGGTTCGGAGCCGACCCTACTTGCCTTTGTTGCCTCTCAGCTTCGGAGACTATTCAGCATTGCTTATGGGATTGCAGACAGGCGAGGATGATTTGGATCGAGGTAGCCAGGATTCTCAGTCACTTTGCCCACTCCCCATTCTTTATGACATGGGGCTCAGTTGCTTGGCTTTCTCTTACAGGGCCTCAGGTATTCTATGAGAGATTTGACTCCTCTCGAGCGATTTCGGTTCGACGTCATCAGATTGAGTCCTGTTCGTTGGATGTGGTATCACACCTTCCTTTTACAGCTGTACATGCCTCTGTGGATACTTCTTGGGAGATTCTAGTGAGCATAGCATCCTGGCATATCTAGAGAGCTAGATGCACAGAGGCTTTGGAGGGTACTCAGGTTCATCCCTCGCACACATTGGCTAGTATCTGGACAGACACCGTACATACTTTGATGGCCGTATGGACGAGTATGCAGGGAGACTCCCGTGCAGCCTCAGCTAGGAGGGCTTCTTTCTGCAGGGAATGGAAGGATTCTCCTTTCTTTTTTGAGACTACTACAGGGTTGAGGTGGCACTTTCAACCTCTGCCTTGGTTGTTTTCCACCTCACCCTGAGGGGGTTTTATTTATCCTCATGACTCCATGATGTATTCCGCCTTGAGCTTGCTCTTGCGGGTTTTTTGTCTTACTTAATAGAAGTCTCTTTCTTGGGAAAAAAAAGAAAGAGAAGATTGGATCTTGCACTTGTAGTAAACACTCCCACTGCTTCCATGCAAAATGCGGAGTTATGACATGCCAGATATGGGTACATGAGCTATGGCAACTTGATGACATTTTAGAAGCATGCTATGGTTGTTGCATTGCCTGCTTTGGAGTCACCTCCTCCTCATGCCTGTGAAGGATGCATCCTCGGTGCATAGATTTCCCTTTAGAAAGGATGATGTAGTACAAGCTACTGGCAAATTACAGCTCATTCATAGTGATGTCTGTGGTCCCATGAGGACACCTGGTTTTGGTGGTTATTTGTATTATGTCACATTTATAGATGACTACACAAATTATACTTGGGTCTATGGCTTGAAGAAAAAATCATATGTGCTTATGCATTTCAAACACTTTGTGGCCACGGTTGAAAATGAGACAAGACTCAAGCTGTAGACACTTTCACAGACAGAGGGGGGGAGTATATGTCTCATGAATTTGATGCATTTCTGAAGGAGAAATGCATCACACATTAGCTTACAGTGAGGCTTACACCTCAGCAAAATGGCAAAGGTGAGCGGAAAAATCGCACTCTCATGGAGATGGATAGATGCATGCTTACTAGTAAGAAGTTGCCTCACAGATTTTTGGCTTAAAGGCCTCATGTGTGCCAATTATGTTTTGAATCGGGCTCCCACAAAGGCTTTGAAGACAATCACTCCCTATGAGGCTTGGCATTGGAGAAAGCCTTCTGTGAATCACTTTAGAGTTTTTGGTTGTATTGCATATGCCCACGTGGTTGTGGAGTTTCGACATAAGTTGTCAGATAACACTAAAGTGTATCTTTGTCGAGTATAGTGCACAAAGCAAAGGCTATCGTCTCTACAATCCTGCCACATGCAAGATTTTGTGAGTAGAGATGTAATATTTTCAGAGAATTCAGCTCATACACATGCTGAATTCACTATTCCAGCTTCTTTAGATAATGGTTTTGAGGGGTTGCTTCCTATTGCTTTTGGTTCCCCAGCTGATGCTCCACATGCCCCGATTCAGCCACATGCTGATTTGTTCCTCCACACACATTGGATGATCTTGTCAGGCAAGAAATTCAAGAGATACATGCAGCAAAAACAGTTCCGAACTTGTTGCTACAGACTCTCAAGGCAAGTAGATTTGAGGCACCTTTGCCTGGCAGGACTCATAGTGCAGCAAGGCACACAGGGCGGGCTCTTTCTGTTGAATCAGCTTATGCAGGTACTCTTCTTGATGAAGAAGAACCTGAAACTTTTGAAGAAGCCAAGGATAATGTGCACTGGATGAATGCCATGCACAATGAATTGCAGATCATTGAGAAAAATCAGACTTGGGATGTTGTGGATGTAGGAATTTAGTGTCTCAGTGGAGACCGATTACCTTGCTGGGTACCTTGTATAAAATCTTAGCTAAATCTATTAGCATTCGTCTGCAACCCTTTCTCCTAGATCTCATCCATGATACGCAGACGGGATTTGTGCATGGCAGGAGCATCTTTGATAACATCTTCTCATTTTGGGAGGCTGCAGATTGGGCCATGCATAATGGCCACAGGCTGGCCATGCTACTCTTAGACTTTGAGAAATCTTATGACAGGGTAGACTTGGGCTTTCTGGAAGACACACTTACTCTCTTTGGTTTCTCAGATGCATGGATCAGAGGGGTGTGAGCCATCTATAGATCAGCCCATAGCCAGGTTCTTATTGGTGGAGTCAGGGGGGACAGGTTTGAGATTACCAAATCAGTCCGTCAGGGATGCCCATTAGCCTCCTTTTTATTCCTTTTTGTAGCTGAGGCTATGAGCTGAAGCTGGTATTGTAGGGCTCAGGCTTCCTTTGATGCAGGAGGATGAGCTCTTACACAATGAGTTGGCTGATGGTACGGTTGTTTTTTTGGATGTCACTTCTCAGACACTGACGTCATTCAGGATGGTATTGAATTTGTTTTGCAATAAGGGAAGGTGCACACATTAATTGGAACAAATCCAATGGCTTTTGAATCAGTGATGAGGACACTTTAGACTGGGGGAATGACATAGGATTCACTTGGATTCTCAAAGGAGTCTTTGTCAGATATTGGGGATGCTAGGTTGGGGTGGGCATCTCTCCGGCACACTAGTTTACTCCCGTGTTGGAGAGTATCAGGAGGAAACTCATCTTTCGGAGTTTAGCCAGACTTGATCTTGCATCCAGAGTTGGCCACTGCCTGGTTCGTTTGCTCATATTGGTGCAGATCTAGAGGTTGTATTGCTCATCTCATGAGACCTATCAGGAACATCCTATGAAGCGGTTTAGATGGCACCTCAGATGTTGTAGCCAGGGTGGCTTGGGAGGCCCTCATTCTCCCCACAGGAGAAGGAGGTCTGAATATTATTGAGCCAAACTTGCAGACTATGGCCTTGCTCTGCAAGTTCGTAGTGCGTGGATTGATGCCTGGACAAGAGCCTTGGAAATATTTTTTATCATGCAGCATTTAGTCATGTACCCCATCTCATGGGGGAGATTGATTGGACAGTAGCAGATGGATCTTTACTTCACCGCATCTGAAATCTCCCCCCTTCCCCTCTCATGGCTGCTATTCTGAAAGCTTGGCGTTGCTTCAGAAACACACTTTGCAGAGTTCCACCCACCTCTCGTGAAGAAATTCATAGGCGGCCAGTCATGTGGAATGACTCGATTTTGGATGACCATGGCAGGCCACTTGGAGTGTCACATTATATGAAGTGGTCTAGATGGGAGAGGGGTGCTGCTTCTACAGTAGGCACTTGGCAGGACTTTATGAGACTTCCAGAGGATCAGAGACTTATAGCAATTGGCCACCTTAGAGGGAGTGCACTCAGGAGACAACAGATACAGGCAGCCATTCTGCCAGAGTGGATTGACATAGATGACATGCCGATCACAAAGTCCACTTGGTGGGGAGCGTTTTTAGGGACGGGCATTCCGCTATAGATTATTGCACTGCAGGATGCGCATGAGGATACCCTAATCTTTGATGTTCAATCAGGAGGCAGACTTATCATGTCTTCTGATGATATTCTTTTGGAGGTTGCCTTTCAGCCTGTCAAGATTGCAGGTTTCATGGAGTGGAGAAGGGACTCACAGTGGTATCTTAACCTTGATCCTATTCTCCTTGCGTTGGGGTCTTGGAGACTCTGGTTATATGGTGGTTCCCCTATTAGGTTCTTACAGTGGGACTGAGGGGAGTGGGAAATGCTTCCCCTTCTTTTGCTATATAGTTAGAAATGCCATGAGATTTCAGCTCAGCAGTAGTGGTTGGATGCCCTCCAGATCGCCTCATTGGGATAGCTTTCAGATTTCTGCAGTTGTGCGGAAAAACGTCTGGCATAGGCTTTGGAAATCCCTCAAGAATAGAAAGATCACTCTTTTCTTTTGGCTTTCTATTCATGGAGGGATTGTAGTGAACCTGTGGAGATCCAGGCTCGGGGCTGACCCTACTTGTCCTCGTTGTTACATTGCAGTTGAGTCAATACAACATTGCCTTTGGGAGTGCAGACAGGCGAGAATGATTTGAAAAGGTGTTGCTAGGATTTTCAGTATCTTTCATACATCGCCTTTCTATATGACCTGGGGTTCAGTGGCTTGGTTATCTCTTATTGGCCCTCAGGTGTTTTTCGATGGACATGATCCAGATCCAGCTCTCATTGTACGGCGACACTCAGGGGAGTCTTGTTCCCTCCAGGATGTTCCCTTCACTCCTTTCAGAGCTGCTCATGCCTCAATAGACACGTCTTGGGAGATTCTGGCTAGCATTGCAGCTTGGCATATTTGGAGAGCCAGGTGTACAGAGGCGATGTCCCAGGCTATGGCCAGTATTTGGACCAACACAGTACACACTCTGATGGCCATATGGGCGAGCATGCAGGGACCCTCCAGAGCAGCCACTGCCAGAAGAGTTACTTTTTTCAGAGTTTGGAGAGGATCTCCTTTCTTCTCTGTTTCTCCCTCAGGGTTGAGATGGCTTCAGCCTCCGCCTTGGTTTTTTATTAGCTCACTTTGAGCTGTTTTTTCCTCATGCATTGCATGATCTACTCCCGCATTTGAGCTTGCTCTCGTGGTTTTCATTCATACTTAATAAAGTAATTTTCTTGAAAATAAAAAAAAATTTGCAGACGTTTGTCACTTTTTGTAGATATTCTTTGCAGATTTTTGGGCATTTGAAGCGCATTATGGTGCATTTCAAGCCTTTGATAGGCTGTGACAGTAATTGTCATTGAGGGCATATTTTCTTTGGCAGACTCTGGTTGTGCATTCTACATCCCAGGAAGGGATTTTACTTCTCTAGTTTGCTGTGTTTTTTGAGTTTTTCTGGTAGAAATGGCTCAAAACAACCCCAATGAGGTGTTTGGAGTCCTCACATAGGAGGATAAGTTGGATGGCACCAACTACTCCTTGTGGAGCTTTATGGTTCCCAACATCTTGGTTGGCAGACATCTTTGGGATTATGTCAACGGAGATGAGGCAAGGCCAGAATCAGTGGCTACACCTATCACTCCTACAGCTGGAGGCAGGGGTAGAGGTCAAAATACAGCACAAGTAATTGGAGCAGCTGCTACTCCAGTGGCTCCCACAGCAGAGCAGAAAAGATAAGATTCTAGGGATGCACAAGCTCTTTCTTTGATTTCTATTTCTGTCAAGAGGTTTATTATTCCTCACATTCGGTCAAGCAAGACCTCAAAGGCAGCTTGGGAGATTTTAGAGAGTATGTTTGCAGCAAGAAATGATGCTAGAGTTTCCTTCCTGAAGAGAGCTATCTCATATGCATATGGATGAGGGAGATTCCATGAATGCTCACCTCACAAAACTTCAGGATTTGAGGGAACAGTTGCTGAATATAGATGAAGTTATTCCGGATTCAGAGATGATTACCACCACTCTAAATTCTCTTCCAGAGTCTTATCTTGGTTTCCACACCTCGCTGAATTTGTCACTGAGGGGGGGCAGCAATCCTCTCTCTTTTCATGAGTTGGTGGGACTTCTGTTGCGAGAAGAGCAGACAAGAAGGAAACATGGCGACACGGGCTGGCGAGCATGCCATTCTTTCTAAGTTTTAAGCCCAAAGGAAAAGGGCAGCAAAAGAAACATGCCAATCAGCCCGCACATCAGCATAAAGCTAATTCAAGACAGCCCTCTTATAAGGCTAAAGGTGATACAGATAAACCTAAGAAGAAGGGCATTTGTCACTACTGTAAGAAGCCAGGTCATTACATCGGTGAATGCAAGAAGTGCATAGCTCAAGAAAAGAAAAGGGATTCAGGTATGGCTGTCTCAGATGCATTAGCTCCTAATGCACATGATGGAGGAGATGTTACAGCCAACTTTGTGGAAGAGCACTATGCCATTTTATCTTGCATTTCAGATTTTTCAGTGGATAGTTTAGATACTACAGCCACTCTTGAGGATGACCCATATGCTTTCTTGACTGTCTCAGAAGCGCATAACTTAAGAAAAGAAAAGGGATTCAGGTATGGCTGTCTCAGATGCATAAGCTCCTAATGCACATGATGGAGGAGATGTTACAGCCAACTTTGTGGAAGAGCACTATGCCATTTTATCTTGCATTTCAGATTTTTCAGTGGATAGTTCAGATACTACTGCCACTCTTGAGGATGACCCATATGCTTTCTTGACTTGCAGTTATGACACTTCAAAGGATGCATGCTCTCTCAGTGTCAATGAGACACTGAACACTTGGTATTTTGATAGTGGTGCTTCTAAGCACATCACTTCTAAGAAGAGCCTTTTTGCATCTTTGCATCCACTACCTACTAAAAAGAGGTGACAGCAATCTTGGAGGAGCTCCCGTCTGCAGCTGCCCGCCACCACCCCGTCGCCATCACCCAGCCCATCTAGCCGCGCCCTGCTCTCTTGGCCGCGCCCCCCTTGCCCTTCAGGTCGCCCCCCTTTAGGCCGCTATCCAGGCGCCATTCCTGCGCAGCTATTCTGCCGGTCACCGCCATTCAGGCCGTTCCTGCAGCTGCTGTCCGCCCCTCTTTTTTGCGCTTCAGGCTGGGCTACTTCAGGGCCCTCTCCAGGGCTGTTGCTGCTCGTGTTCCGGGGTCTTCAAGCTGAGTTTGTGGGCTAATTCTAGGGCATTGGCGGAGCTTTTTTGCTTCAGCATTGAGCGGCCTGCTTTCAGTCTTGGGCTTGATCCTCATTTTGCTATCCCACGCAGGCTGAAGTTTGGGGCATTCATTGACCAAGTTGTTGGGGATTGACTAGTGGTTGGTTGCGAGTTCTTGGTGGGTATTTTCAGCAGAGGTAGCTCCTCCCCTCAGGACAACGCAAGCTGAGACAATGGAGGGCACTAATGCCACTCCCGTCGCCGAACCTGAGGAGATTGAAGTTACAGTTTCTTTTCCTCTCGACATTGTGCAGATGATTGAGGTAGCAGAGGAGGGTTTTCGTTTGATGCACATCATTGGCTTTCTACCCGGTTGAGGCCAACAGTTACGTGATTGGGTGTACACCAGCATGGCCTCATTGGGTGTCTCAGTTACGGTTTTCCGATTGCACAATACCTTCCTTTGTTGCTATGCGGAGCATCCTTTTAGACACCCCTCCCAGTACAGCCTCGTCCTCACAGCTTTTCACTCCTGGTTTATCCAGATCTTTTGCGAGTGCGGTCATAGATTTTGCTCAGTACCCAGACAGGCATGAGGATTGGGAGATCCTAGCAGATGAATTGAGCGAGATTATCAGTCACCCACGCTGACAGGCACCTCGTCGCAGATTCTTCCTCTTCCTCTCACCTATTCCAGGAGCAGAGTTAGGACGGCTCAGCCCTTTTCAGCTCTTTTGGCTCCTAGACCTGACCCCAGGATGGTTGACAGAGATCTGGCCGTTGAGTTTTGGCCCTTTTTGGCTCGAGGGGTTACCACAGACTCCCTCACTCAATTGGAACTTCTTCCAGTGTTTTGCCGACGGTCAGAGGAGGTAGAGGATACTTGGGCTCTCCAGAGAGGGGCACATTCTTCGTTTCTTCGTAGGCAGCTTTCGATCTCGAGGGAGCGAAAGCTGGTTAGCTGAGTTACTTGACAGCGAGATTGCTAGACAGCTCATGAGCATGACTCAATTTTCACCGGTTCACCGTATTGTCAGCTCGCAGATTCATTCTTGCCCTAGGACTCTCCGACCTAGCTTCAGTGGCAAGGCCTTTCTGTTTTTGTTCTTTGAGGTTCAGGGAGACTTTGATTTGCCCAGAAGTGCTGGTTGGTTTGACTTTCAGCTCCTCAGTTCGCGCGAGAGTACTATTCCCTTGGATGGAGCCATTTTACATGAGTTGGGGCAGATTTGGAGTTTGATCAGAGACCGACTTTGGATTGCGCCGTCAGAGAGAGAGATTTGTGTCGTTGCCACTGACACCCCCTCACTTCCATCCGATGTCTAGGTTGTCCATCATTTCATGGAATGTGAGAGGACTGAATGGCCGCAGATTTACCTCAGATGCAGATGGTCATAGATTGGGAGTTCCTAGATTGCAGTTGCTTAGGGATTCCCTTTCCATGGCTCTCTTTCTTTGGTCAGACTTGACAGGTTTTATGTTGGCCAATGGGGCCACGCCAGAGGAGGACATATTGGGATCCGCCTGGGTTATGTTTTATCTGACCATGCTCTAGTCCTATTGTAGATTCTTCCTACCTCTCGATTGGACTCTCGATTGGAGAGTAGAGGCTCTGTGAGAGTTCCAGACTTTGTTTTTCAGGACGCAGAGTTCGTGGAACAGTTGAGAGAGGCTTGGTTGTCAGAGGACACTCCTGTGGATCAGGGCTGGTTGATGTGGGTAGAGAGGGCTTTGGCTAGAGTCAGCATGGCCTGCCAGTTGAGGGCAAAAGAGGAGAAGGAAAAGCTCAGAATCAGGGATCCGAACGCAAGAGCGGAGGTATCCAGACTTCAGAGATTGATTTAGAGTTTTCCTCATTCTCTTTTCATCAGAGGGCAGCTTTCGGAGGCTCAGGAGAGACTAGAGGAGATTCAGGGCAGGAGGGCCCAGTTCAGGTTTTACTCCTAGCAGACGTTTTGGATCCAGAAGGGGGATAGATGCTCTAGAGAGTTCTTCAGGGAAGTGGGTCAGAGATACTCTTCGAACAGCCTTCGTAGACTTGTGGATGAGGTTGGGTCTCTTCAGATGGACCCTCACCATCTTGTTGAGATCACTTCCGATTTCTATTCCACTCTTTACACCGCCGATCCAGTCACCGAGGAGATGATCAGAGCCAGAGAGGAGATTTGGAGCCATGTCCCCCAGATGGTCTTAGACCGGATGAGTCATGTTTTGGATAGCCCACTATCACTCCTGGAGATCACGGATGCGTTACATGAGCTGCCCAGAGACACATGGCCGGGGGAGGACGGTTTGTCGCCACTTCTTTTCACAGCTCTTTGGGATACGATTGGGCCTCATCTACTCTTTGCCTTTTTAGAGGCTCTCGATACAAGATCTTTGGGCGAGACATTATGCACAGGTATGATTTGTCTCATCCCGAAAGGGGGAGACAAGACAGTCCTACGCAATTGGAGACCCATTACACTTCTAGGGCCTATCCGGTAGGAGCAGGAGCTTCTGGACACTGAGTTTGCTGATGACACGGCACTGACAGTCAGAGGAGATGCATATAGTCTTGCTACTGCTGCGGATTCAATTGACAAGTTCTGCCTAGCCTCAGGGGGACTTGTCAATTGGAACAAATCAAAAGGCATCTAGACTGTGGAGCTCAGCAGGATACCCTAGCATGGGGAGGAGACAGAGGCTTTGTGTGGATACCCAGAGGCACCTCCACGAGATATCTAGGCTTCCAGGTTGGCATTGAGGTGTCCCCGACGCAATAGTTTGCCCTAGTTCTTGAGAGTATCTGGAGAAAACTAGCCTACTGGAGTACGGCTAGACTTTCTTTGGCCGGAACAGCGCTGGTACTCAGCCAAGTTCTACTAGCGACTATGTGGTACGTTGAGTCATGTTGGTGCTTTCATGCTGACTCAATCGGCCAGGTGAGGAGATTGCTTCGGAACTTTCTGTGGAGTGGTGGTGATGGTTCTGAGGACACTAGGGCCAGAGTTTCATGGGATACTATCACTTTACCCTCCTCGCAGGGAGGACTTGGGGTTCTTGATCCGGAGATGCAGAGCAGAGCCCTCTTAGTCAAACTTCTTGTTAGAGGTTTGACTCCAGGAGATCAGCTGTGGAAGTAGTTCCTACTGCATGGGATTCACCAGTGCACCCCCAGAGCAGCAGGCCAGTGGGCAGGTAGAGTCAGTTGGATCTTCCTGTTGGACCATCATTCTCAGCCTTCCTCACCACTGGTGAAAAGGCTTATTCAGATCTGGGATCATTTTCGATAGCACCTCATCAGAGCAGTTCCCTCCTCCAGAGAGGAAATTGCCCGACAACCACTTTACCATAACCCCCTGGTTCGGTATCAGGGATCTTCCCCTAGTACAGAACTTAGGACTCCCTTGGCCCGATGGCATGCTCAGGGGCTTGTGACAGTTGGAGATTGGTTCAGAGGAGGTGATCAAAGATAGACACGGGCCACTTGGACAGATTGCTGCCACCAGATTACTGATCATGAGAGCTATTCCTCAGCAGTGGAGGGATATACTCATAGATCCAGCCTATGTTCACCCCATCTCTACTTGGTCAGGTTGTTTTAGTGAGGTTGGGCTATGCATTGGAGTTCGTTTAGGACCGGCACTGTTTATTTATTTTGAGGCGGACTCCTCTCACAGATTGTATCCTTTTCAGCCCCTGGATTGGCAGGTGCTCCTTTGGCAGAGAGTCAAGGTCATTGGTTGCCTGGGTAAGGAATGGGCCACAGATCCTTCCACGTTGACCATTGCAGAGGATACTAGATGGAGACTTTGGATTTTTCAGGGTCGACCTCTTGCGGAGCTTGACTGGGACCCAGGTGAGTGGGCATGGCGTGCTCCGGTGGCAGGCGATCGTCCTCCTTCCTTTTTCGAGTACACAACGAGGGCAGGTTATAGGCTTCAGCAGAGAGACTCTCATCACCTACCATCTGCCTCCCAGCATTGGCACGCACAGGGACTTACTGCAGAGTTCTTGTTGAGCTACTGGACTCACTTTTGGGGCATCAGTAGAGCTAGGAAAGTCTCCTACTTTCTTTGGATCACTATACATAGAGGCACACCTGTGGGTACTTGGCTTCAGCAGATGGGTAGACCCTCCTTGTGTATGCATTGTCAGCTTGCAGAGGAATCTAGCAAGCATTGTTTATGGAGCTGCCTCAGCTCTAGAGTGGTCTGGACAGGTATCTTCAGGTTGTTCTCACATGTTACATCCGAGTCCTTTCTGATGAGATGGGGCGCTGCCCTTTGGGGGAGAGGATCTGGAGCCTTTACTCTCTTTGAGTCAGAGCCAAGAGACCATGGTTTCTTCATGCAGCGTCGCCAGAGACGGGGTCCCACAGAGGCCAGCATCATGGAGCCACAGGATTTGCTTTTGGTACTTGTACCAGCTCAGGATTCCCTGCCTACTTCAGCTGCAGGGTCAGCCTGGGAGGTGATTTCCAGCATTACCCTATGGTGGATATGGTGTTCGCGATGTTCTTTTGTCCTTGGGGGCCATTTATGCACGGAGGCTGACACTCTCGCTTCCATTTGGGCGGAGATTATCTTCACTCTCAGGAGTCAGTGGGAGTGGTGTACAAGCTCCTCTTCGGCAGCTCATGGGAGACTTATATCCTTTATGAGGACATGGGACTACTCCTTGTTTTTTCATTTGACCCCTTTTGGGATGTCATGGCATTTTAGACCACCACCATGGCTTTTTTGCCACATTGTTGAGGCTAGGGATAGAGTACTTTCTCTCCCACCTGTTGTATGATTTGTTTTGAATGGAGTATATCACTTTAGATTTTAAAAAGAAGGTGACATGTGCAAATAATTCTTCTTATTCAGTGTGGGGAGTGGGGAACATCATCCTCACATCCACAAATGGCACAGATTTCAGAATTACAGATGTTCTTTATGTGCTATGTATAAAGAAGAATTTACTTTCAGTGTCCTCTCTCGACAGATGAGGATTTCAGGTCATATTTGATGATGCTAAGTGTGCAGTCCGAGACAAAGAGAATGACTATGCTTTGATGTTGTCTGGCACTTTGTATCAGGGTCTTTTTCAGCTTGACATTTATGAGAAAAGATCCGATCTTGTACCTTCTGTGAGAACTCCCACTGTTGCGATGCAGAATGCGGAGTTATGGCATGCCAGATATAGGCACATGAGCTATGGCAGCTTGATGACACTTCAGAAGCATGCTATGGTTGATGCATTGCCTCCTTTGGAGTTACCTCCTCCTCATGCATGTAAGGGTTGCATCCTTGGAAAGATGCATAGATTTCCTTTTAAGAAGGATGGTGCAGTAAGAGCTACTCGAAAATTACAGCTCATACATAATGATGTCTGCGGTCCCATGAGGACACCTGCTTTTGGTGGTTATCTCTATTATGTTACATTCATAGATGACTTCACCAATTACACTTGGGTCTATGGTCTTAAGACAAAATCAGAAGTGTTTATGCATTTCAAACACTTTGTGGCTATGGTTGAGAATGAGACAGGACTCAAGGCGCAGACACTTCGCACAGGTAGAGGGGGGGAGTATATGTCTCATGAGTTTGAGGCATTTTAGAAGGAGAAAGGCATCACGCATCAGCTTACAATGAGGCTTATACCTCAGCAAAATGGCAAAGCTGAGCGCAAGAATCACACTCTTATGGAGATGAATAGATGCATGCTTACAAGTAAGAAGTTGCCTCACCGGTTTTGGCTCGAAGGCCTCATGTGTGCAAATTATGTTTTGAATCGGGCTCCCAGAAAGGCTTTAAAGACAATCACTCCCTATGAGGCATGGCATGGGAGAAAGCCTTTAGTGGATCACTTCAGAGTTTTTGGTTGTGTTGCATATGTCCACGTGCCTGTGGAGTTTCGACATAAGTTGTACTTAAGTGCATTTTTGTTGGGTATAGTGCACAAAGCAAAGGCTATCGTCTCTACAATCTTGCTTCTCGCAAGATTTTTGTGAGTAGAGATGTTATATTTTCATAGAATTTAGCACATACACATGCTGAATCTACCATTCCAGCTTTTTCAGATGATGTTTTTGAGGGATGCTTCCCATAGCATTTGGTTCCCTAGATGAGGCTCATGTTGATTTACAGTAACCTCCTCCTGATCCACATGACCCGATTCAGCCATATGTTGATTTTGTACCTCCATAGGGTGTGGATGAGGTTGTCAGGCAAGAGATTCAAGAGATACACACAGCCAAAACAGTTCCGAATTGGTTGCTACAGAGTCTTAGGGAGAGTAGGCTTGAGGCACCTTTGCCTGGCAGGACTTGTAGTGCAGTAAGGCACGCAAGGGGGACTCTTTCAGTTGAGACAGCTTATGCAGGTACTCTTCTTGATGAAGAAGAATCTGACTCTTTTGAAGAATCTAAGGATATTGTGCATTGGATGCATGCCATGCACAATGAATTGCAGTCCATTGAGAAAAATTAGACTTGGGATGTTGTGGATTTGCCACTAGGGAAGCATGCCATTGGTACCAAATGGGTTTTCAAAGTGAAACGGAAGCCAGATGAGTCCATTGATAGGTACAAGGCATGGCTGGTTGCTAAAGGCTATGCACAGAAGAAGGGCATATATTATGAGGAGATTTTTTCTCCTACATCCCGGATGACTACCGTAAGGTCAGTTATTACCATGGCTACAAATTTTGTTTGGAATGTCCATCAGTTGGACATTTAAACAGCTTTTCTTATGTACTTACGCTCCTACGAGCCCTCCTCCTCCTCGCCATCGCATCTACCTCCCCCTGTCTCCCTCTTCCGCCCGTCGCCTCGCCATCGCCTCTTCTCTCCCCCCCAACCCCTGCCCCTCGCGCGTCTGCTTCTCCCTCTCCGTCGCCTATCTCCTGTTCGAGCTCGCACAAGCTGCCTCTCCCCCCCCGTTCAGAGCCTTGCCGCGCTTAGAGTCTCCTTTCAGCACGTCGCTGCTGCCACCTGCTCGTAGCTCAGGTGCCTCCCCGTCCAGTTGCTCGAAGCCCGCCGCCTAGTTGCTCGTAGCTTCGCCCAGGTGTTCGAGGATCCCTGCTCGCTACCTCTCGTCTAGCTCTCCATTTTGGTGGCAGCCTCTTCCTCGTTGGAGTTCTCGCAGTTTGTCTCTGTGGTATGGCGGCTCCCTGCCCGGAACCGGAGGCCCAGCTGGACCCCCCCTCTCCATTAGCCTACTGGCGTGATTCTGACAGAGCAGCAGTCTTCCCTGGTGAAACAGGCTGCCAATGACTTTGCCCACACTTCAGTTTATGGCAGAGTCATTGGACACTCTCCCTCCAGGCCAGCCATCAGGGATTGGCTACAATCCACCCTTATGCTAGAGGATAGCCACATCGAGGAGGTGGCCCTTATGGGAAGGGGCATCTTCTGGCTCAAACTCTCCACTGCGAAAGTTGCGAGCAACCTGATTGCTGGTTCCCCCACATCTGTGGATGGAAAGATCATCATGATAGTCCCTTGGTACCGAGGATTCAGTGCAGCGGACTTTGATGCTCGTTTCCGCATACCTCGCCACCCAGTAACGCTAGTATTTCCAGGCCTTGCTGCTGAGTTGCGACCGATAGTCAGGGACCTGGGTTCTCACTTTGGTTGGGTGATGCATGACACTTTTGTCGACGCGGTTGCTGCGGCAGGAGCTCCCAGAGTCCGTGTGGCTGTGGTAGATCCTGCATCCCTCCCTGCAGAGATCGAGGTTGTGACAGATGCTGGCAGCATTACTCAGAGCATGGTGGTCACAGGACAACCAGGCCAGTGCCTGCGTTGTCATGGTTTTGGGCACCTGGCTGCTGCTTGCCCGCGCTTCTCCAGCCCCTCTCGGCCCCCCCCGCCCCCTCCCCCGCAACCCCCTCCCCCCCCTCTAGGCAGCCACGCCAGGCAGAGCAGAGGCAGCAGGAGTCCGGTCCAGAGGTGGTTGGTGGCTGGACCGAGGTCAGAAGGAAAAGGGGAAAGAATAAGAAGACTTCTGACAAAGGCAAGGAGGCAGAGGATACCCAGCCTGCAGCAGTGCCTCAGAGACCTGACAGGCAGCCGCCCCAAGGTCTAGGGAGAGCTTCTTCGTCTATTACCCGCCCCCCGCAGCTTCAAGTCCCCCTTTCTCCCCGTCCCCAGTCCCCCCTCACCCAACCCCAGCCCCTGCCCCAGCCGCAGTCCCCTCCTACCGCCCCCCAGCCTCAACTCCCGCCTCTTCCCCTTCAGCCCCAGCCCCATCCCCATTCCCCCCCCCCGCCCCTCTCAGCTCTCCCGCAGCGTCAGCTTCACCGGTGGTATCTCAGCCGCGTGCAGCTCCTACTCCCCCACCTCCGTCCCCCCTGCTAGACGCTTCAGTGGAGTCAGTGTCTCCTACCCCGCAGCTTCCTCCCCCCTCCTCACCCCTGGTAGGGCACCCCGAGACTTCACCACCCCAGGAGCAGCCTTCCTTGTCTGCTAGCCCGGCCCCCTCAGTTGCAGATTCTAGCGGGCCTCAGCTCCAGGAGAGAGAGCTCCCACGCGACTTCTACAAGTCCGGACCCTGGGTTTACTTGGATGTGGTCGACCTCGGGACCTTCCCAGCTTGCCTTGACATCAGTATCTTCCTGCTCCACAAAGGGGCGGATGGGAAGATCGCAGCCTTGGCCCCGAGGGATGGACCCAGCTTTGCCTTAACTTTTCTCAGTGACGGCACCGAGAGTTGGACATACGACTCGGTCTGGGAGGCTCTCAGAGAGCAGACACACGCTCAGATTAGCTCCTGGATAGGCTCGACGGGTGGACAGCTTCTCGAGACCCAGTGGTCCGAGGGTGACGTGCGCTTGCGGTGGCGATGCGTCGCCAAGCGTTTCAGGTTGATTGTGATCCTCAGGCCCCCTCTGCCTTGGCTCCTCCCACAGGATGTTAGAGTCTGGACAGCACAGAAACTTCGCACCTTCTACGGGATGACAACCTCAGAGATCTCGAGCTGGCTCGAGAAAGTGTTCGTCCATGGCACCAAAGGCCTCACGCCTTTGCTAAAAGTTTTGAAGAACGGGCAGGATGACCCGGCCTCCCCCTCAAAACCCTCACAGAAGCGTTTGCGCCTTCATTCCGAACAACCACCCTCTTCATCGACCTCGACCGCGAGCAGACAAGTTGTTCGCAACCTACCAGTCCTCGCCATGAGCTTACACATTGTTTCCTGGAATGTGAACGGGTTTCATTCTTCTGGCACCCGTGGTCCTAGGAAGCTTATCTTGAGACAGAAACTTCAACCAGCAGTGATTGGTCGCTTGAATATGCTCCTGCTCCAGGAGCATAAGCTTTCAGTGGCTCATACCAGTAGTTGCGGGAAGATCCTCCCTGGGCGCTCTCACACTTATTGGGAGCCCTTGATCGGTGAACAGGGGAGGAGTGGCGGTGTCTGCACGTCCGTCTGCGAGTCGATTGCCCAGGGGGTTTTTGACCATGGTACGTTGATCCCAGGCCGTGCGTTGTGGGTTGGCCTAGAGTTGGAGGGCTCCAGAATAGGAGTCCTCAACATTTATGCACCCACAGATCTCCGACACAGAGCCACCTTTTGGAGGACACTTACAGAGCTTCTCCCAGACATGGATTCGTGGATTGTTGGAGGTGACTTCAACAATCTTGAGACCATGGAGGACCAGCAGGGCAGAGGACCAGAGTTTACAGGCATAGCTCAGGAAGAGCAGACCGCATGGGACTCCTTTCTGTGGATAATGTCTTCACCTTCTCAGAGGCGACGGAGTGGGCTTAGCACAGCGGGCTTCACTTAGCCATCCTACTTCTCGACTTTGAGAAGGCTTACCATCGAGTGGACTGGTCCTTTCTGGAGGGTACTTTGGAGAGACTTGGATTCCCAGTGGGATGGATTCAGGGCATCTCAGCGTTATACAGGACAGCTTCCAGCAGGGTCATCATCGGCGGCAGGATGGGAGAGCGATTTCGTTTGGCGAGATCAGTGCGTCAGGGTTGCCCACTTGCTCCTTACCTATTTCTCTTCTTCGCCGAGGCGATGACGCACTATCTTCGAGCTAGGACGACAGGGATTCGGGGTGTTCGCCTTCCCATCAGGGAGGACATTGAGCTCCTGGACTCGGAGTATGCAAATGACACGGCGCTGTATGTTCAGGATGATGAGATGACGCTGGAGAGGGTGAGGCTGGCCTTAGAGGTCTTTTGTTCGGCAGCCGGTGCGAAAATCAACTGGAACAAATCAGTTGGTTTTCTCACAGACCTAGGGGCCTGCTCACAGTGGGGGAGGTTTTTGGGTTTCAGATGGATCCCGCGGGGGCAGACTACTAGATATCTCGGTTTTCAGGTTGGCCTGGACATCACGCCAGCTCAGCAGTTTCTCCCAGTGCTAGATTCCATACGACGGAAGCTGGCTTTTTGAAGCACTGCTAAGCTCTCTCTTGCAGATCGTGCCCTTGTGGTCAATCAGGTTCTCCTGGCCACGGCCTGGTATGTCGCCTCTTGTTGGTGCTTCTCGCGGTCTTGCGTGGCACAGCTCAGGAGGATGGTTCGGAATTTCCTGTGGTCCGGAGGGGATGGTCTCAAAGATACCAGAATCAGGGTAGCCTGGCAGACAATCATTCTTCCGCAGGCGGAGGGTGGCTTGGGAGTCAATGATCCAGAGCTCCAGAATCAGGCCCTGCTGGGCAAGTTAGTTATCCGCGGTTTGACTCCGGGGGGGCAAACGTGGAAGTTGCTACTTCAGTGGGGGATCAGTTCTTGCACCCCGCGCCGAGGAGGAGAGTGGCTACGGTCCCTCAGCAGGTGGATCTTTACCTCTGCACCGCTTACCCGCCCCCGCTCCCCGCTCATTCGTAGCCTGCTCACGGTTTGGAGGCGACTTCGTCTCAGCCTCATCCAATCGCCTCCTAGCAGTCAGGAGGAGATCGACCGCCAGCCGCTCATCTGGAACGGTCAGGTCAGAGATATCTCGAGCCTTCAGCTAGGGGAGAGGTCGCATATCTCGTGGGATGGCTGGATGCGGGGGCCCGCTTGGTCCCTTCGAGTTTGGAGGGACACTTACAAACACTTGGAGACAGCTGCACTTGCAGCCGCAGCTGGGGGCGTCCGTGGAGCTCAGGCGAGGTGTACAGAGATAGATGGAGTGATTCTTGCCGGATGGTTGGTACCACCGGAGATTTAGATCCTCATGCCTGGTGATGCCCGTTGGCTTGGACAGTTCACCCCCCGTGGCATCCCACTGGTTGTCGCAGGTCGGCTAGACGACACCTCTGTCTCCTTCTTCACCGTTTTGGGTGACGGCCGACTCAGGAGAGAGGGTGCGCTCATCGAACCCCTTCTCTCGTGGCAGAGGGTTCGTGTTGTAGGCCTCTTGGGGAAGGTTTGGTAGGTCGATCCTAGAGTAGAGCAGGATCAGTTGCAGTTGTGGCATCTCTGGCTTTGGGAGGGGCGGGACCTTTCAGAGCTTGACTGGAATCCAGGAGAGTGGAGATGGCCAGAGGTTGTGGCAGAACAGGGGCCGACCCCTTTCTTCGCATACAATACGAAACTCGGCAGGAGTGTTCTCGGGAGGATGCAGAGCAGACCGCCCACCCAGCGGCCCAGTTGGTATGCTCAGGGTATTTCCAGGCTATTTCTGCAGGCCTTCTGGAAGGCCTTGTGGGAGAGTTGGTGGCCGCGGAAGATTTCCTACTTCCTTTGGCTACTCGCCCACAAGGGACTTCCAGTGGGGAGCTGGTTGCGGCAGTTTGGTCAGGAGGGACTCTGTCAGATTTGTCATGAGGACGAGGAGTAACCAAAACACTGCCTATGGAGCTGCACTCGCGCCCAGGAAGTGTGGAGGTGGGCTTTCGGGATCCTTACTCGTGCAGTACCGGAGTTAGGTTTGATCACTTGGGGCACGTTCTGCTGGTGCAGCACCATACCTGGCTATCACCAGATGTTCGAGGCAGGCCCGCAGGACCCTATGTTCCTCATCACCCAGGGGACTTGGGGGCCGCTTGAGAGCATCCCGCAGCATTTGGCAGAGGTGGACACAGGATCTCAGGTGAGGCAGCCAGTCTGGGAGATTATTAGCAGCATCGTTGGATGGCACATTTGGACCTCGCGCTGCGCGCAGATCCTCGGAGGTACCTCCCCCTCGACTGCCCAGGTCATGGCCGACATCTGGAGCGAGATTATCCACACGCTCAGAGGTCAGTGGGACCAGATCCAGGGGGACTCCCGGGCCGGCCGGGAGAAGCGGAGACGTTTCCTCTGAGATTGGGATACGCAGGGCCTCTTCTTCGAGCATACATCTCAGGGCCTTCAGTGGCGCTACTCACCGCCTCTCTGGCTTTTATTCACACCCGCCTGATCCCTCCGTGAGAGAGAGCTTTTTTTATTCCTCTTAGGGCTGCGTCCGATTTGTGAATGCAGCCCCGTCAGCCACAAAACTGACCCCATGTATTCTTGTTTTCTCGAAGTAATATAATCAGCACTGTTTTTTCGGGAAAAAAAAAAAACAGCTTTTCTTAATGGGGACTTGCAGGAAGAGGTTTAGGTCAAACAATCTCCTGGATTTGAACTTTCTGACAATGCACTTCAAGTTCGTACGCTGAACAAAGCTTTATATGGGTTGAAGCAAGCCCCACGTGCATGGTATGCCAAGATTGATGCATTGCTGCAAGTAAGGGGTTACATATAAGTTCATACAAGACAAGCGTGGCATGGTTACGTCTCAATCCAAGTATGTGCAAAAGCTCTTGGATAGGTTCAACATGCGTGATTGTAAGCCTATAGCCACTCCCATGGAGCCGGGGCTGAAGCTTACTATGTATGATGCAAGTGAATTAGTGGATGTCACACTTTACAGCCAAGCTGTTGGATGCCTCATCTATTTGTGCAATACTAGGCCCGATATTCAGTATGCAGTATCTCAGGTGAGCAGGTAGATGCACAGCCCAAAGACTACACATTGGCAAGCTGTAAAATGCATCTTCCGTTCTTTGCAAAGCACAAAGTCTTATGGCTTGATGTTTCCCAACGAGGGTGACTTGCAGATGCATGCTTACAGTGATTCAGATTGGGCTAGAGACTATGATACCAGTCAGTCCACTAGTGGTAATTGTTTCTTTTTGGGTAAAGCTTGCATTTCTTGGCTGAACATGAAGCAATCTATAGTGGCTACTTCCTCATGTGAAGCTGAGTACAGGGCAGCTTTCACAGCGACAATTGAATGTGTTTGGCTGCGTCGTTTGTTTGCTGATCTTCGTCTCTTATTGGAGGGTCCTTCTCCGATTCTCACTAATAGTCAGAGTGCTATAGCAGTGGCAAAGAATCCTATGTTTCATGCTCGCACAAAGCACATTGAGGTTCACTATCACTATGTCAGAGAGAAGTTGCATGCAGGAGAGATCAGTATGATCTATGTGTCAACACATGACAATGTTGCAGACATCTTCACCAAAGCACTTCCACGTGAGAAGTTTGAGGCATTTTGCAGTGCCCTGAACTTATCTCCTTTTGGTGATTGATCACTACCTTATACACCACATTGCCACTGCTGGGGGGTGTTAGAATTATTATTATATTCTAGGCAGTGGCCAATGTATTGTAATAAGTAGGTTAGGGGCACTTTTGCCTCTATGAGGTTTTCCCCCCTAACCATAGTTGTAAGAAATCCTAGATTTACTATATTTAGAAATGTGCTAAGGAACAGAAAGGAGACTGAAATAGCAGAAAGAAAGAAAAAAAGTTTATTAATGTCCACTGGAGACCTAAAAAGGTCTATGGGACAAAAGAGACCTGCTTATACATCAATACAGAGAGGGCCATAGGCAACCTCCCTAGGAGTATCATCAGATTCCTCCAAAAAACAAAACACATAGAACATAAAACATAAAAGGAACTAAGTACTAGGCTATGGAGTGGCCATTATATTAGTTTAAGACTAAGGGTCTTTAGATTTTGTCTTAAATTCTCTAATCACTGCAAGACCGTCATGATATACTGCCCATTTTCCTGCTTCCCTGGCTGCCCGAACCTTAGCAAGCTCGGTAGCTTTGTTCTTCAATTGGGTTCTTGTAAGCTCCTCAGCAATCCATATCTTTGTCCCCTTCAGCTTATAGGATTGTCACAGAATCCTCTTCCTGAGTGTCTTCGAGTTGAAGGTGATGACAACGTGTCCATTCCTGGGCGATAAATAAACTAGGGAAGACTCCTCTTCATCATCATTCTTGTCATCAGTTGGGCTTGCTGATCAATCAATGGCCGGGACTGCTGCCTTGATTCTGTCGATTGCCTCCTCGAAAGTGTCATCCTCGTGCTGCCAATCGGGTATTCCCCCTATTCGAATCTTCATAGCATTCTCTTTCCGAAGGTGATGTTCTTGGATCTCTACTTGGATGTCAACCTTGGGTTCAGCTGTCACTTTCACCTAGATGAGCTCTCTAACCGTGGAAATCAGCTGTGATGTTGGGGGCTCAGCTTTACATGTTTGTACGGCTCCTGCAATAATCTCCTGCTTCCCTGGGCCTTCCAAAGCTGCAATACGAGCTAGGGCTTGGGTGAGCTGGGACCTCAAGTCTCGCACTTCTTGCTGGAGATGGTAAATCTGCTCTTGCGGCTTGGTCGGTGTCGGGGGAGGTTGAATCTTATACCTAGAGCACGTCCTGTCGAAGGGAGCAGGGGTTGTGGCTACCATGGCGGAGTAAAGCTTGGGGGGATGAGGGGAGGATGGGTTGGCCATATCGACTATCCCCCTTTTGGCTGGACTAACCCCTTGGCTGGGCCTGGGGTACAGCCCAGCCAAGAGTGGGGAGAGGAAGTGGGGAAGTGAAGAGCGGCAGGCTGGGCAACGACGAGCTGAGCGACGAGGGGAGCGACGGGGCTGAGTGACGGGGGGAGCGACGGGGGCTGAGCGACGAGGGGAGCGACGGGGGGAGCAACGGGGGACAGACGGGGGGGGTGACGGGGGATTCTGCCTCTGTTTGCTTCTCGAACACAGAGAAAAAGGAATAATTGTATTGCTTGAGTGTCTATAGTGTATTTGTAGTGTGTCATCCATACAATTGGGCCTCTCTTATATAGAGAGTGAAGAGTCACACATGAAAAGGTGTGTACTCCAAAGTGTATGTGCATGAAGAGGTGTGTACCCCTTGTGAAGGGTGTGACCCTTGATGAGAGGGTACATTACAATAGGAATGTCTCTTCAATAGGATGTCTCTTGTGAAGGGTTGTGCCTCATAGGAAGTGTCCCATCGAAAGGGCATATCCTTCCACAAGTGTCCATTCATCAAACCATCCATAAGTCTAGATATAGAGAAAGGAATACGTCACAGATTGTGACATCCCCTCCCACTCAAAATAAGACCCTGGTGGAGATAATGAGCTGATGCAGAAAATATCTCGGTAAATTCTGAAAATACTGCTGTAAAATGTCAGGGTACTGCTGTAAGTCTTCATCAGATTGCCAAGTAGCATCGGAGTTGTCCAGATCTTGCCAAAGAACAAGGAATTCTGTGATAAGTCGATGTCGAGTCTCTCACTATCGATGGTCAAGAAAACGCTCAGGAATAAGGAGAACATAATCATCTTCGATTTCTGGGACATGATCACCTGCAGGAGGAAATGCTTCATTGCTTGGAATGTACGTCTTTAGCCAACAAATATGAAATGTCGGATGGATTTTGTGGGGCTACAAATAATAGCACCATGTCACCAGTGTTAAATTCCAGGTGACGTCTATGTTTGTTGGCAAACCATTGATACCGCTCTTGCGCTTTTCGCATATGATCCCTGACTTGGAGTAGAATGTCTTGCATTTCTTGAACCAGTTGATCAGCTAGGGCCACTCGATGTTGAAGTACAAAATTCGTTGGTACAATCGGAGTGTGTACATAAGCTGCTTGGAATGGAGTCATGCTGATGGCACTATGGAAAGAGTTATTATAAGCAAACTCAAGGAGTGGTAGATACTCTTCCCAAGCTGCTAGGCATGACTGAATATAATGTCGAAGCATTTCTTCCAGAACTTGGTTGACTCTTTCAGTCTGGCCATCTGATTCTGGGTTTCCTGACCTCATTCATGACACTCAGACAGGCTTTGTCCAGAATCGCAGTATCCTGGATAATGTCTTCATCTTCTCAGAGGCGACGGAGTGGGCTCAGCACAGCGGGTCGCACTTAGCCATCCTACTTCTCGACTTTGAGAAGGCCTACGATTGAGTGGACTGGTCCTTCCTGGAGGGTACTTTGGAGAGACTGGGATTCCCAGTAGGATGGATTTAGGGTATCTCAGCGTTATACAGGACAGCTTCCAGCAAAGTCATCATCGGCGGCAGGATGGGAGAGCGATTTCGATTGGAGAGATCAGTGCGTCAGGGTTGCCCCCTCGCTCCTTACCTGTTTCTCTTCTTCGCCGAGGCGATGACTTACTACCTTCGGGCGAGGTCGACCGGGATCCGGGGTGTTCGCCTTCCCATTAGGGAGGACACAGAGCTTCTGGACTCAAAGTATGCAGATGACACAGCGCTGTATGTTCAGGATGATGAGATGATGCTGGAGAGGGTGAGGCTGGCCTTAGAGGTCTTCTGCTTGGCAGCCGGTGCGAAAATCAACTGGAACAAGTCAGTTGGTTTTCTCACAAACCCTGGGGCATGCTCACAGTGGGAGAGGTTTTTGGGTTTCAGATGGATCCCGCGGGGGCAGACAGTTAGATATCTCGGTTTTCAGGTCGGCCTGGACATCACGCCAACTGAGCAGTTTCTCCCGGTGCTAGATTCCATTCGACAGAAGCTGGCTTTCTGGAGCACTACTAAGCTCTCTCTTGCAGGTCGTGCTCTTGTAGTCAACCAAGTTCTCCTGGCCACGGCCTGGTATGTGGCCTCTTGTTGGTGCTTCTCGAGATCCAGCGTGGCACAGCTCAGGAGGATGGTTCGGAATTTCCTGTGGTCTGGGGGGGATGGTCTCAGAGATACCAGAGCCAGGGTAGCCTGGCAGACTGTCATTCTTCCGTAGGCTGAGGGTGGCTTGGGGGTCATTGATCCTGAGCTTCAGAGTCAGGCCCTGCTAGGCAAGTTAGTTATCCACGGTTTGACCCCGGGGGGGGCAAACGTGGAAGATGTTACTTCAGCAGGGGATCAGTTCTTGCGTCCCGCGCCGAGGTGGAGAGTGGCTACCGTCCCTCCGGTGGATCTTCACCTCTGCACCGCTTACTCACCCCCGCTCCCCGCTCATTCGTAGCCTTCTCACGGTTTGGAAGCGACTCCGTCTGAGTCTCCTCCAGTCCCCTCCTAGCAGTCAAGAGGAGATCGACCGCCAGCCGCTCATCTGGAACGATCAGGTCAGAGATACCTTGGGCCTTCAGCTGGGGTAGAGGTCACATATCCTGTGGGAGGGTTGGATGCGGGGGCCAGCCCGGTCCCTTCGAGTTTGGAGGGACACTTACAGACACTTGGAGACCGTTGCTCTAGCAGCCGCAGCCGGAGGTGTCCGTGGAGCTCAGGCGAGACGCACAGAGATAGATGGAGCGATTCCTGCCGGTTGGTTGGTTCCACCCGAGATTCAGATCCTCATGCCTGGTGATGACCGTTGGCTTGGACAGTTCACCCCCTGTGGCATCCCACTGGTGGTTGCAGGCCGGATGGACGACACCTCTGTTTCCTTCTTCGCGGTTTTGGGGGACGGCCGATTCAGGAGAGAGGGTGTGCTCATCGACCCCCTTCTCTCGTGGCAGAGGGTTCGGGTCGTAGGCCTTGTGGGGAAGGTTTGGCGGATCGATCCTAGTATAGAGCAGGATTAGCTACAGTTATGGCGACTCTGGCTTTGGGAGGGGCGGGCCCTGTCAGAGCTTGATTGGGACCCAGGTGAGTGGAGATGGCCAGAGGTTGTGGCAGGCCAGGGGCCGACACCTTTCTTCACTTACAGCACGACATTGGGCAGGAGAGTTCTCGGGAGGATGCAGAGCCGCCCGCCCACCCAGCGGCCCAGTTGGTATGCTCAGGGTATCTCCAGGCTATTTTTGCAGGCCTTGTGGGAGAGCTGGCGGCCGCGGAAGATTTCCTACTTCCTTTGGCTACTCGCCCACAAGGGTCTTCCAGTGGGGAGCTGGTTGCGGCAGATTGGTCAAGATGGACTTTGTCAGATTTGTCATGAGGACGAGGAGTCACCAAAACACTGCCTGTGGAGCTGCACTCGCGCCCAGGAAGTGTGGAGGTGGACCTTTGGGATCCTTACTCGCGCAGCACCGGAGTTAGGTTTGATCACCTGGGGCGCGTTCTACTGGTGCAGCACCACACCTGGCTATCATCAGATGTTCGAGGCAGGCCCGCAGGACCCCATGTTCCTTATCACACAGGGGACTTGGGGGCCGCTTGAGGGAATCCCGTCGCACTTGGCAGAGGTGGACATAGGATCTCAGGAGAGGCAGCCAGTCTGGGAGATTATTAGCAGCATCGCTAGATGGCACCTTTGAACCTCGCGCTGCGCCCAGATCCTCGGTGGTACCTCTCTTTCGACTGCCCAGGTCATGGCCGACATCTGGAGTGAGATTATACACACACTCAGAGGCCAGTGGGACCAGATACAGGGAGATTCCCGGGCTGGACGGGAGAAGCGGAGACGTTTTCTCCGAGATTGGGATACGCAGGGCCTCTTCTTCGAGCATACTTCTCAGGGCCTTCAGTGGCGCTATTCACCACCTCTCTGGCTGTTTATTCACACCCGCATGATCCCTCCGTGAGAGAGAGCTTTTTGTTTCCATTTAGGGCTGCGTCCGATTTGTGAATGCAGCCCCGTCAGCTGCAAAACTGACCTCATGTATCTTGTTTTTTCGAAGTAATATAATCAGTACTGTTTTTTCTGCAAAAAAAAGTCTGGCAAACTGCTTTCAGGACATACCTTCTGGTGGCCAGCTATGGGCACAAGGGGAGGTACTTGCATTTCGGTCTCTCTTTCTATTCTCCCCTTGGTTGCTAGTCATGGTATTATCTCCCCTTCTAGAGCTCAATGGATCATTATTTTGATTGGACGGCGTAAGATTGGTCTTCTCAATCTTTATGCTCCCAACAACAGAGGGGAGCGGATCTCCTTTTGGAAGGAGTTACTCTCTTGGGCCCCCATTGCAGATTCTTGGATCATTGGTGGCGACTTCAACATGGTTGAGTTGCCTTCAGACAAAAAGGGAGGTAGACAGGGTGGAATTCATTCTTTGGAGAGGGCAGCCTGGGATGCCTTTCTCTTTCAGTTCAGTGGCAGAGACACTTGGTTGGATGATGCCTTTCATATTATGCCACAGTCACTCTTGTACTCTTGGTCGAACAGGAGAATACACATGCCCATTCATGCACGGATTGACATATTTTATGTAGACGATTGGGCACTTGACAGAGGAGGATCTGTATGCATTTCTACTGGGGTTTCCACCTCATATCATTTTCCAGTGGTATTGCAGATTCTTGAGCCTCATCGGAGAGGACGCTCTGCTAGTGTCAGGATTCCGGATGCTTTTTATGCAGAGGAGAGCCTCACGGAGGATATTTTATAGATTTGGATTTCTCACATACAGAGTGGAGCTATCCATCCATCTCAGGTAGCTGCAGCCTTATCCGGAATTAGTGACTATTATCATTCAGTCGCATATTCTAGGAGACGTGAGATTCTCAGATGTGAGATTGGTATACGCCAACAGTTAGCGTCCCTTCAGAGGGAAGAGCAAAAGAGGCCCACAGATGCTTGGATTCAGGAGCGCCTTGCTGCAGCAAGGGCTCATTTGCAGACATTGTTGGATCAAAGAGCAAAGTATGCCTTTCATGCACGGGAATCCTTTTTTATTCAGATGGGTGGCAGGGTCAACAAACACTTTTTCTCTACTCATGGGCCCAGACATAGTAGAGATAGTGTTTCGCAGCTTGTTGACTCAGACGGGGTGTTACAGTCGGATCCTGATGCTATCATGCGTGTAGCTTCAGATTTTTTTGCATCCCTTCTTACTGCAGATCCAGGCACACATGCCATTGATGATGCCAGAGAGGTTATTTGGCAGTGTATCCCTGTATTGGTGAAGGATGAGATGTATGTTTCTCTGGATGCACCTTTCACCAATGCAGAATTCAAGACTACATTACTTGCCCTTCACAAGGGCAAGTGCCCAGGTTCAAATGGACTTACCCCCTCCTTTTTTATTGCTTTTTGGGAGTAGATTGGTGATCACATTACATCAGCCCTGCAGGGTGTGTGGGACTCTAGTGAGATGCCGGACTCACTTACAGATGGTCTCATTCATCTCATCCCAAACGGGGGTAACACTCAGGATTCTTAGATGCTAGGATTAGAGGGGTTCCTCCTTTAGAGATCAGCCAGCCCAAACTTTATAATCCAAGTGATCTGAAAAAGATGTAGTAACTTCTACAAAATCTGTAAGTTGCTTTCATGCCTCTTGGATAGTGATTTTAATACCTGCATGTAAATTTGAAATATCATAGGATATAAAAAGAACTTAGACCCATGACAAGGACTTCACTGCATTGGGTAGTGAAATGCATATTGACATATTGTTGAAAACGTGGAGTGGTATTTTGCTGGGGAACGTTGTGCAGTTTTCCACTAGCAGAAAATTAGTCTACATTATTTGCTTACAAGTGCACAAAATGTCTTCAATTGTGTGCATGTGCAGAAGCAGTCTTAAGCACAGCTCCCACGAAGCTCATAGAACCTTACCTTTTATTATTGTGGTATTCACCACATCTTTTAGAGTGATCCTTCAAAGCGTAGGAGCCAATTCTCTATTATTTACACTAATTTAGTAATGTTTCTCTCTTATTCCGTGTGTTTTGTGGGGATTCGTGTATTTCTCTCCATCAGATTTAAAAGCAAAGATTTCCTGGAAGATTGCAGGCCATAAGTGATTTGTACATATGATATGTTGTTTTGTATGTATCTAAACTTATTGAAATGTTAAGGTTGAATTTATGATGCAACCTGTGGTGCATTTTAGGTCATTGCTGGAGCCGTGCTGTCTTTAAAGCTGGTATGGATCCAGTCAATGGTGTTTGTTAATGGTGCATATGAAGTTGCTGTGCCATTCACATTTCCTGACCACATTTTACCACCCAAAGTAGTCAGTACAAAAGTAAAAAACATTTCATGCAAGTTCAGTATTGGAACAGAACAAGACCTTGTCATCAGCAAAATTAGCCATCCTATGGAGGTATCCTCAAATGTCCTGAGCATTGAAAACCATCATCCAGGGATTGAAGTGTTTTCTCGAATTGATGCCTTGTGTGGAGAGCGATAACCCAATATCTACAGTTCTATCTTGGATTATGCTGCAGAACATTTCTGAGGAGCACAGAAACACTCTCCAACTAGTTCATAATCATAAGGAAGTGCCAAATTGCGATTTTTTTGTTTCATACATGGTGAGATTTACAATAGTGACAGTTTGACTTCAGCATTCCTTTTGTATACAGCAACAATGTATAAATTTACAGCAGAGGGATTTCTGACCCTGCTTGGGGTCTTATGGATGGTGCTGGTTTTTTGGGGTGTAAGGATGAAATTGTATATTAGTGTTTGGGCTTGGGTTATTTGAAGTTCTAGTTAATGTTTATTCTGATTAATGCATCTTTTGAAGCTTTGGTGGACCTTTATTAAATGTATGGCAAGGACTTCACTTGCCCGCTCCGTAATTAATGGGCCACTCCCCTTTAAGTTAATTGCTCCTCTCTTCCCTTTTCACCTCTCTACTCTTCTCTCTTTTCACTGCTATTAGGGTTCGATGATGAGTGATTGACGAGCCTAAACTTGTGCTGAGATGCCCAGTGAACAAGCAGCCCATTCGCCATGTGCAGAAATTTGACAGGTGCAGACTCCCCAGAGCGCTGATGAAGAGGGTCACATATTTTTCCTGCTGTCCCCTCACACTGTGCAATGAAGTAAAAGGTATCTGTTGTTACGCACAAGCTGATGTAACATGACCTTGGAAGGGGCATTTTGCATTTCCCTTTAGAGAACCGACAATTGTAAATAACCTACATTACGCTTTATGTTAATGGTCAAAGGGATTTAATGTCAAGGTCATCGGTGAGGGTGGTTTGCATGACTAGATGAGTCTAAAGTCCAAAGGCCTAGGTGTTCTTCTTCATAGTTTGTACCTAGGGGCAAACGGTTTTAATGAATCCCAAGAAGAGGTTAAAAAGGAGCACCTAAGTTGAGCCTTAGTTGATGGACATGTGGTGATCTGAACTCATCTAGATTAATTCGGGCTTTGTACAACCATGTGAATTGTAACGTAGAAAAGTATTCAAATTGTGTGTTTGTGTGTTGCAAAGCAAGGCCAAGAGGAGGAATACTGCAAAACACCAATGCCCCCCCCCCCCCCAAACACAACACACATTTTTTTTGTGTGGAAATTTTTGTTGCTTTATATCACAAAGTCACCAGCCCAAAATGGGGATATGCCAAAATACATCAAGAGAAGATCTCAATATATGACAAGTATACATAAGAGTCGGTGTATCGAGTTTGCAGATAATCATAGAAAGATTGCTGCAAGGATTTCCTGAAAAAATAGAAAATAGAAAAAGTAGGATCACCAAAGACTCTATGATTTCTGTCTTTCCATAGAGTCCAAAGTGCCTAGTAGCAAACCCAAGTGAAAAATAAATTAACTCCTGTCTAGGTGGGTGAATCCCAAAAAGCTATAAAAAACTTCCGAAAAGAAGTATTTGGAAATCTAGTTCTCAAACGCTGCCCAAGGAAGCCCAAGAAATCACTCTGTGAGAGCAATGCCAAAGAAGATGAGGCATTGATTCCCGTGGATCCACACATTTGTGGCAAACAACCGGAGCAATATGTCTGCGTGCCAAAAGCTTGCCCAGATGGAATAACTCCCAGCAATACTGTCCACAAGAAAAGTTGTTGTCGAAGAGGGATTTTAGAATTCCAAATCCCTCGCAGTCGCTTTGGCCACCACTTTGCAGGAGGACGACTCATTTTCCAAAGAAGATTCACCCTCTATGAAACCCAAGGCAAGGGTAAAAGAACTTTATACAAAGAAGATACAGTAATAGCCTCAAAGGACGGCATGTCGACCCTGGCAAATGAAGAGTCCAATCTTGAAGCCGGTCCTCAATCTCTAGTGGTAGTTTTGGTTGAAAATACTGAAGCGTATGAGCAATAGTGCGCCATATAGCATCCAAGACTATATTTTGCAGCAGCCAAAAGAAAAGAATGAAGGGTTCCATCATCATGAATAACATCTGCAACCGAGTGGATCCCTTTCAAACTAAGGAAGTATGAATGTCTAGGCTCGCGTAAAGCCAGCGGAGGAATGAAAACCCTTGACAAATGCCCTCCGCCGCCACTACTACATCAACCATATTCAATTGGGATGTGGGCTCCACTCTTCCATTGGGACAATCTCTGGTGTAGTGGTCATTTGTGTTGCACTGTGTACAAGAGGGTCCCCCGAACGGCTGTGTACAATCATCTTGGTAGTGGCCATACTTGCCACATCTGTAACACATGATGGGTCTTCTAAAGTTTGTACCTCTACCTGCACCTCCACGTCCACCTCGGAAACCATCCCTTCGACCACATTGATAAGGGGGTCCATAGCCACCTCCTGACATAGGTGGTTGGTACGGTGCATAGTAAGGATGAGGATAGAAATAAGGGGAACCAATTGAATTGGGCGCAGGAGCTTGGAGCGAAGGGGGAGTCGGAAGCAATGGAGGCGGCATGACAGGACGAGGAGGTGGCTCAGATGCTCGTGCAAGAGGGGGAGCAGGAGGTACTCCTGCTGGGCCAGAAGTTATGGGTACCATTCTGTTGACTGCAGCAACTAGAGGTTCCCCCGAGGTATACTCTGGTAGAAGCTTCCTTAATCCTTTGAGGTACCTACACTCAGAGGCATCATGTCCATGGATCTCACAAAATGTACAAAATGAGGAAGAAGTAGGTACCTTACGCTTGGAGGGGTACTCCCAGTAACCATGGTTAGAACCCTTGCATTCTGTGCACCAAAGACCTCTCTCTAGGACCCTAGATCACCACTTCACTTGTGCTACTCAACACCAGCAATGTCCCATTGTGATCGCCATAAACTATATGAGGGGAGGGGTTCCTATCCTTCCGGAGGTGTCACCGGAGGCCAAAGGCTGCTGGCATGAGAAGCATGAGTGTTGCAATGCTCTAATGCAATGGATCGCGCAGAGTGCACCGTGTAGTGGTGTGCGAGTGCCATATGCTATACTGCAGTGAACGACGACGTACGAGTGCACTATGCTAAATGACAATCACTTGAGAACTCCACATCATCGTACACTAGTGAACAATCCCCATATCGGGAAGAGACGAGAAAAATGAGAAAGTGACCAAGATGGCCAAAGTACATATTATTGGACCAATGTCTCCAGGTCACAAGTCGCAAGTCACAAGAACACGCAGGTCTATCCCCATAGTAGACAGAGGGTACACACAAGTCTCTCCACACTCTCTCCTTGGCAAGCTCGTAGCTCCAGCCTCTATCTCTCCTTACACTCTCCTTTCTCCCGCTCCAGTGCTGAACACTGAATTCTCAATGCTCAATGTCCCCCTCCTCTCTCCACCTTCGCCTTCATCTTCATCCCCCGCCTTGGAGGGTCCCTTCTTCGCTGAGAATCTCCCCCTTTCTTCCCATTGGTCATCCTCTTATCTCCTTAGCTGTTGAGATAGCCGTTGCACCGCTGGCTCTCTTGATGGCTACGGCGACTTCCTAACTCCCTGACTCGCCATCCTCTTCTAGTTAGGATGGTGTAAATTCTCCATGTGCAGGTGAGCTGGATCACTGCACCACTGAACCACTGAACCACTGTGTAACTGTAAATACTCTTGACTGCTCCATGTGCTAAGCTCACTCTCCATGTGCGCAGCTCTCGATGAGATCCCCTTGGGCATGATACTCCTGGTTGACCTGTGGTTGACATGTGTCGACGCATTGTTGCCTCGGATAGTACTCCTGGATGAACCCGTGTGATCAACTCCTCGTGTTGTATGGTTGACCTGTGTTGACACATGGTCAACACCTGTCGTCATGTGGTCAACACTTGTCGACATGTGGTCAATGCCTGTCGTCATGTGGTCAGGGTTGTTTCTATTGTAACAGTTTCCCCTGCCACTATCATTCACCGTCCCGGTGAATAGAAATGGAGGAGGGAACCCGTCAAAAGAAAAAAGAACTTACAAACCATTGATATGGTGATGGAGTAGGAAAAGAAAATGGTACAGACCATGTGGCTGGCCATGCGAGTAATTCCAAAATTTGTATTAAATTGAAATTGGGAAAATAAACTGCTGCTTGATAAGAAACAGCATGGAAAATTGCAAAAAAAATTGAGTACATCCTGAGATAAAACACCTTGATATTTACATTGAGAGCCAATCAGCTTGGCAAAAATCTAACAGTGCAAAAAAAACCCCAAAAAATTACTGAGGGAGGTCATCAGTAGCCTTTTCCTCTACCTTCTCCTCTTCCGCCTTCGTATGTAGCTCTATGGCCTTTTGCTCACCCATCTGCTCTACCCCAATCATATGTAGCTCTAGCTCTAGATGGTGTGTTTCCTCCTCAGCCTCAATCGTGTCCATCACGTTTCTCAGATTTTCATATTTGGTTTTATACCGGTGGTATCGTCGGTAGTAATGATCCTTTTGCCCTTGCATTTTGGATTGGGAAGTCTGGAGGGTGGTCAACTGTGTCTGAAGTTCTGTGAATTCTTCCTCCATGGATGAACGCTTCTTTTCCAATTCAGCCACTTTAGATTCTGATTTTTCCTGGGCAATCTCTAAGGAAGACAACGACTCCTTTAACTATGCGATCTCCTGTTGAAATCTAGTCACCTCTGTGACATGCTGGCTTTGCAAAGTTGCCAGAGCTGTTGCATGCTAGCTGCGTACTGTTGTCATTTCTGCTTCCCATTCCTACTTGTGACTGTGGAGGCGATCCTCAAGGGCTGCCCACTGAATATTCCAAGCGATGTCACGCTCGTGAATAGCTGAGTCGTTCTCTTTCTGCCACGTCCAATTGCATGGCTGCATGCATGGAGTTTAGGTAGGATGGCGACCACCTTATGGGAATCTATCATCGTGATCTTACCTTCTACTACTCCTAACATTTCTCCATGATTGATGCGACGCAATGCTCGGCGGTGACTAAGCTTCTCTCTTGATAATGGCTTGGTGTCGAGGTGATAAGAGGTAGAGTGTGTCTCCTCGTGTGATGGCAGAGTTGTATTTACAAGCTTGATCCTCCAACAAGCCCAGTAGGGATGAGGAAGATCCATGATGGTTGTATTGACGACTTTTCCTACATGCAATAATATTTTTAGTTAGTTATAAGAAGTCTTTATCTTCTGTGAATGTTTTTCCTAGGTTGATTTAGTATCTTCATTTGGTATCAGAGCAAAAGTCCACGAAATGGAAAGCAAGGCGGACTCTATGAAGCTGGTGATATTCGACGGAATGAACTTCTGTACATGGCAGATCGGGTTAAGGCTAAATTTCATGGAGAAAAGTCTATGGAGCATGGTCGCTGGCACAGAAAAGAAACCAATTGGCAAGGTCGCAAATGAATTTCCTGACAAGGTAAGTGCATGGGAAGGTAAGGATGAGAAGGCCCTCGGGATTGTTGGTCGTGCTCTAGGTGCCAAGTATAATCATCATCTTGATTTTGCAAAGAGTTCGCGAGAGAACTGGATTGCCATAGAAACTTTGTTCAGTGCACGGTTGAAGAATTCAAAGGTACTCCTCAAGCAAGAGTTTTTTGGGCTCCACATGAAAGAAGGATCAAAGATTGGAGAACACCTCAATCATATGAGAGCAGTACTTCATCAACCGACAGATCTGGGAATGAAGTTGGAAGATGACGTCTCAAAGGTTGTGCTATTAACAAGTCTACCTCCAACATTTGATGAAATTGTGAAAATACTTCGGGTAAATGCAGATATGAGCTTAGTAGAGATGATTGCCACCCTGCTTGATGACGAACGACGTAAAAGGTGGATCAAGATCTCACGAAGCAGCAAGCATATAGCATGGGGTCCACTAGCAATAGTAGCAAGCCAAAGCATGAAGATAGACCAAAGAAAAGGTGCGGATACTATGGCAGGCTCGGTCATCGGGAGGCGTATTGCTACAAGAAACGAGACGATACTGAGAAGAAGAATCGTGAAGCGTCCAAGATCAAAGAGTCGGCACATGCAGTTGAATTTGCAAGACTAGTTGATGGAGGAATCGTCAAGATTGTTGATGAAGAAGATGATAAGTTTGTGTTTTGAGGAAGAAGAGTTTGTAATAAGATCAAAAGTACCCAGTAGGGTTGAGATCATTTCTATCGTAGGTTATGTTTTGGGTTTAAGTTAGGTGTCTAGTTGTTTTACAGACAGAGCCTGATGATGTCTTACGCATAGCTTCAGATTTTTATGCCACCCTTCTTACTGCTGATCCTGAGACACAGGATAGAGAGGATGCTAGACAGGCTATTTGGCAGAGCATCCCTTTGTTGGTGAATCCGAATATGCATGTTTTGCTCGATGCACCTTTCACCAACACAGAGTTCAGGATTGCACTTTCAGCCCTTCACAAGGGCAAGTGCCCAGGTTCGGATGGCCTCACCCCTTCTTTTTTCATTGCATTTTGGGATATGATTGGAGACTACATTAATTAAGCCCTGCAGGCCATTTGGGACTCTCGCGAGATGCCTAGGTCACTTACAGAGGATCTCATCCAACTTATCCCAAAAGGAGGTTGCAGAAATATAGTGTCCCAGTAGAGGACTATCACACTTCTGGGGACTTGTTACAAGATTCTGGCCAAGGCAATCAGCCTCCGATTGTAGCCCCTTTTCCCTAATCTTATTTATGACACTCAGACGGGATTTGTGCATGGCAGAAGCATTTTTTATAACATTTTCTCTTTCTGGGAAGCTTTAGAGTGGGCCATGCAGAGTGGCCAGAATCTAGCCATTCTACTATTGGATTTTGAGAAAGCTTATGATAGAGTAGATTGGGGTTTTTTGGAGGGCACCCTTCTACATTTTGGCTTTACTGATGCTTGGATCAGAGGTGTTTCCTCTTTGTATAGATCAGCCCATAGCCAGGTACTTATTGGTGGGGTAAGGGGTGAGAGATTTCAGATTTCGAGATCAGTCCGTCAGGGATGCCCCCTTGCTCCTTTCCTTTTTTTGTTTGTGGCCAAAGCTATGAGTATCTATGTTAGATCTCAAGCTGACATCTTTGGGGTGAGACTTCCCATCAGAAGGGAAGAGGAGCTACTTGACCGTGAGTTGGCAAATGACACAGCAGTTTACTTGGATGCCACTCCATAGACGCTCACTTCTTTCAGGACAGCATTGGATTTATTTTGCTTGGCGGCAGGGGCGCAGATAAATTGGCATAAATCCAATGGCTTTTCCACGCATTAGTTTGCTCCCGTGTTGGAGAGCATCAGGACGAAGCTCCTGTTTTGGAGCTCAGCCAAGCTGGATCTTGCCTCTAGAGTTGTGGTGGTCAACTAGGTCCTCTTGGCCACGGCCTGGTTTGTTTGTTCATGCTGGTGCCGTTCTAGGGATTGGGGGCTTGACATAGGATTCACTTGGGTTCAGAGGGATGTGCCTGTCAGGTATTTGGGCTGCCAGGTTGGATTGGATATTTCTTCCACGCATCAGGTTGCTCCCGTGTTGGAGAGCATCAGGAGGAAGCTCCTTTTTTGGAGCTCAGCCAAGCTGGATCTTGCCTCTAGAGTTGTGGTGGTCAACCAGGTCCTTTTGGCCACAGCCTGGTTTGTTTGTTCATGCTGGTGCCGTTCTAAGGATTGCATCATTCAGCTCAGGAGACAGATCAAAAACTTTCTTTGGAGTGGGCTTGATGGCATAGCAGATGCCTTAGCCAGGATGTCTTGGGAGACCCTCATCCTCCCTAAACAGGAAGGGAGTCTCAATATTATTGATCCAAATTTACAGTGCAGAGCTTTACTATGCAAGATGGTGGTGCGGGGACTTATGCCAGGGCAAGAACCGTGGAAGGACTTTCTTATTAGGAGCATACAGAGGTGCACACCTTCTTCAAGAGGAGACTGGATGAGCAGTATTAGGTGGATCTTCACCACAGCACACCTCAGATCACCTTCGTCCCCTCTCATGATTGCCATTCTGAAAGCTTGGGCCAGTTTCAAGGAGCACTCTTCAGAGGATTCCTCCTTCCTCTCGTGAAGAGATTGATAGGCAACCCATCATGTGGAATGACAGTATTTTAGATGATCATGGCAGACCATTGGGTGCCTCACTCTACATGCAGTGGTCCAGGTGGGAGAGGGGACCTGCATCATCTATGGGGTCTTGGAGAGCTTTCCGCAGGCTTCCAAAGGAGACCAAATCAAGGTTGACAGATCCATCTCAGAGGGAGTGCAGGGAGGATCTTGTAGATTGAGGCAGCCCTTCCAGAGGTTTGGGTAGACACATATGATATGCCACTCACTTGCTCCACTTGGGCAGTACTTTTACGAGAGGCGGTGTTCCGCTTCAAGTTTTGCCGTTTCGAGATGCACAGGAGGATGCTTTAGTTTTTAGTGTGCAAGATGGTGGCAGATTGCTCATGTCCACAGAGGACATCTTGCTTGAGTCTGCTTTTCAGCCTATCAGGGTTATAGTTCTTTTGGTGCAGGGATCAGATTCAGAGTGGTTCCTAGACCTAGACCCCGGGCTACTCTCCACCAGGTCTTGGAGGCTTTGGCTCTATGGGGGAGTTCCCATCAGGTATTTGCAGTGGGACCCTGCAGAGTGGGAGTAGATTGACGCAGGGCATCGAGAGAAGAGCATCCCCTTCTTTTGTTACACGGTCAGTAATGCCAGGAGATTTCAGCTCAGTAGTAGAGGTTGGAGACCTTCCAGAGTTCCTCATTGGGAGACATTTGTTATCACTACAGATCTGCAGAGGTGCTTCTAGAGGAGACTCTAGAAATCCCACAGGAATAGAAAGATCACTATCTTCTTTTGGCTCTCTATCCATGGTGGGATTGCAGTGAACCTTTGGAGATCCAGGTCCGGAGCCGACCCTACTTGCCCTCGTTGCCTCTCTACTTCGGAGACTATTCAGCATTCCTTATGGGATTGTAGACAAGCGAGGATGATTTGGATGGGGGTAGCCAGGATTTTTAGTCACTTTGCCCACTCCCCATTCTTTATGACATGGGGCTCAATGGCTTGGCTTTCTCTTACAGGGCCTCAAGTATTCTATGAGAGATTTGACTCCTCTCGGGCCATTTCGGTTCGACTTCATCAGATTGAGTCCTATTCGTTGGATGTGGTACCACACCTTCCTTCTACAGCTGTACATGCCTCTGTGGATACTTCTTGGGAGATTCTAGCGAGCATAGCATCTTGGCATATCTGGAGAGCCAGATGCACAGAGGCTTTGGAGGGTACTCAGGTTCATCCCTCGCACACATTGGCTAGTATCTAGACAGACACCATACATACTTTGATGGCCGTATGGACGAGTATGCAGGGAGACTCCCGTGCAGCCTCAACTAGGAGGGCTTCTTTCTTCAGGGAATGGAAGGATTCTCCTTTAGAGTCTCCCTGGTGACGGATCGTTGGAGGAGCTCCCTAGCTGCTGCTGCCCACCATTGCCTTCGCCCAGCCCTTGTCCGCTAGCGCCTGGCTGCTCAGGCCCCCCCTTGGCAGCCCCGCTCCCTAGCAGATTGGTCGCGCAAACCCCCCAAGCAGCCCCGCTCCCTACCTGCCTGGCCGCGCAGGCTCCCTGGCAGCCCCGCTCCCATTCAGTTTGGCCGCGCAGGCCCCCTGGCAGCCTCTCGCTCTCTAGCTGCCAGGCCGCGCAGGCCCCTTGGCAGCGCACAAGCCACAGGTCGCGCAGGCCCCTTGGCAGGCCGCGCAGGCCCCTTGGCAGCCTCTCGCTCTCTAGCTGCACAGGCCGCGCAGGCCCCTTGGCAGCGCACATGCCTTGGCTGTGTAGACCTCTTCGACCTGCGCCCCTCGGTCGCGCTCCATCTTCAGCCTGCTTCTTCAGCCTGCTGTCCCTCTTCAGCCTGCTGTCCCGTGCCAGGCCACGTTCCAGGCCCTCTCCCTTGCTGATTGCCCACTCTCCCTTGCTTCAGGTTAGGCAGTTTCAGGGTCCTCTCCGGGACTGTTCAACTCGTGTTCCGGGGAGCTGAGATCCTGGGCTGTTTCCATGCATTGGCGGAGCTGTCTGCTTCAGCACTGAGCGACCTGTTTGCATCTCACGCAGGCTGAAGATCGAAGCATTCTTTTTACAGGTTTCTTTGAGGTTTTACTTGTGGTTGGTTGTGAGTTCTTGGTGGGTATTTTCAGCAGAGGTAGCTCCTCCCTTCAGGACAGCGTAAGCTGAGACAATGGAGGACACTAATACCACTTCCGTCGCCGAACCTGAGGAGATTGAAGTCACAGTTTCTTTTCCTCTCGACATTGTGCAGATGATTGAGGTAGCAGAGGAGGGTTTTCGTTCGACACACATCATTGGCTTTCTACCCGGTAGAGGCCAACAGTTACGTGACTGGGTGTACACCAGCATGGCTTCTTTGGGTGTCTCAGTTACGGTTTTCCGATTGCTTGGCAGAGGGTACTTTTCTTTTGGCCTTCAGTTTGCAGAGCAGGCTCAAAGAGTACTTATGAGCTCACCGATTCAGTTTCAGAGCAGAGTCATCCATTTGTGGCCTTGGCGGAAGCACTTCAGTTCTACTTCTCCTGGACCGCGACAGGTCTCCTTTTGGATCCTTTTCCCTGGACTTCCTGATGAGGTCAGCTCTTGTCGCAGAGCTGTGGAGCATATGGCTAGTGTGGCAGGTACAGTCATCTCTTCAGGTGCTAGACTTTCCTATGCTCAGTCACTTACTGGCACAGGTGTTACGAGGGTCAGACTCATTTCAGATTCCCCCCCTCCTCGACCTTTGCCTACTTTGATTTCGTACTCCACTGGAGATGGGGTCCAGATGTAGCAGAGGGTTTTGTACGAGGGTCTTCCTGATGAGTGTCTTTTCTGTCGGAAGAGAGGTCACTTTATTAGGGATTGCCCCAGTCGTCGGCATCGATCAGAGACTTCCGATACATCTCATCCTCCGAGTGACCCAAAACCTACAGCTCAGCCTCCAGGGCTCTTTGAGCCTGCTCCGACTCATTCAGCAGAGCGAGAGGAGATTCCTTTGGGGGAGCCTCCAGTGAACTCAGAGGATTTGGAGGTGCCTCCAGCGGAACAGATTTCAAGGAAAGCTCGAAGGAGACGGAGACAGAGGGAGAGTCAGCAATACGAGCAGCCTCCAGGGGTCTCTGAGCCTACTTCGACTCATTCAGCAGAGCGAGAGGAGACTTTTTTGGGGGAGCCTCCACTGAACTCAGAGGACTTGGAGATGCCTCCAGCACGGAGAGCTCAGAGGAGACAGAGACAGAGGGAGAGTCAGCAGTACGAGCAGCCCCAGGTGCGAGCTCACAGTTGGCAGAGAGTTCAGACACATGTGCAGGAGACCCCGGAAAGGGGAGATACAGAGGACCATCCGCAGGCAGGTTTTGACACTGTGCAGGAGATGGTAGCTCAGGGAGTTGAGACACATGTGCAGGAGACCCCGGAAAGGGGAGATACAGAGGACCATCCGCAGGCAAGTCTTGACACTGTGCAGGAGATGGTAGCTCAGGGAGTTGAGACACACGTGCAGGAGACCCGGGAAAGGGGAGATGCAGAGGACCATCTGCAGGCAGGGCCTCACACTGTGCAGGAGACAGCAGCTCAGAATTTGATGACTCTTGACACTTCTACCCCGGAGGTTTATTTATTGGTTTCTGAGATAGTTATCCAGCTGGAGGCTGCGGACATGGTGATGGATGCCTCTTCACAGCAGTCCAGTGAGAGAGAGGTATTTCATGACACAGGTCAGAGCCAGAGCCCGTCCCAGGATTTCATGCGCCTGTATGAGGTTCCCTCGAGACCTCTCTCTCTTCCCTGTCGCACAGTACCTTCTTTTGTTGCTATGCTAAGCATCCTCTCAGACACCCCTCCCAGTACAACCTTGTCCTCGTAGCTTTTCACTCCTGGCTTATCCAGATCTTTTGCGAGTGCAGTCACAGATTTCGCTCAGTACCCAGACAGGCGTGAGGGTTGGGAGATCCTAGCAGATGAGATTGAGCGAGGTTTTCAATCACCCTTGCGTACAGGCACCTCATCATAGATTCTTCCTCTCCCTCTCACCTATTCCAGGTGTAGAGTTAGGACAGCTCAGCCTTTTTCAGCTCTTCTAACTCCTAGACCTGACCCCAGGATGGTTGACAGAGATCTGCCCGTTGAGTTTTGGTCCTTTTTGGCTCGAGGGGTCTCCACATACTCCCTCACTAGATTGGAACTTCTCCCGGTATTTTGTCGACGGTCAGAGGAGGTAAAGGAATACTTGGGATCTGTTACTCTATCCAGAGGGGCACATTCTTCGTTTCTCCACAGGCAGCTTTCGTTCTCGGGGGAGCGAAAGCTGGTCAGCTGAGTTACTCGACAGCGAGATTGATAGATAGCTTTTCTCATCGGTTCACCGTATTGTCGGCTCGCAGATTCATTCTTGCCCTAGGACTCTTCGACCTGGCTTCGGTGGTAGGGCCTTTCTGTTTCTGTTCTTTGAGGTTCAGGGAGACTTTGATTTGCCCAGGAGTGCCGGTTGGTTTGACTTTCAGCTCTTGAGTTCGAGACAAAGTATTATTCCATTGGATAGAGCCATTTTACATGAGTTGGGGCAGATTTGGAGCTTGATCAAAAATTGACTTTGGATAGTGCCGTCAGAGAGAGTCATTTGTGCCGCTGCCACTGGCATCCCATCACTTCCATCCGCCGATGTCTAGGCTGTCCATCATTTCTTGAAATGTGAGAGGACTGAACGGCCGCAGATTTATTTCAGATGCAGATGGTCGTAGATCCAGAGTTCCTAGATTGCAGTTGCTTAGGGACTCCCTTCGATTTATTTCCTCACGGTCCCCTCCAGACTTTGTACTTATCCAAGAGCATAAGCTCTCCCAGGACAGGATTGACAGATGTAGATCCTTACTCAGAGGACAGAGCCGGACTTATTGGAGCCCAGCAGATGGTACGAGGGGTGGAGTTTGCATTTCAGTTTCAGCCAGGTGGGCCCCAGAGATCACCCAAGAGGGTACACTAGTGGAGAGCAGGGCCTGCTATGTTATTCTTCAGATTGAGAGCACAGCAGTTGGTGTTCTCAATGTGTACGCTCCCACGGATCCAGCCCACAGACGTGCATTTTGGAGACAGCTCAGAGAGTCCCTTCCTCAGGCAGACATCTGGATTGTCGGAGGAGATTTCAACATGGTTGAATTCTCTGAAGACAAGTCGGGCCAGACAGAGAGTGGACTTTCTGATAGGGAGAGAGTGGAGTGGGATAGTTTGTTTTGCATGCTGGACTTCATGATGCAGCTCGATTGGACGACTTTCATCACTTGGCTGATAGTGTTCAGTTCTCTTGGTCTAGGGTTTGCCATGGCTCCCTCTCTTTGGCTAGGCTTGACAGGTTTTATATTGGCCATTGGGGCCAGGCCAAAGGAGGATAGATTGGGATCCGCCCGGGTTATGTTTTATCTGACCATGCTCCAGTCCTATTACAGATTCTCCCTACCTCTCGATTAGAGAGCACAGGCTTTGTGAGAGTTTCGGACTTCGTTTTTCAGGACACAGAGTTCATGGAATAGTTGAGAGAGGCTTGGTTGATAGAGGACACTCCTGAGGATCAGGGCTGATTGATGTGGGTAGAAGGGGCTTTGGCTAGAGTCAGCATGGCCTACCAGTTGAGGGCAAAAGAGGAGAAGGAAAAGCTCAGAATCAGAGATCGGAACGCTAGAGCAGAGGTATCCAGACTTCAGAGATTGATTCAGAGCTTTCCTCATTCTCTTTTCATCAGAGGGCAGCTTATAGAGGCTCAGGAGAGACTAGAGGAGATTTAGGGCAGGAGGGCCCTCCCAACAGACCTTCTGGATCCAGAAGGGGGATAGATGCTGTAGAGAGTTCTTCAGGGCAGTGGGTCAGAGATACTCTTCGGACAGCCTTCGCAGACTTGTGGATGAGGCCGGGTATCTTCAAACGGATCCTCATCGTCTTGTTGAGATCACTTCATGTCCCCCAGATGGTCTCAGACAGGATGAGTCATGTTTTGGATAGCCCGCTATCACTCATGGAGATCACAGATGCGTTACATGAGCTGCCCAGAGACAGATGCGCGGGGGAGGATGGTCTATCGCCTCTTCTTTTTAGAGCTCTCTGGGATACGATTGGGCCTCATCTACTTTCTGCCTTTACAGAGACTCTTGATACAGGATCTTTGGGCGAGGATTTATGCACAGGTATGATTTGTCTCATCCCGACAGGGTGAGACAAGACAGTCCTACGAAATTGGAGACCCATTACACTTTTAGGGACAGCCTATAAGATCCTAGCAACGACCTTGGCCCTTCGTTTAAAGCCTATGCTGCCAGATATCATCAGAGCTACTCAGACAGGATTTGTCCAAGATAGGAGTATCTTGGACAATATCTTCACTTTTTGGGAGGCCACTCACTGGGCGAAGGAGAGTCAGCAGGAGATTGCAGTTCTCCTTCTTGATTTTGAGAAGGCCTATGACAGGGTGGACTTGGGTTTCTTGGAGGGCACTATGAGGAGGCTAGAGGCTTCAGTGATAGATGGATTTTATGGGTCTCCTCACTTTACTCTCACTCTTCTAGCAGGATGGTGGTCTGTGGAGGTAGAGGACCGCTTTTCAGCTATCCAGATCGGTACGATAGGGATGCCCGCTTGCACCTTACCTTTTCCTTTTCGTAGCGGAGGCTATGGGATACTTTATGCAGGCTAAGGCTACCAGTCATGGCACTTTGGGCCTTCATCTACCTATCCGACAGGAGCAGGAGCTTCTGGACACTGAGTTTGCTGATGATACGGCACTGACAGTCAAAGGAGATGCATATAGTCTTGCTACTGCTGCGGATGCAATTGACAAGTACTGCCTAGCCTCAGGGGGACTTGTCAATTGGAAAAAATCAAAAGGCATCTGGACTGGAGCTCAGTAGGATACACCAGCATGGGGAGGAGACACAGGCTTTGTATGGATACCCAGAGGCACCTCCACGAGATATCTAGGCTTCCAGGTTGGCATTGAGGTGTCCCCGATGCAACAGTTTGCCCCAGTTCTTGAGAGTATCCGGAGAAAGCTAGCCTACTGGAGTACGGCTAGACTCTCTTTGGCCGGAAGAGCGCTGGTACTCAACCAGGTTCTACTAGCGACTATGTGGTACATTGCGTCATGTTGGTGCTTTCATGCTGACTCGATCCGTCAGGTGAGGAGATTGCTCCGGAACTTCCTGTGGAGTGGTGGTGATGACCTATCATCTGCCTCATAGCATTGGCACGCACAGGGACTTACTGCAGAGCTCTTGCAGAGCTACTGGACTCACTTTTGGGGCATCAGTAGAGCCAGGAAAGTCTCCTACTTTCTTTGGCTCACTATTCATTGGGGTATACCTGTGGGTACTTGGCTTCAGCAGATGGGTAGACCCCTCCTTGTGTATGCATTGTCAACTTGCAGAGGAATCTGGTAAGCATTGTTTATGGAGCTGCCCCAGCTCTAGAGTGGTATGGACAGGTATCTTCAGGTTGTTCTCATATGTTACATCCGAGTCCTTTCTGATGACATGGGGTGTTGCCCTTTGGGGGAGAGGATCTGGAGCCTTTGCCCTCTATGAGTCAGAGCTAGGAGACCACGGTTTCTTCATGCAGTGTCGCCAGAGACGGGGTCCCACTGATGTTAGCATCATGGAGCCGACTTACTTTTGGTACCAGTACCAACTCAGGATTCCAGGCCTACTTCACCTGCAAGTTCAGCCTGGGAGGTGATTTCTAGCATTACCCTATGGCGGATATGGTGTTCGCGATGTTCTTTTGTCCTTGGGGGTCATTTATGCACGGAGGCTGACATTCTTGCTTCCATTTGGGCGGAGATTATCTTCACTCTCAGGAGTCAGTGGGAGCGGTGTACAGGCACCTCTGCTCGTGGGAGACTTTTATCCTTCATGAGGACATGGGACTGCTCATTATTTTTTCATTTGACCCCTTTTGGGATGTCATGGCATTTTAGACCACCACCATGGCTTTTTTGCCACATTGTTGAGGCTAGGGATAGAGTACTTTCTCTCCCACCTGTTTTATGATTCGTTTTGAATGGAATATATCACTTTCTTGTAAAGGATTCTCCTTTATTCTCTGAGACTACTATAGGGTTGAGGTGGCACTTTCAGCCTCAGCCTTGGTTGTTTTCCACCTCACTCTGAGGGGGTTTTATTTATCCTCATGATTTCATGATGTATTCTTCTCGCAGGTTTTTTCTCTTACTTAATAGAAGTCTCTTTCTTGAAAAAAAAAAAAAAGAGTATTCTACGTGGTCTAGGTGTGTTTTATAGTCTAGTCAGTCCTAGACATGCCACGTCATAATGGGAGTTATCCCATATACACTATGGCTTTCTAGAGTCTAGTGTCACACTATATAGTGTTGTACTTGTCTATTGTCTATCAAATTAAATTTAGTGTTGATCTAAGCAGGTAAGCCATAGTGTGTGGTTCTCGCTTCGAATTGACAAGCTTACTTTTGCCAATTACTATTGGATCCAATGACAAGGGTTTGCTTGATGTTGGGGCACTCTGTTTGGGAAATAAGATCTCATTCCATTCATATGTGTTGTGGCCCCTCTGATAAGATAACCTATTGGATCTTTTTCATTTGCAGGTGTCATCAAGAAAATTTGAGTCAATGTGCCTTATACAAAGTTCAGGTGTAGCCAATAATGAAGGGAAATTTAGTATTTTAATATTTCCACCAGCATCACAATTTTGTCAGGTTTTTAATACTTTTATCTCTTCATTCCTCATCTAATGCAGACATGTGATTTCTACTCGCATGCTCAATGGGTTTTAACTTAAAAGGCCATATTTTATGTCTCTTTAGGTGGCCAGACAAGCAGTCGTTTTTTTGCTGGACAGGAGTGCTAGTATGCAAGGACAGCCTATGCATGATGTATGCCAATCTGTATTGTTTGCACTGTCAAAGTTGCACCAAGGAGACTTATTCAACATAATTCTCTTTGATGAGGAGATCCTCTTATATTCTTCTCAGCTTCAGAATGCTGATGATCACAACCTTAATACTGCCAAAAATTGGGTCATGGAAAATTACAAACCAAAAGGGGGAACTCACATTCTTAAACCCTTGCTAGAGGTAACTAATGCCACTGTTATTAGGGGAGAGGTAGGAAATTATATTGATTCCTGGATCATATGAACACACGTTTTTTTTTTAAATTTTTAAAGTCTTTCTTTCTATGCTGACATAAACTCGTCTGCACAAGGTCAGATTGCTTATGCCAGATTTGTGTCTACAGGCAATTCGAATATTGGAAACTGCAGGAGGAATGTATTCTCACATATTCTTGATGACAGATGGATCTGTTGAAGATGAACAAAAAATTTTCCATACCGTGCGGGAAAAATTTCAGGCTTGGGGTGCTTTCACCCCTCGAATTTCAACTTTTGGCATAGGTTCCTTATTTCTTTTCTAATAGTTTTCTCTATATAAAAAGGTCTATAGTGTTATCGTGCCCTCCTTCAACGGAGTAGCAAAGTCTTCGTGATTGGACCAACTGAAATTGGAGCACATGACAATGATCATACAATTGGGGATGGAATTGTCCAAGATAGTTCCCTCTATCGGACATATTCTAGTGTAAGACATGTCGAGGCTACAACATTTTACATATTCTGGTAGAAGACATGCCAAGGCTAAAAGCTAAATCTCCATCGCTCACAAAAATGGATTCAATGTGTTTTACAAATAAGATTTTCTGATCAGGTATATAGGGAGCTTTTGCAAATAAAAAGTGTCATGCATAAAGAGTGGACTACAATGAGCATGGGAAGGAATGCCTTTATTTTAGCTATATATTAAAAAGAACTAGGACCCATAGCTCGATTAAACACACCTAGTATTTGGGATATTGCTTTCATATTGCTCAACGATACTGTCTGGCCCTCAAATGTCTCATTTCCTAATGCCCTCAGAAGTAGGAGGGACCTGGTGGAAGTTTCCGGAGCCTTTCTCTGCCAAGGCCTCCTCTTATTTTTTTGCCGAAAAAACAGTGCTAATTATATTACTGCGAGAACAAGATACAAAAGGTCAGCTTGTAGCTGACGGGCTGCGTTCACAAATCGGACACAGCCCTAAGAGGTAACAAAATAAATCATACTCTCACGGAGGGATAAGGCGAGTGTGAATGAACAGCCAACGGGGTGGTGAGTAGTGCCACCGAAGGCCCTGCGAAGTCTGCTCGAAGAAGAGGCCCTGTGTGTCCCAAGCCCGGAGGAAGCGTCTCCGCTTCTCCTGACCGGCCCGGGAATCTCCCTGAATCTGGTCCCACTGGCCTCTGAGGGTATGAATAATCTCGCTCCAAATCTCCGTCATGATCTGGGCAGTCGATAAGGAGGTGCCACCGAGGATCTGCGCGCAGCGCGAGGTCCAGATGTGCCACCCTGCAATGCTGCTAATAATCTCCCAGACAGGCTGCCTCTCCCGAACTCCTGTATCAGCCTCTGCTAGGTGCTGCGGGATACCCTCGAGCGGCCCCCACGTCCCCTGTGTGATAAGGAAAGTGGGGTCCTGCTGGCATGCCTCGAATAAGTGATGAAGACCAGGTGTGGTACTGCACCAACAAAACGCGCCCCAAGTGATCAATCCTAGCTCTGGTGCTGCGCGAGTAAGAATCCCGAAAGTCCACCTCCACACTTCCCTGGGCGCGAGTGCAGCTCCACAGGCAGTGTTTTGGTGACTCCTCATCCTCATGGCAAATCTGACAGCATCCGTTCTGGCCTATCTGCCGCAACCAGCTCCCCACTGGAAGACCTTTGTGGGCAAGAAGCCACAGGAAGTATGAGATCTTCCACGGCCGCCAGCTCTCCCACAAGGCCTTCCAGAATGCCTGCAAAAAGAACCTGGAAATACCCTGTGCATACCAGCTGGGCCGCTGGGTGGGGGGGCGGCTCTGCATCCTCCCAAGAACTCGCCTTCCCAGAGTCGTGCTGTAGGCGAAGAAGGAGGTCGGCCCCTGTCCTGTCACAATCTCTGGCCACCACCACTCTCCTGGGTCCCAATCAAGCTCTGACAAGGCCCGCCCCTCCCAGAGCCAGAGACGCCAAAGCTGCATCTGGTCCTGCTCGATGCTAGGATCGGTACGCCAGACCTTCCCCAAAAGGCCTACGACCCGAACCCTCTGCCATGGGAGTAGGGGGTCGATGAGCGCATCCTCTCTCCTGAGTCGTCCATCCCCAAAAACCGCGAAGAAGGAGATAGAGGAGTCATCCATACGTCCTGCGATCACCAGTGGGATGCCACGGGGGGTGAACTGTCCCAGCCAGCGGGCGTCACCAGGCATGAGGACCTGAGGCTCAGGTGGAACCAACCAATCAGCTGGGATCGCGCTGTCGATCTCCGTGCGTCTTGCCTGGGCTCCACGTGCACCTCCAGCTGCGTCTGCAAGATCAGCCGTCTCCAAATGTCTGTACGTATCCCTCCAAACTCGAAGGGACCGGGCTGGCCCCCTCATCCAGCCATCCCTCCTGACAGCTAGGAGGGGACTGAATGAGACTGAGGCGGAGCCGCCTCCAAACCATGAGGAGGCTACGAACGAGTGGGGAACGGGGCTGAGTGAGCGGGGCAGAAGTGAAGATCCACCTGAGGGACGGTAGCCACTCTCCACCTCGGCGCAGGACACAAGAACCGACTCCCTGCTGAAGTAACATCTTCCACGTCTGCCCCCCCGGGGTCAAACCGCGGATGACAAGCTTGCCTAACAAGGCCTGACTCTGAAGCTCTGGATCGATGACCCCCAGGCCACCCTCAGCCTGCGGAAGAATGACTGTCTGCCAAGCAACCCTGGCTCTGGTATCTCTGAGACCATCCTCCCCGGACCAAAGGAAGTTCCGAACCAGCCTCCTGAGCTGTGCCACGCTGGATCTCGAGAAACACCAGCAGGAAGCCACATACCAAGCCGTGGCTAGGAGGACCTGGTTAACTACCAGGGCACGACCTGCAAGGGAAAGCTTAGCAGTGCTCCAGAAAGCCAGCTTCCGTCGGATGGAGTCTAGCACCGGGAGAAACTGCTGAGCTGGTGTGATGTCTAGGCCAACCTGAAAACCAAGGTATCTAGCTGTCTGTCCCCGTGGGATCCATCTGAAACCCAAAGGCCTCCTCTTATCATTCTCGTGGACTTAGTTCCTCAAAGAGCATACAAGGACCACTATAGTGATGCCACACAGACTATGTTTTTATCCTCTCCTTGGGCTCAAATACTTTGTGCTAGTGTTTATGTTGATGTTTGTATTTGTCTTGAGTGCAGATGCTCGCTTAGAGGTTCCACCCATTCAGCTCATTGTATCTGTTTTTGTCAGTCTCATAGACCCTTCAGTATTTCGAACACTTTAATAAAGTTTTTTTCTTTCTTTATTTCTCATCAAAATCTAGCTAGATAATAATATATTCCTTATGCTCTCTCTCTCTCTCTCTCTCTCTCTCTCGTTAATAATAATATATTCCTTATGCTCTCTCTCTCTCTCTCTCTCTCTCTCTCTCTCTCGTTAATGAGGATTTTGGGAACATCTTTGTCAGCAAATGTTTTTGAATTTTGGGAAAATGACTTGTATTAAGTATGAACAAAATCTGTGGGAGCAAGCTGAAGAAAGAAACACATCATGCAAGCATGAAAAAACACCTTAGAAGGGGCCAATAAAAATCTCCTCAAAGCGAACAAGAAATAAACCAAGGTGGAGGCTGAAAACACCATCTCAACCTGCTGTGGACTTTGAAAAAAATGAGGAACCCCTCCATTCCCTCAGGAATATATCCCTGAGGCTGGAAGAAACTGCTCGTGAGGTCCATTGTATGCTCTTCCAATTAGCCATCAGCGTATGAATAGTATCTGTCCAAATAATGGCCAAAGTGTCCAAATAGTATTTGTCCAAATAATGTCCAAATAATGACCTGGGATCCATTCAAGGCCTTTGTGCAACTTTCTCTCCAGAGATACCACGCTGAAATGCTCGCAAACCTCTCCCAAGAAGAATCCACAGAAGCATGCACAGGCCTAAAGTGAGAAGGGAACATCATCTAGAGGGCATGACTCAACTAAATGTCATCATATTGAGAGAGCCCAAGAAGAGTTAGGCCTCTCAAAGAAGACCTGAAGCCCTGAAAGGCAGAGCCAGCCATTGAGCCCTAGGTAAAAAAGAAAGGGAAAGGAGCAAACATATTGAAAATCCTAGCAATCCCCTTCCATATGATCCTTGCTTGTCTGCCATCCCATAGGCAATGCTGAATAGTCTCTATAGCAAAACGACAATGATGACAACTAGAGTTTGCCCCAAACCTGGACCTTCTTAAGTTCACTATAATTACTCCATGAATAGAAATCCAAAAGAAAATTGTAAAATTTTCCATTCCTGAGGGATTTCTAGTGTCTTCTCCAAAAAACATTATGTAAATCAGCAGAAATCTGAAAATTCTCCCAATGAGGAGCTTTGGAGGGCCTCCAAACTGTACAAGTGAGCTGAAATCTCCTGGCATTACTGAGTGTGTAACGAAAGAAGGGAATTCTCTATCTCAGTGCCATGCATCAATCCACTCCCACTCTTCAGGGTCCCATTGTAAAAGCTTTATGGGGATTCCTCCATGATCCATGGCTCTTGCCTAGGCATAACTTCCCTTACCACAATTTTGCAAAGCAAAGCCCTGCACTCCAAGCCTGAATCTATGATATTGAGACCCCCTTCCTAGGTGGGAAGGATCAAGGTCTCCCAATCCACTCTGGATAAAGAATCTGTTGTACCATCTAGTCCACTCCATAGAAAACTTTTTATAGGTCTCTTAGCTGAGTGATGCAATCCCTAGATTGGCACCAGCAAGAACAAACTAACCAAACCATGTTGCGGCTAGCAGAAGCGGGTTAACAACAACCACCCTGGAAGCAAGGTCAAGTTTAGCTAAACTACAAAGAAGGAACTTCCTCCCGATGCTCTCCAACATGGCATCAAACTGCTATGATGGAGAGATGCCCATTGTGACATGGCATCCCAAGTATCTGGCAATGACATCCAAGTGAAGCCAATATCAACTCCCCAATCCGTAGTGTTCTCTTCACTAATCCAAAATCCGTTGGATTTATTCGAATTAATATGTGCCCTTGCTATAGTTCAAAACATATCCAAGGCTATCCTAAAGAAGTGAGGGTCTAAGGAGTGGCATCCAAGAAAACCGTAGTGTCATCTGTCAACTCATTGCCTAAGAGTTCTTCCTCCTATCTGAAGGGAAGTCTCAGCCCAAAGATATCACCTTGAGATCTAAGAAAGATACGCATAGCTTCAGCCACGCAAACAAAAGAAGAAAGGGGGCTAGAGGGCATTGTGGGAATGGAGGGAGCAGGAAGCAAGAGTGTGAGAGCAAGAGCAAAAACGTAAGATGCAAATAGAAGAGGTAAGGTGACCCTCCAGGGGCAGCCTAGCTGAGCAGGTGGATGAGGTGCCCTTCTTTTCCTACACCACACGGATTGGCAGGAGGCTTCAGATGGACTCGTCGAGGTAGACCCCTTCGAGGGAGAGACATTGCGTGACCCAAAGAGTGCCGTGGGATGTGCGATCCAGGTTTTGGACACGGTTGTGGTCCAGCTTGCGGCCGAGGAAGATCTCTTACTTCTTCTGGCTGGTCACCCACGGAGGCTTGCCCATCGGACCGTGGTTGGAGCAGGTGCGAGTGGACAGGCAGTGCCATTGTTGCTCCAATGGTGCCCTGCATGTGAGCATATGCTCATGCATAAGCATAAGCATAGGCAAATGCACATGCTTATGAAAAGAAGAGAAAAAGAGAGGAAATAAGAGAGGGGAAAAGAAGAGAAGGAAGAGGGGAAAAAGAGATTGAAAGAGGGGAAAAGAGCATAAGCATAAGAGAAGGAAAAGCATATCCATAAGAGAAAAAGAGAGAAAGCATATGCTTATGCTTATGCATGAGCATATAAGCATATGCTCATGCAATAAGCATAAGCATAAGCATAGGCAAATGCATATGCTTATGAAAAGAAGAGAAAAAGAGAGGAAAAAAGAGAGGGGAAAAGAAGAGAAGGAAGAGGGGAAAAAGAAGAGGGGAAAAGAGCATAAGCATAAGAGAAGGAAAAGCATATGCATAAAAGAGAAAGAGAGAAAGCATATGCTTATGCTTATGCATGAGTATATGAGGGAAAGAGGGGGGAAAGAGGGAGGAAAAGAGTAAAAGAGGGGAAGAAGAGGGACTAAGAGAAGAGAGGAGAAGAGAGGGTTCCTACGCCCATCACTGCAGCTAGCGCCTTAGAGAGGGTTCCTACGTCCATCACTGCAGTGATGGGCATATGAACCCTCTCTTTCCCTCTCTTCTCCTAGTCCCTCTTCTTCCCCTCTTCTTAAGGTACTAGCTGCAAGCCAATACAAATAATGGAAATAACAAAAGGAAAAAAGAAGAAGCACTTTCTTACCTAGAAAAGTCCCGCTTGGTGTTTCGTGGACTGGCTCTACAAAAGAGAGGAAACATACCATTTTTCAGATAACTAGTTAGAGGAAGGAGGAGTTTGGAGAAGCAATTTTTCAAAGGGAAACCCAGCTCACTGCCTAGGGGATGCCTAGGGGATGGGATCTCTGGAACAGGGGCTAACAACCAAGTGGGGGAACTATACAGCTAGCGAATCCCTGGCAGAGTGAAGATGTAGAAAACACTTGCAAGCCAAGCCTTGCAGAAATAGTCGCCTTGGAGCCTGGAGTCGCACGCTCCCAGGTGGACCGTAGAGTGTAAATGATATCCTACCATATGGCAGCTAGGATAACCGCGGGTGGAACCGGGTGCTCACCCATCACAAGACTATAGCGGGCCACCCAAACGTTCCAAGCCGTGATGCCACCTCCCAGACACTGTCCTCCTTAGGAGGAGGAGGAGCTAGACTGTAGGGGGGATTGCCTCATGGAGTGCGATCCTCTAGATGCTCTGACCCTGTATCTGGTAGGCTAGGGAGATCTCATCAATCTGAAATGCGTGTCCTTCCTTTGTCAACCAAGCCACCATCCCCCAAGTGTAGTCTCTATGAAGACTCTGCATACGTGGCATGATCCTGAGGGCTCCCATTGAGATCCTCACTGTGCTACAACAGCTCCATAGGAAATGCGGGAGACAAGCATAAGCCTACAAACAAGGACAAAGCATAAGCCTACAAACAAGGAGAAAGAGGAGGAAGAGAAATACCAGCCTTTTCTGGTTTTTTCCATACTCAGCACCTTCGGGGCTGTTGTCTTGTATGAAAATCTTTCAAGCATTAATAGAAGGTTCCTTTCTATGGGGGGAAACAAAAAAGAGGTAAGGTGAGTACAAGTGACAGGATAGTTTTGTCCAAGTGACGAAACTCTACTAACCCACTAACTGTGGTGAGGGGGAAAAACCTCCTAGTGAAGGAAAAGTGCCCCTAACTCACTTATGGATTACATTGGCCACTGCCTAGAATATGCCAATAATTCTAACACCCCCCTGCAATGCCAATGTGATGTACAAGGAACTGATGGTTATTCCAAACAAAATTTGCAGCCATGGTAATAATTGACTTGATGGTGGTCATCCGGGATGTAGGAGTAAAAGTCTCCTCATAATCTATGCCCTTTTTCTGAGCATAGCCTTTGGCAACCAGCCGTGCCTTGTACCTTTCAATGGACCCATTTGGCATCCTTTTCACTTTGAAAACCCATTTGGTACAGAGGCCTCGAACCTCTGTGAGC